>NC_069690.1:58481942-58836109 GCF_023699985.2 Odocoileus virginianus
TGAGCCCATCTTTGCATGAAATGTTCCCTTGGTACCTCTGATTTTCTTGAAGAGATCTCTAGTCTTTCCCATTCTGTTGTTTTCCTCTATTTCTTTGCACTGATCACTGAGGAAGGCTTTCTTATCTCTCCTTGCTATTCTTTGGAACTCTGCATTCAAATGGGTATATCTTTCCTTTTCTCCTTTGCTTTTCTTTTCCCCTCTTTTCACAGCTATTTGTAAGGCCTCCTCAGACAGCCATTTTGTGTTTTTGCATTTCTTTTTCTTGGGGGTGGTCTTGCTCCCTGTCTCCTGTACAGTGTCACAAACCTCCGTCCATAGTTCATCAGGCACTCTATCAGATCTAGTCCCTTAAATCTATTTCTCACTTCCACTGTATATCATAAGGGATTTGATTTAGGTCATACCTGAATGGTCTAGTGGTTTTCCTCACTTTCTTTAGTTTAAGTCTGAATTTGGCATAAGGAGTTCATGATCTGAGCCACAGTCAGCTCCTGGTCTTGTTTTTGCTGACCGTGTATAGCTTCTCCATCTTTGTCTGCAAAGAATATAATCAATCTGATTTCAGTGTTGACCATCTGGTGATGTCCATGTGTAGAGTCTTCTCTTGTGTTGTTGGAAGAGGGTGTTTGCTATGACCAGTGCGTTCTACTTGGCAAAACTCTTATTAGCCTTTGCCCTGCTTCATTCTGTACTCCAAGGCCAAATCTGCCTGTTACTCCAGGTGTTTCTTGACTGCCTACTTTTGCATTCCAGTCCCCTATAATGAAAAAGACATCTTTTTTCAGTGTTAGTTCTTAAAGGTCTTGTAGGTTTTCATAGAACCATTCAACTTCAGCTTCTTCAGCATTACGGGTCGGGGCATAGACTTGGATTACCGTGATGTTGAATGGTTTGCCTTGGAAATGGACAGAGATCATTCTGTTGTTATTGAGTTGCATCCAAGGACTGCCCTAAAAATCCAGCATATCCCACCTGTTTATTCCTCCCTCCTTCTCTCAGCTGGTGGCACCCACTGACCATTTTACTGTCTCCATAATTTTTCTTTTCCAGAATGTCACATAGTTGCAATCAAAAGGTATGTAGCCTTTTCAGACTGGCTTCTTTCACTCCCTACTCTGCCTTCCATACCTTTTCATGACTTGATGGTTCATCTCTTTTTAGGACAAATAATGTTTCATTTTCCAGATACACCACAGTGTATTTATCCATTCATTTATTAAAGGGTATCTTAGTTACTTTCAACTTTTGTTACAAACAAAACACCAGAGGCAAACATATGCACGTTTGTTTTTTATTTTTTTGGCTGTGCTGTGGGTTGTGGGATCCTACTTTTCTGACCAGAAATGAGCCCAGGCCCACAGCAGTGACAGCGCTGAGTCTAACCGCTGGACTGGCGGGGAATTCCCTGGCATGCACAGGATTCATGTGGATTCGTTTCCAACCCGTTTGGAGTAGGCTACTTGGTTCACATGGTTACGGGTGTGTATACTTTTGAAAGAAACCCCTAAGAAACCCCCAAACTGTCTTCCTAAGTGGCTGTACCAATTTTGTGTTCCCATCAACAGAAAATGATGGTTCCCATTGCTCCACATCCTCACCAGCATTTGGTGGTGTCAGTGTTTTGGATTTTAGGCATCCTATCGGGTAGGTAGTGGTACATTATTCTTCTTTTCATTTGCAGTTCCCTAGTAACCTATGAGGTTCAGCATCTCTTGGCATGTTTATCTGCCATCTGTGTATCCTTGATGAGTTGACCATTAAGATCTTTTGTCCATTTTTTAATTGGATTGTTTTGTCTTCCTGTTGGTAAGAGTTCTTTGTATATTCTGAATAAAGTTCATATAATTTTCACATGTCACATTCTTTCGACTTCTCTCACCAGTTTTAAAATGTAAAATCATTTGTAGCTTGTGAGCCATACAAGGACATGTCAGGGAGCAGAGTCACTCATAGGTCACAGTTTGTCTTAGAAGTTTGGGCTTTCTTCTTAGAACCACTGGGGAATCAGCCAATGGTTACCTGCAGCAAAGAGATGTGGCCTGGTGCACACTTTATCACTCTGCCTCTACTGAAGTGAGGGCAGGAGCAAGGTGTATGAGGACGCTTGGGGCAAAGACACTTATTAGAGTTTGTTGCAGTGATCCAGGTGAGGGGTGGGGCTGGCTTAAACTAATTAAGTTTTGATGCAGCTGAGTAGAGCTGGGTTCTAACATCCACTGTGGACAGTGACTGCAGCCATGAAATTAAAAGATGTTTGCTCCTTGGAAGAAAAGGTATAACAAACCTAGACAGCATATTAAAAAGCAGAGACATCACTTTGCTGACAAAGGTCCGTCTAGTCAAAGCTATGTTTTTTCCAGTGGTCATGTACGGATGTGAGAGTTGGACCATAAAGAAGGCTGAGCACCAAAAAATTGATGCTTTTGAACTGTGGTGTTGGAGAAGACTCTTGAGAGTCCCTTGGACTGCAAGGAGATCCAACCAGTCCATCCTAAAGGGAATCAGTCCTGAGTGTTCATTGGAAGGACTGATGTTGAAGCTGAAACTCGAATACTTTGGCCACCTGATGTGAACAGCTGACTCGTTTGAAAAGACCCTGATGGTGGGAAAGATTGAGGGCAGGAGGAGAAGGGGACGACAGAGGATGAGATGGTTGGATGGCATCACCGACTTGATGGACATGGGTTTGAGCAAGCTCTGGGATACGGTGACGGACAGGGAAGCCTGTCGTACTACAGTCCGTGGGGTCGCAGAGTTGGACGCGACTTAGTGACTGAAAACAATAAAGAGCTGAGTGTATTTCAGGAACGTTTAAGAAATAGGAGAGACAGAACCTCGGGCCGTACATGGAGGACCAGAGGAGGGGAGACTCAGAGATGATCCCGAGATGTCTGCCTCAGCCAGTGAGTCAGTGCTGCTGCGCTTCCCTGAGTCAGAGGGCGCGGGTGAGCAGTGCGGGTGGGTGGGATGAGGGGCCGTGACTCATCCACGAGGGGCTGTCAGCTGTCTGCTGGTTGAGAGCTCAAGAGACAGCTAAAGGTTTTGAAATCAGCAGCTTATTAATTATAAAGCCATAGGAGGGAGTGAAATCCCTCCTGGCTGTGGGCGTTGAGAGAGAAGCAAAGGGGAAGCAGGAGGATGGCGCGAGGAAGATGGAGAACAAGAAGGGAAGAGGAGAGCGGGGCCGGGAGGGACGCCAGGGGGCAGGCAGCGCAGCGGGCGGGGGTGGAGGCCGCCGGGGCGCGGGGAGCGCGTGTCCAGAGCTGGAAAGTGGAGCAAGAAACGGAGAGGCAGGGCTGCTCAGAGCTCAAGCGGGGGCCTGGGAACCAAGACGACACTTCGGACCCAAAGAGGGCAAGGGTGCTCACAGCGTCTCCACACGGGCTCTTTGCATGACCAGCCAGCAACAGATCGTTGTTGCTGTCCAGTCACTAAGTCAGGTGCGACTCTCTGCAGCCCCAGGGACTGCAGCACGCCAGGCCTCCCTGTCCATCACCAGCTCCCGGAGCTTACTCAAACTCATGTCCATTGAGTCGGTGATGCCATCCAACTGTCCCATTCTGTCCCGTCCCCTTCTCCTCCTGCCCTCAATCTCTCCCAGCATCAGGGTCTTGTCTGATGAGTCGGCTCTTCGAATCAGGTGGCCAAAGTATTGGAACTTCAGCTTCAGCAACAGTCCTTCCAATGACACCCAGGACTGATCTCCTTTAGGATGGACTGGTTGGATCTCCTTGCAGTCCAAGGGACTAGAGATTAGAGGTGAAATAATCACAAGGTTATTGTGCTGATTAAAGTTGTGTGAAACTTGTCTCCCTCGAAAGGCACAGGGAAAAGACACAGACTCCCGAGGCCGCGTTGTTTCTGTTAACAGCTTTCCTACTCGTGTTCCGTGAAGCGAACCCTGAGTAGCGCCCTCCCAGCCACTTCCACACTGTGCTTCTGGCTGTTGCCCCCCCAGGTGGCACATTCTCAAGCCTGGTTCTCAGGTCTTCCCAGGAGTTCTGTGAGTTACCTGATATACGTTCAGTAAATTCCTTTTCTATTTATGTCATCAAGGAATTGTTCCTTTGCTTACTAATAGAACTCTGACTGATACAAGTCCCTGATCTTGTCCTACAAAATAACAATATAAAAATCTCCAGGCTCCTATTGGATAAGTTAAGAAATGATTTATTCATTAACATGCCATCTTCATGTCAACCCAGAAAGGAAGATGGGGCTTGCCTGGCGGCCCAGTGGTTAAGACTCTGGGCTTCCAGCGCTTTAGTGCAGTTTCCATCCCTCATCAGGAAACTAAGATCCAGAATAAAAAATAAATAAAAATGAAAAGTAATAAATAAATTTTAAAATAAAAAGTTTAATAAGAAAAATTTTAATAAAATAGTTATTAAAAATAAAATTACTGAATAAGCAAATAAATTTTTTAAATAAAATTTTCAAAACTTTATTTTTTAAAAAAATGAAGCCTGATCTCTCAATGGGAAGAGCACCCCAAATCCTGGACCATCTTTAATCTGCCCCATTGAGAATAGGGAGCTGGTGAAGCACTTCTTTTTTCTTTTTCGGGCTATGTGATTTCTTAAAAACATTTTTAATGTGGAAGAATACAAACAAGGGCGTTAGAAATCATCCCCAAGTCCACTACCTAGAAAAGACGCCATAACATCGTGAGGAATTCCCTTTCGACATCCTTGAAGCTCCACCTTCCCAGACTCTCCATATATTTCCTCACTTTTCCGCAGAAGGACTTTAAATAGGAAAGATACATTATTAAATTTGCATGTCAAAACATTACTTCGGCTTCAGCATCCAGAACAGCAGGCGGCAAACCAGGCGCTAAGGCTCCGCTGCGCAGGGGGGTGGGTGTAGCTTTCCAGCAGCTTCTCCCCACTTAGATTTTTGGACTATTCATGGCTTCCCAAGTGGCTCGGCGGTAAAGAATCCGCCTACAATGCGGGAGATGCAGGTTCGATCCCTGGGAAGATCCCCTGGAGGCGGAAATGACAGCCCACTTCGGTGTTTTTACCTGGAGACTTCCACGGACAGAGGAGCCTGCTGGGCTACAGTCCCTGGGGTCACGAGGAGTCAGACGTGAGCTAGCAACTAACCACCAACAATGGACAATTGGCTTTAACAGTACTATACGGAGTGCTTTGCAGATGCAACGAGCACAAGCCCAGTCCAGAAATCGGCTGGAGAAGGAGCCCCCCGAAAATATGTTTCTCACTCACACTACAAATCCACCCCAGATGGCCTGCAATTCCGTTCCGTCTTATCTCCACATCAGACCTCAGTTTTTAAATGTGGCCTCTGTCTAGAACATCATGGTAGAGGGAAAAAACCAGCTCTTAAATCTTCCGTAGAGGAGGGGCCCAGAGCAGTTCCTTTGGCGGTTCGCTGGTGCAAGCACATCTTGGACCAGGGAGGCTGGAAACGGAGCCAAGAAGACTCAGGCCGGCCTGCGGGCCCCTGTGATCTGGTCTCTGTCGGCCCCAGATCTCAGCCCTTCCGCTTCCTGCCCACACGCCCTCAGGCCACGCGGACGTCCTTGCTGTTGTTCAAACGAGGCAGACCCCCCCCCACTCTCGGCAGGGCTGGCCGTCCGCTGACCGCCCCCCCAGCCTCGGGGCTCCGGCCCCAGCCCTGCAGGTCGCCTGACTGTCTTATTCCACATTAGCCTTCCTTCTCCTGTGCCAGCCGTGTCACAGCCCCACTTACTCCATAGTCATCGCTGTATGACATGTGTGTTTTGCTAGTTTGTTTGATCTCTCTGTGGGCCTCTCTCTTACTGTTTGTCTCTGTCTCTCCCCCCGCCCCCCACATACACACACGTACAGAGAGAGGGAGATGAAAGCTTCACAAGGAGAAGGTTTTTGCTTTGATCCCTATTGTGCCTCCAATACTTAGAACAGCATCTGGTACATAAAAGTGCCAAAAGTATCTTTTAACGAGTCCGTAATGGATGAATGAATACTAGAAAGGGAATTAGTACAGGAGAAAGACCTAAAATATTCACTAAATTATAACTATATACCTTTCACTACTAATTCATTTGATTGGCCTTCATTTGAAAACTCTAGATTGTAAAAGTGAACCTGCAGATACAATATATTTACCAGCCTTCAGGATGACAGGTAGCTTTCAGTTCAGTCACTCAGTTGTGCCTTTGTGACTCTTTGCGACCCCATGGACTGCAGCATGCCAAGCTTCCCTGTCCATCACCAACTCCTGGAGTTTACTCAAACCCATGTCCATCAAGTCGATGATGCCATCCAACCATCTCATCCTCTGTCATCTCCTTCTCCTCCTGCCCTCAATCTTTCCCACCATCAGGGTCTTTTCAAACAAGTCAGCTGTTCGCATCAGGTGGCCAAAGTATTGGAGTTTCAGCTTCAGCCTCAGTCCTTCCAATGAACACCCAGGACTGATCTCCTTTAGGGTGGACAGGTTGGATCTCCTTGCAGGCCAAGGGACTCTCAAGAGTCTTCTCCAACACCACAGTTCAAAAGCATCAATTCTTCGGTGCTCATCTTTCCTTATAGTCCGACTCTCACATCCATATATCACTACTGGGAAAACCATAGCTTTGACTAGATGGATCTTTGTTGGCAAAGTCATGTCTCTGCTTTTTAACATGCTGTCTAGGTTGGTCACAGCTTTTCTTCCAAGGAGCAAGCATCTTTTAATTTCATGTCTGCAGTCACCATCTGCAGTGATTTTGGAGCCCAGATAGTCTTAGTTATCTTTTTTTTTTAATTTTTAAAAACAGAACAATTTTGGGGGCCACACTGCACAACTGGCATGTGGGATCTGACCCGGGATCGCACCTGTGCCCCCTGCAGTGGGAGCACAGAGTCCTAACCTCTGGACTGTCAGGGAATTCCCCCAGGCTTCTAACTCAAGCTTAATTCTGGAGCAAGGGCCATCCTGTGTAGTCACTTTCCTCCATGAGCATACTTTATTCTTTGAATGTGAAGACAGAGGGGGAGTACTTATTTAAAAGAAGAAGAAAAAGAGAAAAAGGAAGAGGAGAAAAGAGGGGAGGGAGAAAGCGGGGGAGGAAGAGAGAGAGGAAGAGAAAGAGGAAGAATCTCCTTGGAATCAGGAGCCCATGTCTCCCGACAGCATAGCCCGTTGATCTCCTTGCCGTCCCAGGGACTCTGAATGCCTGTTTACTTTCACAGGACAGTCCCCTGGAAAGCCCTAAAGCTCTCAAGCCTCCACAGCCACACAGACATTTCTAAACCTCATGGGCTCTTTCTGCCTGGTCCCAACATCAGCTGTGAAATGGATTGCAGAGGTGGCTGCTTGCTGAGAGAGTCTATTCTGTCAAGTTGACCAATCAACGGTTCACTGAAGCACAGAACATGTTGGACTTGATCACTGAGCTTCAGGAATGTTTCTTGAGAACCAACGGAACCAACGTAATTTTTGTATCTGAAGCTCTTCAGATTTTGCAAGCATAAGAAGAGTTCCTCCCTTACTGCCCACAGCCTCTCATCTCCAAAAGCTGCGGATGCAAAGTGAAGTCTCTGCTTCTGTGGTTCAGGCGTTACCACCGTTTTACAAACACAGAGAGGGGACTAGGGCTTAGAAGGTCCTATTTCCAGAGTAAAAGATCAAAGAGGTCAAAGGAACAAGTGGTCACTGAACAGGAAGTATTTTTAGAAGGCTTAACTCACAGAAGTAACAGATGTCTTCTTCCTGCTCTGCCCTCCCTCTCCACAAAGCAGACCCACTGCTGTCTTAATACTACATCATGCAAGGATGATGCAGTCACGCCGAGGTCTACTGTGATATCCTTGTACGGACAGCTGAAGCTGGCCTGAGAGGTCAGCAGTCACCCAACTCTTTGTGGAATGGAAGTCAGGCACGGTCTCCCACTCCCCTCCTCTGCTGAGCTTTCCTTCGACTCCAGACAATAGTGCCATGTGCAGAAGTGACGGCTCTTCTCCACGATGATTTGGTCGGTGAAACAATCCGATTGGCAGAGAGGCAGCCCACCATCTACCCTTGAATCGAGCAAGCAAACCACAAAAGTTCAGGCTGTTCTTTGAGGCCTTGGAGAAACAGATTCACCCATGATGTCTTCATGTATTCCAGGAATTTCCTACAAACTAGACCACTAATTTGTTATTGTTTTGCTGTATCATGATGGAGAACACTGTCCCTTTATTTTATTTTATTGAAGTACAGTCCATGGGGTCAAAAAGAGTCAGACAGGACTGAGCGACTAACAGCTTCACTTTCACAGTTGATTTACAATGTCGTGTTAGTTTCTGCTTACATCAGAGTGATTCGGTTATAATACACGCATATTCCCTTTCACACTCTCTTCCGTTATGGCTTGTCACGGGATACTGAGTGCATTTCCTGTTTCATACGGCAGGACCTTGCTGCTTCGCCGTCTTACATAAAATAGTTTGCATCTGCTCCTGCTAAACTCCCGTCTATCCCTCCCGCTTCCCCTTCCCCCCTTGGCAACCACAAGTGTGGTCTCAGCTGGAGGACGCTGTTCTGATGATCAGCCTTTTCTTGCTAGGTTGCATCCTCAGTCGTGTCCAACTCTCTGTGACCCTATGAATGCCCATCAGGCCCCTCTGTCCCTGGAATCTCCCAGGCAAGAGTACTGGAGTGGGTTGCCATTTCCTCCTCCAGGGGATCTTCCCGACCCAGGGATCAGACCCGAGTCTCCTGTGTCCCCTGCATGGCAGGCAGATTCTTTACTGCTGAGCCACAGGGGAAGCAATGAGTTTTCAAAACTGATCCAAGTTGAGCATCCTTAATCCGATAAAGGACAACCATGAAAAACCCATAGCAAAAAAAAAAAAAAAGAAAAGTCCATAGCAGGTATATATTAAATGCTCAATAAATATCAACCACTGTTGTTTGCGCATGTACATTTTCAGTTGTATGCAATCAAAACTGTTAGCATCCTTCCTTAGGGCTTCATCTGGTGACTGATCACCCATCTTTCAAAATTCAACTCAAAAAACTCATTGAAGGCATTGTCTCTGCTCCCCTGACAGCCTGTGTCTCGCTACTGGAGCATGTGACAGTCACCACACTGCCAGGACCTAAGTCCTCGGCCGTCCCTAGCTCTCTCTACTCAATGAGAAACTCTTTAAAAGTAGAGCTTTGCCTCCGCTTTGCACCTGGGCACCCACTTCTGATCTTGGGTCACAAAAAGACTGAAAGTGAGGGGATGGAAAAAGGTACTCCATGCAAATGGAAATCAACAAAGATAAATCCAATTTGGCTTTTATAACTTTTAGAAGAAATTTTAAATGTTTTACTTACTTAAACAAATAGGAAAACTCAGGGGTTTTGACTTTTTCATTAATTTTTACTGAGTTCAGTTGGTTTACAATGTCGGGTTAGTTTCTACGGAACAGCAGAGTGAATCAGCTGCACATACACACATCTCCCCTCTCTTCTGGATTTCCTTCCCGGTTAGGTCCCCACAGAGCACAGAGCAGGGTTCTCCGTGCTGCAGCGGGTCCTCATTAGTTGCCTATCTTACACATTGTCATGAACATTTGGGGGCTTCCCCCTTGGCACAGCGGCGAAGAACCTGCCTGTCGGCGCAGGAGACACAAGAGATGTGGGTTCAATCCCCGAGTCGGGAAGATGCCCTGGAGAAGGAAATGGAACCCACTCCAGTGGTCTTGCCTGGAGAGTCCTCGTGGACAGAGGAGCCTGGTGGGCTGTGGTCCAAGGGGTCACACAGAGTCAGACACGGCTGACGGCCTGAGCACAGTGAATGCACGTCCATTCCAGTCTCCCAGTTCAGCCCACCCCTTGCGCGCCCGGGGGTTTTGATTTGGAAAGTTGGTGTTCTTTGGTTTTCACTGGAGGAGCTGTTGGAGAGGACTCAGTGGGGATCTTCCGGAGCAGACGCATCGGACACCCTGCTGGGCTGACCCTTGGTCAAATGACCGGAGGTGCCCGTCTGCCAGCCGCCAGCCTTCTCGCTATGCCTGACACCAGGCAGCTGCAGGGAGCGGGCAGCCCCTTGGGCAGCGCTGTCCGAGGCAGGCAGCCCCTGACCCCTCCTGGGCACAGGCACACACACACGGCATGCTAACACAGGATGTAACCTCTGTCAGCATCCTCTTCATTCATTATTAGCAAGCACACCTCATCTTTTTAAAAACAGTCACCAAATGACAGCTGACTCCCTGCCTTTCCAAAAACTTAGCCCCAGGAAATGGCAGTTGATCCGACTTAATGCTCTACATTTGGCCGTTTTTCAGGCTTGCCATTTTTCAGCTGAACTGAGATGCTGAATGATAGATAGCTACATCTAATATAAAAAGAATACTATATGATCCATGTAGCAGGTTCTATTTTAATACTGATGTTTATTATGAAATCAATGGTACATTATTACATCGCAGGAATGAGGTGGCCAACCGTGTACTGAATTGACTTAGACACATTAATAGATTCCTTCATGTATCCATATGAAAAAAAGAATACTATAAATACATAGGGCTTCCCAGGTGGTTCAGTGGTAGAGAATCTGCCTGCTAAGAATTCCTGCAGGAATCACAGGAGACGTAGGTTTGATCCCTGGGTCAGGAAGATCCCTTGGAGGAGTAAACGGCAACCCACTCCAGTATTCTTGCCAGGATGATCCCATGGACAGAGGAGCCTGGTGGGCTACTGTCCATGGGGTCGCAAAGAATCAGCTGCAACTTAGCATCTAAACAGCATAATACCAGTTAAATTTGGAAAATATCTTTGTTTAAAAAAGACAGGAAACTGACACACATGATGAGTTCATGGAAAGCTTAACTTTATAAAATTAATAATTTTTAAAATTTTTAAATGACTGATCCTGTAAGTAGGCCATTCAGCAAATATTTCATGAGCCCCTACAATGTGGTCAAGCATCACTCCAGATGCTGGGAGAAGACGATGCTCTCATGGACCTTACCTTCTGGATGGAGGAGATAGACAGCAAATAGGTAAACAGATAAACAAATAAGATAATTTCAGGTTGCAATAAGTGCCTTCTCACAGGCTAATGTGAGAAGAATCCCAGGGAGTGGAAGGCACTGGGCTAGGTGTCCATGTGAAATTACAGATCTGGGTCAAGAAGACCTTAAAATCTATCCTATGTTCATGGATTGGGAGAACAGGAGAGGGGGATGAACAGCCCACCACACAGTCCACGCATGAAAGCGCACAGAATCAGCGACGCCTGTTCTTGGTGTGTGCCAAATCTCTTTTTTGAAAAGCACCTCTCCCACCTCGGCCTGGGAGTTGCTGAAGCAGGATTCTTTCAAGAGCTCAGGAGAAAGTGATCCCATCAGGAATGCCGCTGGGAGGGCATGTGGATGTGCCACAAACGTCAGAGGCCGGCAGGGCATTCCAGAGAGCGAGGTCAGACCGCGGTCAACTGTAGATAGAGGCTGACTTAAAGCACCAAGTGTGGGGAGAGATCCTGGGAGAGAGCAAAAACGGAAGGAACTGATGGCCTAGGAAACTGCCATCGTCCGTGTTTTAAGATTCATCTTGTCGACTCAATGTCTGCAATAACGTCTGCAGACAAACTTCCACAGGAAATTAGAGACTCACCGAAGGATGCTTCCAACCTCAGAGGAATCATGAAGCATCTAAATCACGCCCACTTCAGGCATGCAGCCGTAAAAACTCACAGCTGTGTTTTTGGAGAACACACCAACTTTTTATTCCCTGCACGTATTTGCAAGCAATAAGGAAAATAGGTGATCTGTGGGTAATTAATAGGCACCAGAATAAACCTGGGCACTTAGTTTCGGCTGATGAGCATCGGGCAGTTCAAGTTTCCATTTATAACGGAGGCTGTCACTCGTCAGCAATGTGTGACTTAGAGCTGCCACAGCCGGCTAAACACACAAGCCAGCTTCCCTTCCGATAGTGTAACTAAAATTAAAGGAACAGTCCAGACATCAAACAGGACATTGCATTCCAGTTCTCCGGCACCTGGCCTGTTTTCCATCACACGTTACCTGGTCTCATGGCTTCAGCTACTTCCTCTCCACCGTTGATCTGATTCTCGCTCTCTCTCTCCCTCTCTCCCCCAACCCTCTCTCTGTCTGTCTTTCTCTCTCAATCCCATAAATCTACTCCACGCCCGGGACACATGTATCAGTTGCCGCTGAGATGTTCCCTCTTTGATGTCACCCGCATCTTTGGTTCAAAGGAACCGAAGGCTCTGGTTCCCAATGCAATTTCTCCTCCTGTATCAGCTGTGATTGGTACCACATTTCGCCCTAACAAAGAAACCTGCAGATTGGAGATGGTAGGCTGAGCCAAAGCTGGGATCACACACCCAGGCTTATCTGAAGATCCTGTCCCAGCATATCTAGAGGACCAGCAGTGCATCAGGAGGAGTTAGCTAGAGAATAAAAGACCAGAATGGAAACAACAGGCCAGAGACGTCCAGCACGGGTGGCCAAAGGTTACTGACGTATGCACGCACGCATGCTCTGGCCTGGGCTCAGATCAATATGCTCAGATATTGATCTCTTGACATGGCACCGTGGATTCACCTCTGAGCTTGTGTGCTAAAGCTGAATGAATTTCTTTATGACACAAAGCTCTGTAGCCCAGAGCATGGCCCAGAATAGACGTGAAGACCTTGAAAGGAATAGACATAAGAATACAGGAGATTGTGTTCCCAAGGGAAGATGAATTGAAAAGGGGCCTTTTACAGAAATATCAAATGGAATACCAAGAATATCTGCAAAGCAAGAACACACACACAGCTGAAATTTTCACAAATTGGAAGCATCTGAGATTAACAGAGATGGAAAGGAAGCAAGCCGCTCAGACACACCAGCAGGAGCTAGAATGGCAGCAGCCTCTGGTTGTGGAAAATCAGCTCCAGAGGAATTAGCCTGAGGGCCCCAGGGGAGCCAGGAACAGCCCTCTGAACCCCTCAGCCCCCCGCCCGCTCTTGGGGAACAGGTTCACAGGCAGATTCATGGGCCTGCCCTGTCCCATGCTCCCGATGCCAGAACCATTCCATGCTGAATGTCCCTGCAGACCAGCTGGGGAAAACGGATGTGATGAGCGAGGCCAGCCTCTTCCGGCCAGCAGGGCCTTACAGCAGCAGCTTATCTAAGTGCCGGGCAGCATTTGGCGGGTGGAGGGCTGTGATGCACAGTTTTATCAGGCCATCTTGGCCACACGTTCCTGCAGCCGGCAGATCTGATCAGTGAGAGGAATGGAAACCCGTGGAAACTGCCACTTGATGAGTTACCATCATCCACGTGGTTGAGCCGGAGCATCCTGGGGGCCCAGACCACTGTGACACAGAGAAAGTAGAATCATTCCCTGTTCGGGGTCAGCAGGCTCTCTCACTCTGGGGCGGATCCACACAGCCACTCAGACTGCAGTCCTGTACAGTGCCGGTGGCCAGAGGTTCCTGACGCTTGCACGCACGCACGCTAAGTCACTTCAGCCGTGTCCCACTCTTCGTGAGCCCATGGACTCCTGTGTAGACTCTGCTCCTCCACTGTAGCCCGCCAGGCTCCTCCAGGCCAGAACACTGGAGTGGGCAGCCATGCCCTCCTCCAGGGGATCTTCCCAACCCAGGAACTGGACCCAGGTCTCCCACACTGCAGGCTTATTCTTTACCATCTGAGCCACCGGGAGCCCCCTCCAGTGGGTACACCAGACACTTCAGTGGGTGCAGTGTCTCAGCTTAGGCTTGAGGAACTGTACAACAGGAAGTACAATAGGAACCAGAGATCAAATGCCAACATCTATTGGATCATAAAAAGCAAGAGAATTCCAGGAAAATATCTACTTCTGCTTCATTGACTACGGCTTAAAGCCTTTGACTGTGTGGATCACAACAAACGGTGGAAACTTCTTAATGAGGTGGGAATACCAGACCACCTTACCTACCTCCTGCAAAACCTGTATGCAGGTCCAGAAGCAACAGTTAGAACTGGACACTGAACAACCGACTGATTCAAAATTGGAAAGGAGTACGTTAAGGCTGTATATTGTCACCCTGCTTATTTAACTTATATGCAGAGTACATCAGGAGAAACACTGGGCTGGATGAAGCACAAGCTGGAATCAAGATTGCTGGGAGAAATATCAATAACCTCAGACATGCAGATGACACCACCCTTATGGCAGAAAGCAAAGAAGAGCCTCGATTTTCTTGGTAAAGAGCCTCTTGATGAAAGTGAAAAAGGAGAGTGAAAAAGTTGGCTTAAAACTCAGCATTCAAAAAATGAAGATCATGGTATTCATGGCAAATAGATGGGGAAACAGTGGAAACAGTGACAGACTTTATTTTAGGGGACTCCAAAACCACTGCAGATGGTGACTACAGCCATGAAATTAAAAGACTCTTGCTCCTTGGAAGAAAAGCTATGACCAACCCTGACAGCATGTTGAAAAGCAGAGACATTACTTTGCCAACAAAGGTCCGTCTGGTCAAGGCTATGGTTTTTCCAGTGGTCATGTATGGATGTGAGAGTTGGACCATAAAGAAAGCTGAGCACCGAAGAATTAATGCTTTTGAACTGTGGTGTTGGAGAAGACTCTTGAGAGTCCCTTGGACTGCAAGGAGATCCAACCAGTCCATCCTAAAGGAGATCAGTCCTGAGTGTTCATTGGAGGGATTGATGCTGAAGCTGAAGCTACAATACTTTGGCCACCTGATGCGAAGAGTTGACTCATTGGAAAAGACCGTGATGCTGGGAGGGATTGGGGGCAGGAGGAGAAGGGGAAGACAGAGGATGAGATGGCTGGATGGCATCACCGACTCGATGGACATGAGTTTGAGCAAGCTCCGGGAGTTGGTGATGGACGGGGAGGCCTGGCATGCCGCGGTCTGTGAGGTCATGAAGAGTTGGACACGACTGAGCGACTGAACAGCAACAGGAAATAGTCGTGTTGTCCGGCTTCTCCTCAGCTTGAGTGCACACCACCCTGAGGGCTGCCGGCGGTTCCAGGAAAGACCCCCAGGCTCACAGTCGGCATCAGTTTTGCTGACTCGCTACAACAAGGGGGCGCACACGGCCCGGGCACCTCGGGAAGAGGCTGCGTGTGGGGCTTTGCAGGACTCGGGTGTGTGACATGTATTCCAAGGCAGGGAGGGCAGGGGCAACTGGAATCAGTCAGGGTTGGAGGTGGTCCTGAAGCGGGCTGGTCTAACCATTGGGTGTCCCAGGGATCTTTGCCTGGGGGCGGGAGGAACAGAGCGAGCCTGGGGAGCAAAGCTGGCGATAAGGAGGCATGGGTCAGTCCCGGCCACTGTGGCCGTGCCGTGACTGTGCATCTCTGTCTGTCGGGGACACCAGAGCGTCTTATCAGGGCTGACGTGTACTTTCTCAAGCCCCACAAGAAGTTAGTGGGTGTTCTGGGGGGCGGTGGGGAAAGGAGATCTAAATAAGCCTGGAGAATAAGCCTGTGAAACAGTGTTGAATAAACACGATACTGGGCTTCCAGGAGCTTTTTACACACTCAAGTGCCTTGTGAGTCTCCCAAGACACCCCCCCGTGGGGTCGGCGAGGCCACCTGGTTCTGTCCGAGCAGAAGCCGCAGCCGCTGGGGCTTCTCCCCTCCCCGCTCCGGGCCTGTCCCCTCTGACTGCTCTTCCTCTTCACCCTGCACCCTCCCCTCTGCTCCCACCACCCGGCCTCCTCCAGTTTCCATCCCTTCTTCCCAGAATGCTTTTCCCCGTGTGGCTGCAGAAAAGCATCCCCTCCCCTCCTTCAGGCCTTTTGCAGATGGCACCTTCCAGGACGGCCTCCGTTTTCGCTCCACGAAACCCACCTCCCCTGACTCTTCCAGATGCCCTGGTCATTGCTTAATTTTTCTTCTGCGCACTCATTACATCTAAGTCACTCTCCACTTTATTTTTTTTCTTTATAGTCTTTCTGCCTATGTGGGCAGGCACTTTTTAAAAATTATTTTATATTTAATTTTTATTTTATCTTGGAGTATACTTGATCTACAACATTGTATCAGTTTCAGGTGTACACTGAAGTGATTCAGTTCTACACGTACATGTATCTATTCTTTTTCATATTCTTTTCCCATATAGGTTATTACAGAATATTGAGTGGAGTTTCCTGTGCTATACAGTAGATCTTTGAAAGAGAAAACTGCTCAGTGGTGTCCAACTCTTTGCGACCCCAAGGACTATACAGTCCACGGAATTCTCCAGGCCAGAATACTGGAGTGGGCAGCCTAGCCCTTCTCCAGGGGATCTTCCCGACGCAGGGGTCGAACCGGGGTCTGCTGCGTTGCAGGCGGATCCTCTACCACCTGAGCTCTCGGGGAGGCCCACAGTAGGTCTTGCCGATCATGTTTTTCCTGCAGCAGTGTGTACCTGCTCATCTCAAACTCCTGTTTTATCCCTCCCCACTCCCCGTCTCCTTTGGTAACCATGTTTGTTTTCTATGTCTCTGAGTCAGTTGCTGCTTTGTGAATAAGATCATTGCATCATTTTTTAAGATTCCCCATCTAAGTGATACCCCACGGTATTTGTCTTTCTCCGCCTGACATGCTTCATGTAGTGTGAGCATCGCTAGGTCCATCCATATGGCTGCAAGTGCCATCACTCCATCCTCTCTATGGCTGAGTAGTATTCCACTGCATGTATGTACCACATTTTTGTCCATTCATCTGCTGATGGACATTTAGGTTGCTTCCATGTCTTGCAGAAGGAAATGGCAGCCCACTCCAGTATTCTTGCCTGGAGAATCCCATAGACAGAGAAGCCTGGTGGGCTACAGTCCATGGGGTTGCAAAGAGTCGGACACGACTGAGCGACTTCACTCACTTACTTACCATGTCTTGGCTATTATAAAGAGTTCTGCAATGCACATTGGCGTGCAGGTATCTTTTCAAAGTAGGGTTTTCTCCAAATATATGCCCAGGAGTGAGACTGCTGGGTCATATGGTAGTCCTGTTTTTAGTTTTTAAGGAACTTCCATAGCGTTTCCACAGTGGCTGTACCAATTCACATTCCCACCAACAGTGCAGGAGGGCTCCTTCTTCTCTTCACCCTCTCCAGTGTTTATTGTTTGTGGACTCTTTAATGATGGTCATTCTGACCAGTGTGAGGTGAAACTTCATTGTAGTTTCAATTTGCATTTCTCTAATATTAATAGTTAGCAATGTGGAGTGTCTTTTCACATTCCTGTTGGCCACCTGTAAGTCTTTCTTGGAGAAAGGTCTGTTTAGATCTTCAGTCAGGGACTTTTAAACACTTTGTCCCATGGGGCATCCCCAGGGCTGGAACTGTGACTGGTGAGTCACAGGCAGGCACATGATACAAATGTGTGAAGTGAGTGGCTATGCAAACCCCTTCCAACGGAGGAAGTAGGGAGTGAAGCCCAGGTTTTCAGTGCACACCCCATAAAGGGGTTTGGGGAGAACACAGCGGTCGCCTTGGGGACTCTTCTTCCAAAGATTTAGAATCAAGTCTCCATTTCTCTGGTAATGAGTGATGTTGAGCATCTTTTCATGTGTTTGTTAGCCATCTGTATGTCTTCTTTGGAGAAATGTCTGTTTAGTTCTTGTCTACAAGCAATAAATGCTGGAGAGGGTGTGGAGAAAAGGGAACCCTCTTACACTGTTGGTGGGAATGCAAACTAGTACAGCCGCTATGGAGAACAGTGTGGAGATTCCTTAAAAAACTGGAAATAGAACTGCCATATGACCCAGCAATCCCACTTCTGGGCATACACACCGAGGAAACCAGATCTGAAAGAGACACATGCACCCCAATGTTCATCGCAGCACTGTTTATAATAGCCAGGACATGGAAGCAACCTAGATGCCCATCAGCCGACAAACGGATAAGGAAGCTGTGGTACATATACACCATGGAATATTACTCAGCCATTAAAAAGAATTCATTTGATCAATTCTAATGAGGTGGATGAAACTGGTGCCTATTATACAGAGTGAAGTAAGCCAGAAAGAAAAACACCAATACAGTATACTAACACATATATATGAAATTTAGAAAGATGGTAATGATAACCCTGTATGCGGGACACCTAAAGAGACACAGATGTATAGAACAGTCTTTCGGACTCTGTGGGAGAGGGCTAGGGTGGGATGGTTTGGGAGAATGGCATTGAGACATGTACATTATCATATGTGAAACAGATCGCCAGTCCAGGTTGGATGCATGAGACAGGGTGCTCCGGGCTGGTGCACTGGGAAGACCCAGAGGGATGGGGTGGGGAGGGAGGTGGGAGGGGGGTTCAGGATGGGGAACACATGTACACCCGTGGTGGATTCAAGTCAATATATGCCAAAACCAATATAATATTGGGAAGTAATTAGCCTCCAATAAATAAATGAATTTAAAAAGAAAAAAAAAGAACCCACCTGCCAGTGCAGCGGACATAGCTTCAATCCCTGGTCTGGAAAGATTCCTCAAGCAAAGGGACAGCCAAGCTCTTGCTCCACAATCACTGAGCCCGTGTGCCTCAGCTGCTGGAGCCCTTGCCTCCTGGAGCCCACATGCTCCAAGCGCTGGGCCCCGGTTCCACTGAGGACCATGAGCCTGGAGCACGTGCTCAGCGAAAGCAGGAGCCTCCACAGTGGGACGCCTGTGCCCCACCAAGAGTGGCCCCCGCTCACTGCAGCTAGAGAAAACTCCATGCGCAGCAATGAGGATGCAGAGACCATTGAAGACCCAGCGCAACCAAAAGTAAATAAATAATTTCAAAAATATAAATAAAAACTCCTTTTGTAACTTGCAAAAAAAAAAAAAAAAAAAGAATCAAGTCTCCAGATCTCACTCAGGTCAGTCTTTTCTTCAAAATCCAGCCACCAGCCTGGAATGGAATACTGTGGGCCACTAGATGGCGCCATTCACCAGGCTTTGTTGGATTCTTATCTGTCGCCCTGCAGTCCTGACTTCTGAAATCACCTTCTTGGAGAGGATGAATTCCAAGGAACGGTGACCATTCCCGAGGCCATCTGTCTAGACCAGGCAGAAACCCAGAGTCCCACCGCATCACTTATCAACTAGCCACCCCACCACGGAGCGCAGATTAACCCTTTGATGGGAGCAAAAGATGTTGTTAGTGCAGTTGACCCCGGACACCCCCAGGAATTGGTTCCAGGAACCTTCCCCATATCAAAATCGAATTCCAGGGACTTCACTGGTGGCCCAGTGGGTAAGACTCCACGCTTCCCCTGCTGAGGGCACAGATTCCATTCCTGGTTGGGGAACTAAGATCCTACATTCTGTGCAAGGCAGGAAAAAATAAACCAAACCTCTTACATAAAATAACATGGTATTTGCACACAACCTAGGCACACCTCCCACATACTTTTAAATCTTCTCTGCATCACTTGTAAAACCTAATACAATGTAGTGTTAGTGTTAGATATGCTCAGTTATGTCTCACTCTTTGCAACCCCGTGGACTGTAGCCCACTAGGCTCCCCTGTCCATGGGATTTTCCAGGTGAGCATACTGGAGTGGGTTGTCATTTCCTTCTCCAGGGGATCTTCCTGACCCAGGGATCAAACCTGCATCTCCTTTACGGAGAATTCTTCACCGTCTGAGCCCCCAGGGAAGCTCCATAAGGTATAAGTGCTATGTAAATATTTACTGGTATGGCAGACTCCAAGTTTGCCTTTTAGAAGTGGAATTCACTTATTTATTTTGAGATTTTCGGTCAAAGTATGGTTGAATTCATGAGTGTGGAATCCACAGACACGGAGGGCCAACGTCCCTCGAGTAGTAACCCAGCGAAGGCGAGCAAAGCTGTGGGCCTTTTAGAAAGGCAGCAGGACTCAGTGCCTCCCCTGTGAACCTGGCCTCTGGCCTTCTGAGCACAGCCCTGCCTTTCTCTCTTTACCCTGCCTCCCTAGAGAATGGCTGAGAGGTTAGGGTTCCAACTCTGTTTCTGGCCTCAAGTCGTGACTGTGTGAGAGGCGGGGTGAAACGGAGTGAACCAGTCTGACTGAGTGAATGTCTCCAGGGCAACCTGCCCCCAGACCCCGAGAGGTTCATCCAGCATCTCTCCACTTGGTTTACACAGCTCCACGATGCAGGCAAAACAGTGGACAGGAGGGATGTCATGAGCATTTAATGAGATGCTTCGAGCCGAGTTTTCCATAAAGCTTTGTTTTCCATTTGCAGATACCACCTATATCTGTACGCTAACACTTAAGTCCGGGTGACTGGCTGATCTGATGAACCCAAGTCTGTCATCCTGGCTGGTCTTCAGAGGTCCCAGTGAACAGAAACTCCGTGACTGAACCTCCCCGCATTGCCTTGAATAATAGACCATTAGCTCAAGTCTTGTCTGCAAACACAGGCCCAGGAAGCTACTGACTTCATGAACGTCAGTTGATCAGCAACTATTTATGGAGAACCTGTGATGTGCTTTGGTGTTTTAGGAAGATTATTCTGGAAGCCAAAATATGGCAGATCAGGGAGGGGTGGTAAAGACAAAGAAACCCCTTCTTCAGTGACATACCATTGTTTCTTTCCCTCGAGAGGAAATATACACATCAAGGCATATTAGAACAGTTGTTAGATTTTGCTCCTTGTCGTCGCTTTATGTAACCAAAAAAACCAGAAATAATGGTTCCATTGGGGAACAAAGGCACATCCCAGGGTCTGCTCACTCACTGCAGCCACGCTCTCGCACACAGACGGCGCCCACGATGAGTAACAAAAAAGTTTTGCCCTGACTGGGGACTTCCTGACGGCCAAGCCCATGGGCCCGTCTCCTTTCCCAGAAGTCACCCTGTGTTCCAGCGCGTCCTCCCCTACTGAGAGCTGTGGGATGACTTCCTGAGCTGCTTCCACACTGGGAGCCATCACCCTGCCCTCTCATCACCCCCCAAGGCTTACCTACTCTGACGGCTCCTCCTCTCCTGTTTAAGCAGATAACTACCACATACACTTACCCAGTGCGGGTCTATTCTTTCTCAGCTCTCATTCAGAGTGTCGAAACATATCAACCAGAAGAGAAAAGGGAGATCATTTCCGTGACATGATTTTATAAAAAGAGAATAGATTTTATAAAAAGCAGCAGCAGCCAGGAGTGGTATTTACTCACCTAGTAATCACTCTAATTATAGACAGTTGGGTGTCACGGGCAACCATATTGGGTGTCCGGAAGGTTGCATCAGACAGGATGTCTCATTTCCAGCTTCCTCTGTTAATGCCCTGCGCACGCCCTGGTCAGCATCTTTCAATTACAATCTGATTGTTACACAAATAGGAAGTCTTCCCATTCGCTGAACTGCAATTTTATCTTACCGAGGATGTTCGATTTCCAGACCCTGGCTTGGTGCTCCCAGTCTTCTGCTGATGTACATTTCCCTAGACAGAATGGATATTTTGTCTGGGAAAAGATGGACCGTAGGAGTTCTAATTGGAGAAAAAAGAGAAAAAGTGGGACTGCTGTTCCCATTTCAGTGAACTGTGTGGTCTCTCCCTCCCCGCTCCTCCAATATTCCTTTGCTTCTGTTACTTGGCCTTGAAAACTCTGTTCCAAGAATATGGAAGGATTAACATGCCATAAGCAAGGACTTCCCTGGTGGTCCCGGGTTAAGACTCGGCCTTTCAATGCAAAGGATGCAGGTTCCATCCCTGGTCAGGGAGCTAAGACCCCACACACCTCACAGCCAAAAAACCAAAACATAAAACAGAAACAATATTGTAACAAATTCAGTAAAGACTTTAAAAATGGTCCACATCAAAGCAAAATTCTTCTAAAAAAAGATGCCATAAGCCAATATCTAAATCAAGAGTTTCCACTCATATAGAACCTACACAAGAACTAGAACTTGAAAAAAAAAAAAAAAACCGGCCTGACAGTAAACGAATTCAGCACCTCTGAATTTATTTATAATCTTTCCCTTGGTTTTTTATCCAAATGGATTTCTGGGATTTTTTTTTTTTAATTTGAGGGTGGAACCTCTCAAAGTGGCACCTTCTGTCTCTAACAGAAGTCACAAACTGGCTGTCCACAAACCACATCCAGCCAGCTGATGCATTTAGTTTGGCTCACATACTGTTTTTTAAAAAGAATTAGTTGTCAGCATTTAAAATTTTTACATAAAAATATAGGTTTCTATAAAACAAATATTTCTATATACCTTGACATAAGATACGGATTTCTGTAGCGTCTCAGGGAAAATAAAGGCAGATAAGGCCGCCCTGGGATATACCCAGTTATATCCACGTGGTAACTGGTGGGTGGTGATCCATTAACCTGGTAGGAAATAGACAAGGCAGACCATCCGCAGGAAAACGTGGAGCCGGGAAGGGGAGCGGTTTTCTCCTGTATCCGCATCTCTAGCTCGGAACCTTGATTCTGACGAGCATCCAGTCTACCTCCCCAACGTGCCTGAAACTGAAAGCCTCTTCCTGAACACCTGCCAGACGTCTGCTTGCTGAAGGCAGCAGAGTGGTGGTGGGTGGCGGTTTCGTCACTCAGTCGTGTCCGACTCTTGCGACCCCATGGACTGTAGCCGCCAGGCTCCTCTGCCCATGGGATTCTCCAGGCAAGAGTGGAGTGGGTTGCCACGGAATTGGCTTTAAATCTTCCCTCTTCTTTGCAGCTACCCCCACCTCCCCATCAGCCATCGTGCCCTGAGGCTTAGGCTCTCAAAAGTCCCCTGGACAATGAGACAGCACCTAAAATGCGGCTACTGTGAATTGAGATATGCAGGAAGTGAAAAGGACACGCAGGATTTGTTTTTAAAGATTGCTAGTTTATTTTTAATATTTATTAATTTATATATTTGGCTGTGCTGAATCTTAGTTGGGATCTAGTTCCCCAACAAGCCTGGGCACCCTGCACTGGGATCTCAGAGTCTTAGCCGCCAGACCACCTGGGAGGTCCCAGAAACACGGGATTTTAAATATTTACGCTAAAAAACAATGACAATCTAAACTGAGTGATCAATAATTTAACTGATTGATCAATAATTTTACATGGGTTACCTACTAAAATGATTGTTTTTGACATACTGGGTTAAATTTAATAACATTTAAAGGGTTAAATATTATTAAAACTAACTTTCCCATTTTTCTTTACCTTTTTTAACAAGGTGGGGTTTCAAAAAATTTAAATGGCGTACGTCTCAAAAATTTTAAGTTACATTTGGGGTTCACACCTGTGGCTCTCATTTCTTTCTGTTGGATAGCACTGCTTCAAAATAGCCCTTAGTGCCACATGATGAGTGGCTAATTATATCTACAATGGAGTCATATTACAATACATAAATGTATGAAATCAACACGTTGTAAACTTTACAACACGTTGTAAACCTGTATAAATTTACACAATGTTTTACGTCAAATATATCATAGGAAAAAACATCTTTTGGGTTTGTCCTATCCTTTCTGAGCTTGCCACCAACCTAGAGCCCACTTTCTTACTTCTTTCACTCCTAAAATTTCACCTTAGTCTAGGCTTTTCCCCCTTCTAATCTATTTTGCACACCCTGGTCCAGTTTATCTGCCTAAAACACTGCTTTTATCATGAAACACTCCTGCTCAAAAACTAACACCAGCTCCCATCTCTACTCCATCAAGTCCAAATTCTTGGTAATAATAAGACTTTAAAAACCTACTGGGCACATTATGTAATTCTCCCAACAACCTCACACCTAGTATGCCATATTTTTTTATTTTCTAAATAGAACAAAAAGGGCTGCAGCATTTGCCTGAGCTGGGAGGTGAGCGGGAAATCACCTCTGAGCTGAGAGGATGATTCAGTTAAAGCATCCAAGCAGCAGCTGCTTCCCTCACAACAATTTACACAACACCTCACATTCGACTAAAGAGCAATCAACATCTGCCCATCTATGAGCTGAGCTATTTTTACATCAGCTGAGAGAAAGAATAATAGCACTGAAAGAAGAAACTGTTATATTTGCATTTCAGAAAAACAAAACCAAAAGTCAACCAGAAAAGCTTAAGAGAAGCAGCCCAATTTGTTCACTGTTCCAAAAACTATATATATAGCTTTGTCACATAATAGAAAAATTGAACTACGCCAGTTTGGATGCTGTGGCAAGACAATAAAATACCATTTTGTCTCAAAACTGGAAAAGCCTGAATTAAAAATTCATCAGTAATTATATAAACCATAAACTAGCAGACTTGCTGATTCATAAGCTGTGTTGGTAGTTCGATGCTAACATGTATTTATGTTGGGAAGAGAGACCCTTTGTCAGGACTCACCTCCAATTACCTGATTTTTACTATGCTGTCTACAAAACTCCATCCCTTTCATTAAACACAGTATGTTACACACATTTTCTTTCGGGTTTTTTTCAGCTACAGATCAGACAGGTTTTGCCAAATAGTGTCTGGCAGAGTCGTTTGGTGTACGGGTCTTGCAATCAGACAACCCCACATTTTACCATTTACTGTGTTACTTCAGACAGAATTGTGTAGCCGTTCTCTGCTTCTGTTACGGCCTCTCTAAACTGGGCATAATCACACTTTCTTCACAAATTTTTATAAGAATTCAACGAGATAAAGCTCATTGTTAACACAGCTCTGGACCTGCGGTAAGAGCTGTAACGGCGGGACAAGGATGAGACAGCCCCTTATCTGTCCGGCCTCGCCACCCTTGCTAGAAACAGTTTCCAAGCAGCTCGAAGACTCCAGAAGAGGGTGGGGCCTTAGCGTCCAACGCGCGCTCCTAAACTCTCAGTTTAATAGCCGGGGCGTCGGGTGGGGTGAGATCGGCGCGCCGGCCCGTCTGTTTCGCCGGGGCCGCGACGCAGACGCCGGACTGGACTCAGCCCGCAGGCCGGGCGCAGCTGCGGGTCGCTCCCTCACGGCGCTCCGCCCCGCCGCCCCCGCAATGAAAACACCACCACGTGGCCTGCAGCCGTTGCGTCACTCTCCTCCACCCAATGGCAAGCCGTGCCTCGGAGCTGGGGGCGGGTCTCCAGTAGGGCGCGTCCGCCCACCACCCTCACCCGTTGGCTAATTGTGCGCCGCGCTGTGCGCTCTCCACCAATGGAGGCCGCCGGCGGGACCCCGCCCTCTCGGTGGCTCAGTCAGCCGGACCCGCTGGAGGGGCGGGGCTGACGAGGAGGGGTGGGGCGACGCCGGCCTGGGCGGGGTCTGGAGGGACGGGGCGGGGCCTAGCAGGCCCGAGCGGGAATGAGGCGGCCCGGCCCGGGGGGCACGGAGGTGGGGCCTGACGGGGTGGAGGCGGGGGCTAGCGGGCCGGGGCGGGGCCGAGGCGGGGCCTGGCGGGCCTGGGTGGGCCCGGGCTGGGGTACGGTGGCCCGGGTGGGCGGGTAAGGGGCGGGGCCTCGCGGGGCGGAGGCGGGGCCTGGACGGCCGGGGCGGAGCCTGGCAGACCGGGGAGGGAATGAGGCGGCCAGGCCGGGGCCTGGCGAGGCGGAGCCTGGCGGGGAGGGGCGGGGGCTGGTGGGCCGGGGCGGGGCGAGGCGGGGCCGGGGACCGGCCTGCGGGGCCGGCGCCAGCGGGCTGCTGAGGTGGCTGTCGCCCGCTCGGAGCCGCGGCTTCCCGGGTCGAGCCCCCGATGGAGGCCGAGGGCGCGGACGGCGCCCCTGGCGGGGCGGAGGCGGCGCTCAGCTGCTTCTCCTTCAATCAGGATTGCACGTAAGCCGGGCCGCCTGCCCCGTCGGGAGCTGGGAGAGAAAAGTCGCGATCGGGGGTGTCGTGCAGTCGGCGACTTGGACAGTGGGCGCAGGCCTGTGCCCCGGGGGCCTGGGTGGGACGGTCGGCGCGGCCCGGGCCGGTGCGGGTCCTCGTGCCGCCCCTCCTCCGGCGCGCGGACCCCGTCCTCCTGCGGGCAGGGAGCCAGGAGGGGCCGGCTGGGAGAAGGGGGGACAGAGCCCAGGGAGGGGGCGGAAGGAGGCTGGGGAACTTGGGGGGCCGGGGAGTGACCAAAGCGGGGGTCTGGGCAGGAGGGGCGGTGGTCAAGACAAAGGAGATGGGAACGGACGGGAAAGTTGCAAGCTGACCGAGGGCGAGATAGCTAGGGCCCAGGAAGATGGGAGTTCAGGAAAAACTTTCCCATTTGTCCTTAAGCATCTCAACGTGGCATCTGGGCAGGGCCAACGACAAGGAGGCAGCCTATCCCCGAAGCCAGTCCAGCCTGGTCCCAGCCCAGCCCAGCCTGGGCGCCTGCCTGCGGGCCGGGTTGTCAGGAACCTTCCCATTGCCCCCAGTGTGTCTTCAGGAAGCCCACTCGGCCAGATGGAACTCCTCCTGGGAGTCCAGGCACGCTGTCCCCGGCCCAGGCTGCCCTCCAGGGGAGCGTGACCTCCCCTCTGTTGCTTCTTGAGTAGATTTGAATGTCTCGCCTTGATGTTCACATTCGGACTTTGGCCAGTGAGCTGGGGGTTGCTGGACTGTGTTTGAGACATATGGAGGAGTCGGTCCCTTAGAAGCAGAAGGCTGCTCCCTTTCCTCCTTTAGTGGGATTGTTAGACATCTCGGGGACCATATGGAATAACCTCTTTGGAATGTGCCACACAGCATCAGGCAGCGATGACCAGTCCCAGTCCCCCACTTCCTGCTGTACCAGTTTCTGTCGGGTTCCTTCGTGGAGTCGCCTTCAGGCAGGTGTGCTGGCCGTTTGTGCCTGGACTGTGCTAACACTGAACAGTCAGCAGTGTCATTAAGGTCGTCATGTGCCATAAGCAACCCGGGCCTTCCATGCCCTTTGTCTTCTCTTTAAAAACACCCCATGCCAAACAATATGTCTTTGTTCAAAAAAAAACTGTATGTGTAATCGTGTAAGCTGGTGGCCAGACAATTTGGTTCCATGAGTGACTTTCAAGCTTTCCTTGACCACAGCCCACAATAAGAAATACACGTTACAACATTACCCAATATCTATCTACCTATATGCACATACACAGACATATATGTAATATATATTGTTGTTTAGTTGCTCAGTGGTGTCCCCTGACTCTTTTTGACCCCATGGACCCACCAGGCTCCATGGAATCACCCAGGCAAGAATACTGGAGTGGGTTGCCATCTCCTTCTCCAATATTATATATATAATATCACTGAAAAGCAATTCACAGCTGTTTACCCTTCCTATGTGCACTACCTTCTGGAATTTTTTTTTTTTAATTTTTTAAGCCACTTATGACTCACTGAATTGTTTTCTCATGGTTTGAGACCAACAGTTTACAAAAATGATGGTCTAGATACCATTCTGATGTTTTGTAAGAAACATTTTGCAAGAGAGGGTGGCTGTTGAAATGCCCGGGTGTTTGCCTTCCCAGTTGAACTCAGCTTCAGGAGGAGAGCAGGTTAAGGAGGAGAGTTGGTTTGCTTCTTAGCAGGAAGTGTTCTCAATCCTGCTTTGCAGCACTCTTTATTAGATGTTCTTAAGGGTGTTAATTTTTACTCTAGGCGAGTCCCAGCTTTCTATAGCAGGTGGAGAAGCATGTCATTTTCAAAACCATAGGGCGCTCGGGAAGTTAATTTCCGTAGTCTCTACGGTCAGTTCTGTTTTCTTGGATGAAGGCTCTGCTGGACAGCTCTGTCTCACCTATAAATAAACCTTTTTGTCACGGTCAGTTGCTTTGAGCCTTAGAGGGTATGACATTGGATTTTAAAATAAGCACGCCCCTTACCGAATACATTTAGGAGTATCAGCTCTAAGTATAAGCTGAATTTGGGATCCACTATTTCAAGAGAAAGGAGTAATGACAACTAAGCTTTACTAGTCTGCTTCACTCATACTTTCATGCTCGGCCCTGTGCTAGACAATTTGGGTATATTTTTTTCTCATTTCATTTATGATATGTGTTTGTCCCAAATCTCGTTTTCATGGGAGGTGATGAGAAAATTATTTTTTTTTCCTGCAAAAAGGCCTTATGAATGAGATAAAATTTGAGTCTGAATTCCTCGAGTCAGAGTTTTCTGTGACCATTGATTAACCATTTAAAATACAGCAGTGGGACTTC
Organism: Odocoileus virginianus; assembly: GCF_023699985.2. NCBI lineage: Eukaryota > Metazoa > Chordata > Mammalia > Artiodactyla > Cervidae > Odocoileus > Odocoileus virginianus. The sequence goes on from NC_069690.1 coordinate 58,509,884, forward strand.
CCTGGTGGTCCAGCAACTAAGACTCAGTGCTTGAAATGCAGGGGGCTCAGTTCGATCTCTGCTCAGGAAACTAGATCCTGCGTGCTGCAAATAAAGATCCGTCGTGCCAGAGATCTGGCATGGCGGGAAGAAGCACAACAGTGATCACAGTGCCATTGCCGGTCTTTAAAACTTCCGGAGCAGAGCATGTGTTTGAAAATGATTTTAAGTTGCCAGATCTTTTGATTAACATTTTAAGACTCTTAATTACGACTTTCCCCCCTTACTTGAAAACTTTAGAAACGTTGGTTTGCAACTAAATGCACATATGAAAGAAAGTGAAAGCGTAGTCTCCGAGTCACGTCAGACTGTTTGCCACCCCATGGACTGTGCCTGCCAGGATGCTCTGTCCATGGGACATTCCGGGCAAGAATACCGGGGTGGGTTGCCATTCCCTGAAAAATCTTTATAGGGAGAAGCTTTAAAAACAGCGCTGGCTACAGAGTATGTGTGTTTTGAAGGTTTAAGATGCTGCTGGCCAGCCTTTCTAGGTGCTGCTTGTGGCCGTTAGCGCGCTGGTTCTAGAAGCGAAGCCCCAGCTCTGAGCCCGCTGCTGCCGGGGGCTAACCTCTGACCTCCCGCCTCCCCCAGCTTAGCCCCTCAGCAGAAGGAGCCACCTGTTAAGGTGTCATCCCAGGGAAGAACAAATGTTTGGGAAGGAAAAAAAACTTCCCATGAAAATCATATGACCTTCTCTTTTCCAGGCTAGTGAAACGAGAGCCTTGGGCATCTGGACTTGTAGCAGTAAGCTGCTTATTTTAGTTTGTGCCTCCCTGTGAAGGGTGAAGCACACCTTTTCATATAGTTATTTTAAATGAGAGAGTTGGACTCATTTTTATGTCCACGTAGGACTGGCTCAGCACTAAAGAATCCACCTTCAATGCAGGAGATCTGGGTTCGATTCCTGGTTCGGGAAGATCCCCTGGAGGAGGGCATGGCACTCACTCCGGTCTTCTTGCCTGGAGAGTCCCATGGACAGAGGAGCCTGGCGGGCTACAGTCCATGGGGTCATAAGGAGTCAACTTAGCGACTAAGTAAGTAAGTGAAAGTCACTCAGTTGTGTCCGACCCTTTGCGACCCCATGGGCTAGTCCATGGAATTCTCCAGGCCAGAATAATGGAATGGGTAGCCTTTCCCTTTCCCAGGGCATCTTCACAACCCAGGGATCGAACCCAGGTCTCCTGCATCGCAGGCAGACTCTTTACCAGCTGGGCCACAAGGGAAGCTTAGTGACTAAGCACACACATATGCTCACCCCCCCCACACACATGAGGCTGTATGTTTCCCTGTCCCCCTGGGAGCCCAGAGGGACGGCTGTGTCTGTCCGCAGGCAGATCCGGGGTTGGACCCAGCACCGCATCACTCCCGGGCCGTCCCTGTCTTCACAGGTCCCTCGCTGTCGGAACCAAGGCCGGCTACAAGCTGTTTTCCCTGAGCTCCGTGGAACAGCTGGACCACGTCCACGGAAGCAGTAAGTGTGTGTGTGGCTGTCGGAGCATCACGTCCTCCTGCCGGATTCCCAGCCGGGCTCCTGAGCTTTCCATTCCCCTCCAACCCCGTGAGCTGTCACACCTACAGAGTCCATACTTTTTCAGGTTTAAACATAAATCACTGCTTCCACTCGCTTAGGAAAAAAAACCACCATAAAGTGAGATTTGACTATAGCTTAGGTAACATTTTTCTTTTTACATAAGAAAGCCTTTGAAACTGTACTGTTGACACTTTCGTATACTTATATGCATGGTCAACAGTTTTTATAATTGTCAAAGCAAAAGATGACTTAATGATTATTATTATTATTTTTTTGCCCTTTCATTGGCACTATAGAATATTGGTCACATTCATTCAGTCCTGGAAGTCACTTCTTGGTTTTAATAAAGCAATACTGCCCCAATCACAGAGTCCATATCAAAGACGTTGAAGTACTTCCAGCAAATATTAGAAACAAGTCCAGCTTAGAAATGTGACTCTCTTGTTGTCTCAGGGAAAGTCACCATTTTTGCCAGCATCATAGTGATGAAATCCATCGTGCTGGATTTCCTGGAAAGGAAGTGGCTTGGCACATGAAGTCCTGGGCTCCTAGTTTATTTGTAAGATGTTATCGTCATTATTATAACTTTTGGAGAAGATCGTGCTCTGTATCTGCCCTGTGTTGTCCCCCGTGGGGCTTGATGGAGCCCAGAAGAGGCCTGTGTGTGAAAAGTGTTCCCGGGAAGACACAGAGGCCCCCCACGGGCGCTCAGAGGGCTTTCTGTTAGCAGTGTACCTCGCTCCTGGGTGCAGGACTCTGCTGGTCGTAACACAGACGTCCAGGTTACTTTCACCAGGAAAGGGACTCAGAGACAGTCGGGGTACCGCAGGACGGGGCGTGGGCCAGAGCTCACTGTGCTCCTGCCCCCATTGTTGAGGTACCTGTACCTCTTAGCAGCGGGGACCTGAAGAATTCCGGAAGCAAAGACTTCCAACAGAGCTGTCACTCCTTGGAAACCACTCACGGAGAAAGAGCAGAATGAGGGAATTCCCTGGTGATCCAGTGGTTAGGACACCCGCTCACAATGCAGGGGCTGCGGGTTCACTCCCTGGTCGGGGAACTAAGATCCCACAGGCCGCACGGCCAAAAAAATAAATAAATACGCCAAATGTACCTGTTTTTTAAAAAAGAGGGACTAACCTGGTGATCCAGTGGTTAAGAATCCACCTTCTAATGCAGAGGATTAGGGTCAGGGAACAAAGATTCCCACAGGCCCGGGGCAACTAAGCCCACGCCCTACACATAAGACCTCATGCAGCCAAATAAAATCCAAATTTCAAACATTTTTTTAAAAAGAGAGAATAGATTGAGATGGTCTAAACCTCCCAGATGGGGCCTCCCTGGTGGCGATGGTAAAGAATCCACCTGCCAATGCAGGAGACACAGCTTCGACCCCTGGGTCGGGAAGATCCCCTGGAGAAGGGAATGGCTACCCGCTCCAGCATTCTTGCCTGGAGAATCCCTGGACAGAGGCGCCTGGCGGGCTGCAGCCCACGGGGTCACAGAGAGTCAGACAGGATTGAGGGACCCAGCAACAGCAAACCTCCCAGATAGGTTCTACAGAGCCAGTGGGGCCCCGGACGGGTAGGGAGGGGGTGGAGAGGAGGGGGCTCCAGCGCTGCGGCCGCAGCGGAGCGAGGAGAGCCGGCTTTGTGCTCGGATCACCGTGTCCCCTTGCCTGTCCACCACCTAAAGGGCGTGGGGACTCGGGAGATGGTTAGAGCTTCACTGTGGGCGCAAGAGAAGGAAGTCACTGCAAGTGGGTGCCAAGGGAGGCGAGCCCCGAGGAGGCCAGCAGAGGGCAGGAGGGAGCCCAGGGCAGGGCCCCGACGTCTGCTCTCCCACCCCCACCTCTCCCCCATCCCGGCCTCCCCATCCCCGTCAGGGCCCTGACGCCTGCTCTCCCACCCCCACCTCTCCCCCATCCCGGCCTCCCCATCCCCGTCAGGGCCCCGACGTCTGCTCTCCCACCCCCACCTCTCCCCCATCCCGGCCTCCCCATCCCCGTCAGGGCCTGACGCCTGTGTCCCCCGCCCCCACAAACAGGGGGCTGACGTCTGCGCCCCCAGCCCTCCCCCTGCACCCCCCACCTCACCCTGGGTAGGGCCTGACGTCTGTGCCCCCCCAGACACACCCCTTCATGGGAAGGGGGGCTGTCGTCTGCTTACCCGGCCTCCCCCCGGCCCTGCCTTCCCCCAATTAGGGCCTGACGTCTGCGCCCCCCGCCTGCCCCCTCGCCCCCTCCGTGGACGGGGCTGACGTCTGCGCCCCCCGCCTGCCCCTCGCCCCCTCCGTGGACGGGGCTGACGTGTGCGCCCCCCGCCCCCTCCGTGGACAGGGGCTGATGTCTGCATCCCCCGCCTGCCCCCTCGCCCCCTCCGTGGACGGGGCTGACGTCTGCACCCCCCGCCTGCCCCTCGCCCCCTCCGTGGACGGGGCTGATGTCTGCACCCCCCGCCTGCCCCTCGCCCCCTCCGTGCACGGGGCTGACGTCTGCGCCCCCGCCCCCTCCGTGCACGGGGCTGACGTCTGCGCCCCTCGCCCCCTCCATGGACGGGGGCTGACGTGTGCGCCCCCCGCCCCCTCCGTGCACGGGGCTGACGTGTGCGCCCCTCGCCCCCTCCATGGACGGGGGCTGATGTCTGCGCCCCTCGCCCCCTCCGTGCACGGGGCTGACGTCTGCGCCCCCGCCCCCAGATGACACCCCCGACGTGTACATCGTGGAGCGCCTCTTCTCCAGTAGCCTGGTGGTGGTGGTGAGCCACGCGAAGCCGCGCCAGATGAACGTGTACCACTTCAAGAAGGGCACGGAGATCTGCAACTACAGCTACTCCGGCAACATCCTGTCCATCAGGCTGAACCGGCAGGTGGGTGGGGGGCCCCGGGGGCGGGGTGGGCGTCCCTCGGGGTCGCCGGAACCGAGGAGGGGCTTGAGTGCCTCTCATGACCGCAGGCACCTGCTCTGCCGGGTTTAAGCCCCAGCCCCGGGCTGAGTCTGCTCCACGTGCTCCTCCTGGTGGCCAGACCTCCCCGGCCCTCCCGCCTGCAGCACTTCCTTGAACACTGGCCACGGACTGGGTGAACGCTGTCCCCCGGGTACAGGCTGGGCTCAGAAGCCATCTCGTCAGCCCTGCAGGGGCCTTAAACCAGAGGGGCACGTCTGCCTTGGGCCCAGATGGGGGCAGTCCTTGCAGGCGGGCGGCCATGCCCCGCTGAGGAAGCTCTTGCAGAGAAAGTGTGGCCCTTCCCAGTCAGTGCTGAAGCCTGCGGTGACCAAGGCCTTTCCTGAGGGCCAGGTGACGGGCCCAAGGCAGGAGGAGCCCTTGAAGATGTTTCTGGCCGCGTTTTGTTAGGGGCTCCCCTGGTGGCTCAGGCGGTAAAGGATCTGCCTGCACGCCAGGAGACCTGGGTTCAATCCCTGGGCCAGGAAGATCCCCTGGAGGAGGGAATGGCAACCCAGTCCAGCACTTTTGCCTGGAGAATCCCATGGACAGAGGAGCCTGGTGGGCTGCAGTCCGAGGGGTTGCAGAGTCAGACAGGACTGAGCCACCAGCACTCCCACTTTCTTTGTTGGATGGAGCCTTAGTGTTACTTCAGATGCGTAATGCACACTCTGTTACAAATGGCAAGTTCCTGTTAAATAAGCATTGGGGTGTTAGTCAAGTCTCCCTTGAATTATTAGATTTTAAGTCCTATACGAGGGACTTCCTTGGTGATCCAGTGATTAAGACCACACTTCCAATGCCCGGGGCACAGGTTCAATACCTGGTGGGGGAACAAGGATCTGACATGCTGCAGGAAACGCGCCTCCCTCAAAAAATAAATATAAATTAATAAATCCTATGAGGGCAGCAACTGTACACATTTTGCTCACTGTTCTAAGACCAGGTAGAAAAGACAGTGCCATTTAGAAAGGACAGTGCTCAGTAGAAAAATGCTCCGTGAATATCTGTCTCCCAGCTGCCTAATAAACACATAAACAAATAAACCCGTTCTTTAGATGACTAGGCAGACCTGTCTGTTCAGTTGAATATCATGTCCGACTCTTTGCGACCCCATGGACTGCAGCCCACCAGGCTCCTCTCTCCATGGAATTTTCCAGGCAAGAGTACCACAGTGGGCTGCCATTTCCTCCTCCAGGAGATCGTCCCTACCCAGGGACTGAACCCACGTCTCCTGTGTCTCCTCTCTTGGCAGGTGCATTCTTTCCCACTAAGCCACCGGGGAAGCCCATTAAACACGAAGACAAGTGAATCGGGTTTTCGTATGGTGAGGCAGACCTGCCTACTCACTTACATGGCCCCAGGTCTCTGCAGGCCGTGGCCCTCCCCGAGGTCACTGTTCGCCCCTTGGTGCCTCAACTACTAAGTGCTCAGTTACTGGTTTTTTTCTTTTAACAAATGAGACAACGTGCTGTCTCAGGTTTCTGAGAAGGAAGTGGTTGTTTCTCTGGGCTGATCACTCTTCTGACTGACTAACCCCTGAAGTCCGGGGTGGCAGAAGATAGCCTGAGAAACGGAATACGGGAGGTTTGAGTGAGGAGTAGCAGGAGATAAAAAAGATAAACCTGGGTTCCCGGCAAGGGAGAGGAAGGCAGTTTGAGGGCTTTTTTTTTTTTTTTTTACTTGAAGGCTTTTAAGCACAATTCTTGGCTCCGGTGCTGTCTCTGATATCTACTGGTTGCACATTAAATTTCTTTGCAGAGCATTTTATCTTGGCATATGCTGATAGCCAGGGTATAAATCTTAAGACTGTTTAGGCAAATGTCCTGTCAAGATCAGAACCCTTAAATGGTATCCACGACGTTTATTTGTATAAAGTCTCACTTGCTCACTCTCCAGTATTTTCATCAGCAGATGGGGCTGTTAAACTTTGCTGCCAGCCTCTCCTCAATAAAACACTCATTAACTTCAGAGCTCCCCTCCCCCACCTCCTGAAGAACACCCCACGCCTAGAACTTTGCGCTGTCGTGGCCAAGCCAACCAGACCTCGGGCCAAGCAAGGCTCTCTTGCTTTCATGTTTCTTCTGCTGAGAGATGATCTGAAACGAGTCTGGAAAGTCTTCAGGCTTTGCTTTTCTTAAAAGTGTTCAGATTTGGCAGAAACAGACTCACAGACTTAGAGAACGAACTTACGGTTGCCAGGGGGAAGGCTGGGGGGAAAGGATAGTTAGGGAGTTTGGAACGGACCTATAGACACGGCTATATTTACAGTGGATAACAAACGTGGTCCTACTGCCGAGCGCGTGGCAGCCTGGACGGGAGGGGGTTTGGGGGAGAATGGACACGTGTGTGTGTGTGTGTGTGTGTGTGTGGCTGAGTCCCTTTGCTGCCTGCCTGATGCCATCACAACACTGTTTGTTAACCGACTATAAGTGAGTGTCAGTCGCTCAGTCATGGCAGACTCTTTTGTGACCCCGTGGGCTGTAGCCCGCCAGGCTCCTCTGTCCATGGGATTCTCCAGGCAAGAACCCTGGAGTGGGTTGCCATTCCCTCCTCCAGGGGATCTTCCTGACCCAGGGATTGAACCTGGGTCACCTGCATTGCGGGCAGATTCTTTATCACTGAGCCACCAGGAAAGCCCACTGGTTACAAAATAAAGTTTTTTTTTTCTTAAGGTTTTTTTAAAAAGGAAAGCATAAATAAAATTCCTCTTTAACCTGTGTATAGAGAAGAGCTTTTCTAACAAGAGCCAAAATCAATAAAAGACTGATAAATCTGAGAACAACGTTCAGGTTTTGGATGTCACTTTTGGTTTTGGGGGCAGCCGCAGCCTGTTCCCTGCCAGGCCGGGGTCCCGCCCTGCCCCCCGGAGGAAGTGGAAACAGAAGCTGCTTGTCTGTTTCAGCGGGTCCTCAGGCAGTGCAGCTCCTTTCTGGAAAACGGGGGGAAAGTCCAAGATTTGTACATGGAGTTACGAGGAAAGAAAACCCCCTTTTTCTTCTAAATCTGGGTAGAAAGGAAGAAAATTGTGTAACTGTGATTTTTCACTTTCAGTGGCTCTTGATCCCCTAACACTAACAGAGGAAGCGTATTCTATGGCATAAAGACAATAAACCCAACGGATCTGGGTTTGTAAACATCCACACTTCTTTGACCATCTGTTCTGAGGGACCCTCGTTGTCCAGACGGGGAGTGACTGGATGGATGCTTCTGAGAGCAGGCGCTACAAATCATTTCCTAATTATTTAGGATAAAAGGAGCTTTCCTTCTAGAACCTAGGAAAGTAGATGCGAGCCAGGGTGACAGGGAGTGAGCTGAGCTGGAGGCCAGCCCCAGGTTCCACCAAGGCTGAGTGGTTAATAAGTGAAAGTCGCTCGGCCGTGCCTGACTCTCTAAGTGATGTCCGAGTCTTTCGCAACCCCACCAACTGTAGCCCGCCAGGCTCCTCTGTCCACGGGAGTTTCCAGGCGAGAACCCTGGAGTGGGTTGCCATGCTCGCCTCCAGGGGATTTTCCCAACCCAGGGATCGAACCCCAGTCTTCTGCCCTGGCAGGAGGGTTCTTTACCAGCAGAACCACCGGGGAAGCTGGCTGGTTAGTAAGGGGGCATAGAACACTCTAGTTAAGTCATAGGGAGTGCGGGGAAATGGCAAGGCGCTGGGTAAGTCAGGGAATGTCCATTTTACAGATGAACGCTAATATATGCCATCAACCTGGAGACCCTGTGAGAATCTGCTTTTTCACCTCTGGGCATCCAGCACTGTGGTCGCAGAGCCTCAGCTAAAACTGAGAGGGGTGTTTCAGTATTATTTTCCTGCTTGGTTCAAGTGGCAGCCTCCTGAGAAGTTCTGAGCGGGAAAAGTCTTACTGGAAGAAGAGGTTTTTCTCAGAAGGAGAGCCTGCTGCTTCTCAGAGCAATTTTAGGTCCTTCCTTCCCAAGAGTTGTTCCTGGGATGAACGGATTGGACCGGGAGCTGTGGTCTGCACTCCCAGGGTCCCTGTTAAAAACCCCTGAACCAACGTCTGCAGGCTTTGCCCCCGGGACGCTCGGCGCTCACTGGGTCCTAAGAAGCAGTGGTCGGGAGGAAGCCGAGGCTGCGGGTGTAGGGAGCAGGGGCTGCCGGAGGCAGGAGCCCCCAGGCTGAAAGCCCCTTCCCAGATGGGAAAGAATCCGCCTGCAGTGCAGGAGACAAGAGTTCGATCCCTGGGTCAGGAAGATCCCTGGGTCAGGAGGAGGGCATGGCAACCCAGTCGCATATTCTGGCCTGGAGAATCCCGTGGACAGAGGAGCCTGGTGGGCTACAGTCCACAGGGTCTCACAGAGTCAGACACGACTAAGTGACTGAACATGCAAAGTACAAGAAAACAGAAAGAAATCTCAATTTCTACATGAAATTTCCCCAAATCCTGTACTTTGCGCTTCTGTCCAGAGGATGGTGATGGAAACGTGGGCACATGCCCGTAATGTAATCTATAATTGATGGCCACAATTCCTGTGCATTTAGGCTCGGAATCAAGTTAGGACGCACAGGCCAGAGGGTGCGTTCCGAGGACCAGGTGCTTCTCCATCCCCAATAACGGATGGTCTGTGATTTCAGAGGCTGCTGGTCTGCCTGGAGGAGTCCATTTACATTCACAATATCAAGGACATGAAGCTTCTGAAAACCATCCTGGATATTCCCGCAAACCCGACAGGTGAGCCCCTGCCTAGGACGAGGGCCCCGTGTCTCATGCCCCGTGGCTTCTTGCCAGCTGTGTTTTCCAGTTGAAAAGCCCTTCGTGGAGATATTACGGGCAGGGCTCCCCGAGGCTCATCAGGACAGCAGCCTCCGGATGGTAAAAGCTCCCCTGCAAGGCCGTGGCCGTGCCTCACTCAGGAACCCCCAGCAGACCCTGTGAGGCAGCGGAAACCACCAATATAAGATCAGAGGCCAGGAGTCTCCTTTGCTGTTCCCAGCCTCTCGTTGATTTTCTGTGCAAAAACCTGTGAGGTGGAAACTGGGGCTCTGGATCTGATGAATTTCGTGGGTTCAGGAGGGAGATGGGACCGTGTGGCCAACAGGCTCAGGCACATAGACTCTGAGTGTCTTTTGATTTGGGGAACTCGGTACTGAACATTTCACGTCCTGCCATCGCTTCCCACCCAGCACCGCCGAGGCTGTGAATTTCCTTCCCTCCGTCTGTCCGTGTTCTGCCCGCCCAACTTGTGTCAGAGGCGGCCGGCCGCTTCCTCCAAAGGGTCTGCCCCACGGGGTCCAAGCTCATTTCCTGGCAGCACAGTCTATGCCCTGAGCGGCTGAGGGTGGAAATCTCCATAAAAACATCTGCCAGCCGCGGAATGTGGGGTCACTGTTGGCCTCACAGGCTTTCGGGGAATATCGGGGGGCAGTCTGCACCCCATGGCAGCGCGGGAAACCGGGTGGGGTGGCTGTGCTCCCCAGGGAGCGCTCTTTAGAGGCTGGAACGCAGGTGGGGTCTGTGCACAGAGCACCTGTGAGTCCAGAGACGACTTCTCTCTCTTTTTAAAAACTGGAAAGCATACCCCATTAATCAACCCAGGGAGAACTGCATTTTATAAACAACTGTTGACTTGCTTGACATATAATACTCTAATATAATACTGGGGCTTCCCTGGTGGCTCAGGGGTCAAGAATCCCCCTGCCATTGCAGGAGACGCAGGTTCGAGCCCTGGGTCCGGCAGATCCCCTGGAGAAGGGCATGGCAACCCACTCCAGGATTCTTGCCTGAGAAATCCCATGGACAGAGCCTGGTGGCTGTAGTCCACGGAGTCTCAAGGAGCTGGACGCATGTTAGCAACTAAACAGCAACAACTGTAAATACCAAGTTAAGAATGACTTAGAATCACAGGACCGCCTTCTCATTCCAGCTGATGATGCCAGCGCTTCTTGAATGAAAAGCAGGCATTTCTTCTCCAGCTGCAGAAGGCTTACAGCCAGACCATTCTGGTGGAATTATAGCTGACCGTGATCTGTGAAAATGTGTGTCAAGCCTAAAGTCCCAAAACCACATAAAAACCCAACTCTTTATATATATATATTTTAAAGATCAAAAGGAAATATACTCAAATATTGAGCATGGTGAAAAGCCTCTGGGTTGTAGAATTATGTGTGCTTTCTTTTCTCTTCCTTTATAATTTCTAGGCTCTACAAATTTTTTTATACTATCCCTTTTATCTTGTAAAATAATATCAAAGAAAAGGCACATTTCCCTTCCTACCAAAGGTTTCATGGGGTACCTGTGACAGAAATGGAAGCCTAGGAGAACAGGAATCCCTAAACCTGTAGTAACATCCAGTTTCTGAGAACTGGACCACACACAACCAAAGGGGCTCCCATTCAGCATTTCCAGGGACCTTCGTGAAGTCTGCGGGGGTCCGCGTGCAGGCTCCTGGGCTAAGTTCAGGTGGGCTGGCCAAGGTGCAGGCCAGAGGCAGGTGGGTCGGTTCGTGGTCACCCAGGGTTACCCACCCTCACCACCATCCTTGGCCCCTTCTTGTCAGAATCCAGCATTTGCTCCCTGTCCATGAGGTGCTACAGAAAGTTACGTGTTAGTTGAAGAAGTTCAAGCTTCCTTCCTTTCTGGGAAGCTTACATTTTTATATAAGACTCTGAAGGTCACCTCACACCTACCAGAATGGCTCTTATCAAAAAGACGAGATAACAGGTGTTGGCGAGGGTGTGGAGAAGAAGGAGGCCTCTTGCACTGTTGGTGGGAGCGTAAATTCGCACAGCCACTGTGAAGAGGACAGCGCTTCCTCTAAAATCTAGAACTAGAGCTACCTTATGGCTAAGTAATCCCATGTCTGGTTATCTAGCCACAGAAAATGGAAACACTACCTCAAAAGGCTATCTGCAGGGGTATGCTCATAGCAGCGTTATTGACAACAGCCAAGACGTGGGAGCACCTCCGCGTCCATTAGTGGATGAACGCATGAAGAGGTGTGGGGCATGGAGATAATGGAACCTAACCAGCCATGAAAAAGAATGAGGCCTTGCCAGTGAGGTGGCATGGATGGACCTCGAGGGCATCCTGCTAAGTGAATTCAGTCAGGCAGAAGAAGGCTAACACCATAAGATCTCACCTATGTGCAGCCTTTTCCAACAAAACACACACACGGATAGACACACTCACAGACATAGACTCAGAGGCATAGGCTGGTGGTTGCCAGGGGCTCGGGAAAGGGGGATGTAAATGGTTGAACAGGGTAAAAAGCTACTACTTTTCAGTTAAAAAGAAATAAATCATGGGCGTATACTCTTCAATGTGGAAACTATAGTTAATAATACTGCACTGCATGTTTGAAAGTTACTAAAAGAGTAGACCTTCAAAGTTCTCATCACAGAAAAAAAACGTTTGTAACTGTGTGTGGTGAAGGATGTTGACTGGACTTACAACGGTGATGACTTTGTAATATACACAAACATCAGATCATCATGTGGGACTCCTGAAACATGTGATGTTCTGTGTCCATTACATCTCAGTTAAAAAGGGAAACAGACTCTGAAGGGTCTGTCCAAGTCTTTCTGCGCAGAGGCCTCCCAGCCATCCCCGCCAGAGATGGGCCTCAATATTTTGAGTGGAGGAAGTAGGTTAATGAGAACTGGGGTTCTTGGAACAGTAAAGCTAGAAAAAAGGCTGGATCCCCACAGCTCCCTGCCTCGCTCACTTCAGGGGTGGGAATCAAGCCTGCAAAGGGCAGGGATAACCCAGTCCGAGTTACATGATGGACAGCAGACCAGGTCTTGAACCCACATCTGCTGCCTCTCTCAGCCAGACGTTCCCAAAACAGCTTCCCAACAGCTTCACTGAGATATAATTCACATGCCACACCATTCACCCATTTAAAGCATACAGATCAGTAGCTTTCATATTCAGAGAACTGTACCCATCACTGCCGTCAGCTTTAGAACGTTCTCATCAGTCCCCTCCAGAACCCGTTAACTCGTAGCCATCACCCCCTTGCCCCCAGTCCTAGGCTCCCCTAACCATCTTTCTGTCTCCATAGATGTATCTGTTTTCTGGCCATTCCCTGTAAGCGGAATTAAGTGCAGTCATACAGTGCCTGGTCTTTGTGAACAGGCTTCTTGCACTCAGCACAGTATCTTCCGGGTTCATCCACACTGTGCACATCAGGGCTTCATTTCTTGTCACTGTCTGATACTATTTTATTGTAAGAAGATCCCACGTTCTATCTGTTCGTTCATCAGTTGATAGACATTTGGACTGTGTCCCCATTTTGACTATGATGAATCACGTTGCTGTGAACATTCGTGTGTAAGTTTTTATGGGCTGTACATTTTAATTTCTCTTGACTGGAAGTTGGGGGTTGTATAATCATTCTATGTTAACCTTCTGAGGAGCTGCCAGGCTGTTTTCCAAACCCTCACTCTGTGCCACGTTACATTCCCAGCAGCAGTGTACGAGGGTTCCAATTACCTGTCTTTTTGAATTGAGGCATCCTAGTGGGTGTAAAGTGGCATCTCATCGTGGTTTTGATTAACACTGCTTTTTTTCTTTTTTAACCCATGTGCTCAGAACCCTTCAGCAGTTACCAGCTACATTTGTAAGATCGTAACTCTTTTCTCTGGTTTGTTGCTCAGGCCGGGGTTCAACCACAGCATCTTCCCTGCTAAGGGCCCCTCTGGGAGGGCACCCACCAGTCAGGCCACCGGTCTCACTGTCTGCGCTCCCCATTTCCGCGAGGCCAGAACACCTGCCTGCTTAGGCTAGCTGTTATGGAAATTGCATTTTGATTGCAAATTCCCCACATAACATGGAGCATTGAGGTTCTCAGAGCAAAACTGAGAAGGTGTGGGTGGTCTCTTCTAAGGCTGGGGCGGGGGGGGGCGGCCCTGTCCAGGCAGGCAGGCTGCAGGGAGCCTCGGGAGAGGGCACCGGGTCAGTCCGTCCCTCCCACGGCCACGGGGCAGGTGACAAGGACACAGCGCTGGCCGAGTCCCCGGCAAAGCCGGAGGAGGGCAGGACCTTGGTTCCCATTCTTGACGTTTGCTTTCTTTTTTTTTTTTAAACTTCTGCTCTTCTGCCCAGAAGATTAGGGTCAGGTCCATTTTAGCCTAATCTAAATTTTCTCTTATGCTTTTATAAGAAACCCACTTAACAGGCTCACGTGTAACAAAGAATCAGCAGGCTTTTTTATTTAAAAAGATGTCTCTCTTGTCTGATCTCCAGGTGCCTGTTCTGGTGATGCTTTTGGTTCTGGGGATTCTCTGAATTCACTTCTGTCACAAACACCTGTGTTCATCGAAACCAATGTTGTGAAAATCCTTTACTTAAATGCTCTTTAAAGGTTCCCAGTAGGAACCTTTATTTCAGTTGGGAGCTTACGGCCCAGAGGCTGAGTTGGAAGCGAGGCAGATGTCATGTCGGGCCCTGGGGCACAATTCAGAGAAGAGCAGGGAAGGCATTGTGCCTTCCGATCGCTCAGCTGCGCGTGGACATGGTCGGTGTCCGGTCAGCAGGTCTCCCCTGGGAGCTCAGTTCACGGGCCCTTTGATGGGAAGGGTGTGCGGGGCGGCGCCTCGCTCGCCAGCAGGCGGCGCTGCGGCCCCGCCGCGTGCGGACAGCTCCCCGCGGTGCCCGCCCGGGCCCCGCGGACCCAGCCGCTTACCGGGCCGCTCCCCGCCCGGCCCCGGCGGACCCTGCTCTCCGCCCGACCCCCCGCCCAACCCCCTCCCGGCCCCACGGACCCACCCAGCTGCTCCCGGGGCTGCTCTCCCTGCCCGCCCCCGCCCAGGCCCCAGCCCGGCCCCCGCGGACCCAGCCGCTCACTGGGCTCCCCCCTCCAGGTCTGTGCGCGCTCTCCATCAACCATTCCAATTCCTACGTGGCCTATCCTGGGAGCCTGACCACAGGCGAGATTGTGCTCTACGACGGACACTCCCTGGTAAGTCGGCGCGGCCGCGCGGTCAGCTCCGGGTGAGCCCTGGGTGTGGACGGACGGTCACGCTCTGCCTCCGTCGCCATGCGTCCACGTCGCCACGAGGCAGACAGATAGGGGGGAAGCGTGTCCTGCGGGCCGCGGTGCGGCCTGCGACGCCAGCGCCCGTGCTGCCCCTGCCGCCGAGCTCCACGGAGCCGGGCCCCAGAGGTTCATCAGCCCCATGGCTGGTCACCGTCTCCCCGAGGGCAGGAGAAGGGACAGAAACGCAGCCGCTGTGAAGCAGAACCTAGACCCAAACAGCCCGGCTGAGCGACAGGGAGCCCAGCAAAGGGGGGAGGGCGTCTCGGAAGGGAGGAGGAGGGACGGAAGGTGGACGGCACCCCCGCCCCCCGGCATCGACCCCACCATCCCTGTTGCCAACAGAAGGCTGTCTGCACCATCGCTGCCCACGAGGGCACGCTGGCTGCCATCGCCTTCAACTCCTCGGGCTCCAGGCTGGCCAGCGCCTCCGAGAAGGTGAGTGCTGCCCGTGGCCGTGTCCTCGGGGGCCCCCCTCTGCCAGGGGTGCGCAGGGTCCTGGGCGCCACGGAGCTGCTGGAATGCACTTCAGAGGGAGGCCCTGGCCCCTGCCTGTGCCACCTCATCTGTCATCGCTGCAGACCCAGGGCTGCTGTGTGTAGGACGTGAGCCTCTCTGCCCAGAGCCTCGCGGTCTGACCAAGAACTGGTGTGCTGGTTGTCACGGACAGATAAGGGTTCTGGGAAGCCAGAGCAGACGGATGGAGCATGCCAGTGCCTTGGGCTTGGCTGGGGACGGACCAGGAGACAGAGGGTGTTCAATTCACCTTCCAAGAACAGCTTACACAGCATGTAGACAGCCCCCTGTGTTTCCTCTCCGGGGTCAGATGCTGCAGACTGATCCAGCAAGCTCCCTTCCAAAGGGGCAGGTCTGAAGGAAGAAACGCCCACCCACTCTCTTCCAGGGCACGGTCATCCGGGTGTTCTCCGTTCCCGATGGGCAGAAGCTCTATGAGTTCCGGAGAGGGGTGAAAAGGTCTGTGTTCACCGTGTGTGTCTGCGTGTGCTCAGCGGCTTCAGGCCTGTCCGACTCTGTGCGACCCCGTGGACTGTAGCCCGCCAGGCGCCTCTGTCCATGGCATTCTCCAGGCAACGATACTGGAGTGGGTTGCGATGCCCTCCTCCAGGGGATCTTCCCCACCCAGGGATCGAACCTGAGTCTTACGCCTCCTGCATTGGCAGGCGGGTTCTTTACCACTAGCGCCACCTGGGAAGCCCTAAAAACCAGTGTGCTGCCGCCGCTGCTGAGTCACTTCAGTTGTGTCTGACCCTGTGCGACCCCGTAGACGGCAGCTCACCAGGCTCCACCATCCCTGGGAGTCTCCAGGCAAGAACACTGGAGTGGGTTGCCATTTCCTTCTCCAAAAAACCAGTGTACATGCCTGAATTTTAAAATATGCCTCCTTGTTTAACAATGCTGACCATCACCTGAGCCTTCAGAGAGTCAATCCTTTTAAAATTTTCACAGCAAAGATCACTGCTGACAGATCACCATGGTAAATAGAATAATCATGAAAAAGCTTACAGTATGTTAAGAATGACCAAAATGTGACCCAGAGACATAGCGAGCACGTGCTGTGGGGAAGACGGCCCCGGAGGGCGAGCTCCGCGCAGGGTCCCACGAGCCCAGTTTGTAAAAGTCGCAGTGTCTGCAGCCATCACGAAGTGAAGCCCAACACAACGAGATCTGCATGTGCCCAGACTCCCCGGGATATGTTTAGGTGTCTGTTTTCTCATGAAGCTGACTTCCAGCCAGGAGGCCGCTCCCCTCGCCCGTGCCCGGGCTCACCCTCTCGCTGTGGCTGTGTCTCCAGGTACGTGACCATCAGCTCCCTGGCTTTCAGCATGGACTCGCAATTCCTCTGCGCCTCCAGCAACACGGAGACCGTGCACATCTTCAAGCTGGAGCATCTCGCCAACAGGTAGGACTGGAAACGCTCGGGGGACTAGAGCGGGGCCCACCTGCGGGCCGAGCATCCGGCTCCTCCCATCAGGCCAGCAGCGGTGTTAAACCAGAGATAAAGGGCACAGTAAATGGGATGTGCTTGGGTGCATGCTGCTAAGTTGCTCAGTCGTGTCCTATTCGGTGCGACCCCAGGACTGTAGTCCAGCAGGCTCCTCTGTCCATGGGACTCTCCAGGCCAGAATCCTGGCATGGGTTGCCATGCCCTCCTCCAGGGCATCTTCCCGACCCAGGGATCAAACCCACACTAGTGCCATCTGGGCTTGAATCACCCCCAAACCGTCCCCTCACCCTTAGTCCATGGAAGAACTGTCTTCCACGAATCCAGGCCCTGGTGCCCAAAAGTCCGGGGATCGCTGGACGAGAGGAGTGGGGTCCTGGTCTGACTGTGCCCCCGACTTCTCTGCTAAGGCCCCGAGCCCGTGTTACTCGCTGTCTCCACCAACGTGGTGACTGTGTCAGCGGCAGACTCGGGGCGATCCCCGGGGGTCAGGGGCTGCCCTCCTGAGCCTGCAGCCCCGCTCCCATGAGCAGGAGACCACAGGCGGGTGAGCTGTTGTGACTGGACTCCCGTGTCCTCGTCTGCAGACCCTGACATAACAACGATCGTGTGTGCATCTTAAGTCTCTAGCAGGTTCCCTTTAGTATAGCGCTGGGCTCAGAGGGAAACCAACTAAGTGTTTGCCAGTCTCTCTGTCAATACTGCGATGCTCAGGCCAGCCTTGTGCCCGAGCCTTGCGCGTCGACCTGCTTCGCCACCCCTGCTGCGCTTTTTAAAACTGAGGATGTGTGGCCGCTCTGCCACCTGCGCCGACTTCCCCACAGCATCTGCTGGCTTGTGTCTCTGGGTCACATTTTGGTCATCCTGAGCATATTTCAAATTTTGGCGTTTGTCATGGTGATCTGTCATCAGGGATCTTTGGTGCGAGGATTGCAAAAGGATTTACGACTCGCTGAAGGCTCAGGTGATGGTCAGCATCCTTTAGCAATAAGGCTGCTTTCAATGAAGGCACGGATGCTGTTTTTAGACATCATGCCAGTGCACACTTGCCAGGCTGCAAGATAGTGTGAGCATCACCATTACACAAACGGCAAAAACAGAACACGCGTGTGACACGCTGTGTTGCCAGGACTGGATCTGAGCCCGCAGTAGCTCCAGGGTCTGCCTGAGCGGTTCCTCTCTAGCACCACGAGACTGCCAGAGCCTCCAGCCCCCGAGGCTGACCCTGGGCGGGGAGGACGGGCGGGAGGGACAGAGCCTGTGCCAGGCTGGAGCCCGGGGTGTGCGTGTCCCTGTCACAGACGTCAGGGCGCGGAGCAGCACGCTGGCGTCCCCCCGTTCAGCGGCCAGGGCGTCTGAACTGTGTTTCTCTGGCCGTGTTGGGGCTCGGTGGTGGCACACGGACGCCTCTCTAGCAGCGTCAGGCCTCCCTGCCTCGTCCACCGGGGCGCTGAGTCCCGGTGCGCGTCTGTCTGCACCCGACGTGTCCTCCCACCCCCCACCTCCCGATTCCGAGCCTGGGGGCCCAGCCTGGGGGCCCAGCCTGGGGGACCCCCAAAGCCCCCAGCTCACTGTAACCCCAGAGACCCCTTTATGAGCGAGCACCTGCCATGCGCCAGCCCCGCGCGGTGTGGCCACCCCAGTGCTCCGAGCAGGTGGCCCGAAAGCCCCACCTCCCGCGGAGGAGCGCCCCCCGGCCATGCTCCCCGCAGCTCCCTGGCTGGGCGCCCCCACGGCTGGGCGCCCCCACGGACACGCTTACATCCTCTCTCCGCACATCTGTGCTGTGTCCCCCCATCCGTCCCGCGTCCCCGCCCCTGTCCATCCTGCATGCCTCCGTCCGTCCCGTGTCCCCCTGTCCGTCGCACGTCCCCCCTCTGTCCGTGTCCACCCCCCCCCAATCCGTCCCACAACCTCAGCAGGTTGCCCCGGGTGTGCGTCTGTCCCGCCGGCGCAGGCAGGTGTGAGTCCAGTCCACTGGCAGCTCACGGGGGAGCCGGCCCGTCCCCCACCCTCCCGTCTGGCCGAGACCCAGGGATGGGGTGCAGGTGGCGGCTGCAGGGGGCGCAGCAGGCCCCGTGGACTCCCCCACCTGTGAGCATCCTGGCGCCCACCCAGATGGCTCGGGGGCCGTAACCCGACACCGCGCAGGCCTCTCGCCCGGGGGTTTGCTGCCCACATAGTCTGGCCTCGAGGTCTGACTCTGAGATCGGCCTGTTCTTTTCTGGGTGAGCCCAGAACAGGCCTGGGTTTGTGTTACAGCGGCCAGGGACCGATTCCGTCTCCCTCTCCCCAGCCCCCTCCCAGCAGCCTAGAATCAGACCCATCCTTCACCTCCTGAATGGAGAGAGGCCACAGCGCCCGGAGCCGCTCAGCGGCCGTGCGAGGGCTCCTCCCCAGAACACACGAGGCCTCGCGCCCTGGGGCACGGCCGGAAGGGCACGTCCCCAGCCACCTGGGCAGGACGTCGCAGCAAGGCACGGGCCCTTCCCCGTGCGGAGGCCGCGGGTGTTGGACGGCCGCCGGGTGGGGCTCGCGCTCACCCTCGCTCGCCTTGCTCCCCAGCCGACCCGAGGAGCCCTCGACCTGGACTGGCTACGTGGGGAAGATGTTCCTGGCTGCATCCAACTACCTCCCCACCCAGGTGTCCGACATGATGAACCAGGACAGGGCCTTCGCCACCGGGCGTCTGGGCTTCTCCGGCCACAGGAACATCTGCACACTCGCCACGTATGCCCACCCCCCCAACGCCAGGCAGAAACCCTCACTGGTGTATTTCCCGAAGTGTGGGATGCCCCAAACATGCAAACGTGTTTAAGAGAAAGTCGAGAGAAGGGAGCCAGGAGGGGCAAGTAAAGGCAGACCCGCCCCCCAGCGCCCCTACCTCACCATCCAAACCCCCACACTGTCAGCCAGTTTCCGTCTGGTTGGACTTTTCTCCTAGGGGGCAGCTGCAAGCTGGCATGGAGGTTTCAGCCTCCTCATTCCAGTGATACTGTCTTGAAGACAGTTTCCATTTTTACAGAATTATGTGAAAGGGCTCTAGTTCCAAAGTCTAGGTCCAGACACCTGTGGGATGGACAGACATCTTATCTAAGACCTTTAAGTGTGCCTGTTAAAGCTGAATGTTGGAAAGATTTCTGTAAAACTAGCCTGTGATGCTGGGGGCCAGTTTCCCGCCGTTTCCTTCGCTGTTAGAGGCAGAGGCGGGTCCCACTCGGCCTTCTGTGCAGGGTTCACCCGCGACCTTTTGTCTCATCCACACAATCACACTCAAAGACAAGGAACCGTCCTCAAGGGAGATCAGTAGGACACGCAGCAGAAACCCAGGCCGCGGGGCTGGCGGGCCTCGGGCGTGTGGAGGGCGGGACTGGGCGCTGGGGGGGCCGGGGGCGGGGCTCGGCCCCTGGAGACGGGTCTGAGCCCACCCCCCACGTCCGTGGGCACCGCGGCGAGCGTCTTCTCCGCCCTCAGGATCCAGAAGCTGCCGCGGCTCCTGGTCGCGTCGTCCAGTGGGCACCTGTATGTTTACAACCTGGACCCTCAGGACGGAGGAGACTGTGTCCTCATCAAGACCCACAGGTGAAGAGGCCAGTCTTCAGAAGGCCAGGCTTTCGGGACTCACTGTCTGCGTCCCCTGAGCCCAGGGCAGGGACGAGCCTCCTGCTCTGGTTGGCGGCTGGGGCAGGGGTGGTGCAGTGGGGGGCAGGGTGTGTGGGGAGGGGCAGCCGGGGTGCAGGAGGCAGCGGGGGCCCCAGGGTGTGAGGGGAGGCACCTGGGGTGAGGGGGTGGCGCCCGAGTGCAGGGTGCGGGGGGCCCCAGGATGCCGGGGTAGCCCCGGGGTGTGGGGGGCCGGGGTGCGGGGGGCCTGGGGTGCCCGGGGAGGGGCACCCGGGGTGCAAGGGGGGCGGGGGTGTGGGGCGCCAGGCTCCTGTCGGCTCGGCAGCACGCATGCCAGGCTCTCCCTGCTAGCCCCTCTTCCCCCGGGGTCCCTGGGACGTGTTTGCTAAACTGAACGGAGATGCTCTCCTGCCATCTGCGGGCAGGACGCCCCTTGCCTGGGCCCTCTGGGGAGCCGGCCTGCACGTGCCCGCCTGGTGCGCACAGGTGGGCGCAGGTTCCGGAACCAGGAATGGGACGTTCGCGACTGACCTGGCCGTCAGAGGGCGTGCTGGTCTGGGGAACCAACAGGGAGCTAAGCCTGAACCCAGGGCCAGGCCCGGCCTCCCCGGCTCTTCCTCGGGAGGTGTCCTGGGCAGGAGGTGACTGCTCATCTCTCCCTGCCCCCTCCATCGCTGCCGGTAGCTTGCTTGGCTCAGGAACCAGCGAAGAGAATAAAGAAAACGACCTCAGACCGCCCTTACCTCAGTCTTACGCCGCGACAGTAGCCAGGCCGAGTGCGTCCGCAGCCTCCACCGTGCCAGGTGAGCGGCCCGCGGGGGCCTGGGTGAGCACAGTCCCAGGTGAGCGGCCCGCGGGGGCCTGGGTGAGCACCGTGCCAGGTGAGGCGCGGCCCCGGACCGAGGCCTGAGATCAGCCCCCCAGCGTCTCTCACGCCTCACTGCCGCTCTGCAGGTTACTCCGAGGACGGCGGGGCGCTCCGTGGCGAGGTCATTCCCGAACACGAGTTTGCCACGGGACCGGTGTGTCTGGACGACGAGAACGAGTTCCCTCCTGTGAGCACTGGCCGCCCCTAGAGCTCGGTCCCTGCGCCTGGACGGGCCCTCCCCTCCGCCCGCGGCGGAGCCTCTGCCCCATTGTCTGGGCCGCACCACCTAATCCTGCCCGGACACCCGGGAGGCCAGCGGGGTTTAGCCTGAGATGGGCCTCCGCGCCCAGACCAGCCCACCCACGTGTTAGGACGGCACATTGTCACCCAGGGGGTCTCTCGGCTTCCGGGTTCAGAGACCCAGGCCGCAGTTCCGCTTCTTTAGCTGTGTTCGCTGCTCAAGACCCCTTTAATTAACAGCCGCATGTCAGTGGGGACCTCCCCCACCCCCGGCCCCTCTAGCCTGGCCGCCCGCGATCCTGCTTCAGCCCTGCCGGCAGCGAGGGCCCAAGGCTGGGCTGGGCGCTGGGCATGGCTCCTTCTCACACCTTGGGGTGAGGAGAAGCTTGTCCCCTGGTTCTGATCCTTCAAGCTTCTGTTCGGGGCAGCAGAGACCCCCTCTTGTGAGCTCTAGTTAGAGAGCAGCCTGGACGGTCACCTTGGAATCATCTCGAGATGGAAGCAGTGTTTAGGCCTAAACGTGGGGGCTCCCTGACCGTCCCTCCCGAGGCAGAGAGAGGGAGCCACTGGGGCACAGGTCTTGGGGTACGGTGTTTCCTCTCGGTGGTGATTTCGTGTCAGTTGGATTCCATTCACAAAAGGATGGAGTCTGGGTCTGGCTTCTCTCTTGCCTAGATCTGTAGAACAGTCTGGTAAGCAGAGGAGAGAAAGGGAGGGGGGTTCCCTGGTGGTCCAGTGGTTAAAACTCCACGCTTTTCATGCAGGGGTGCAGGTGTGATCCCTGGTCAAGGAATTAAGACCTCACATGCCTTGTTACGGCCAAAAAAACCAAAAAGCTGCCATGGGCCCTTCATGCGGGGGCAGAAAGGCCACATTCGTCATTTCCCAAAAGGCTCCACGGGGTGCTGCGTGAGACAAACATTTCTGGCTTTTTATAGATTGTCACACACAGTGCCAACAAGTGAGGTTGACATTTCAGGGGTGGAAGGCAGTCATCGTTAAAACTGTGCATTTAAAAACATTTGTTGGCTCAACGCCTCCCAAGGGGGCAGTTGTTTTGCTTTGGGAGGGTCTCTCACCCCTCCTCACTACAGAGGGAGCTTTACTGTCCCCCAAAACTTGACATCTGGGTCCTGACGTTGCATCCTCGGGACCCAGAGCAGGTCAGACGCAGTGGCTTATGGGACCTTCCTACTCGTCATCAGATCCCACTTCAGCAGTTGTAAAAGTCTGAGGCTGCTCTAAAAGATGATTGGATTGTGAGACTCTCAGCTGTAATCAGAGGAACCTCTTATATTTACAGAACCGGGTTACCTTGGTTATTGGCATTCAGAGGTGATCTCTTGCCAAAGAAAACCTGTATCAAATTAAAGGTACCCCATGTTATTTGGTGTACCTGTTGTTTGACACATCATTTGGAGTAAAAAAAAAACTGGAGATGCTTAAGAACTAGGGATAAAATGGGATGCCTGTCTGCTTAGGCAATGCCAGGGAGCCTGGGAGGAGCCTGTCGTCCCATCTCCCGCGTCAGGTCCAGATGAGTGGAAGCTGCTTTAAATTGCGTCGGGGCTTCTTATTTACACGAGTGGGAGTGTCCGTCACCGAGAGAGGCCCCCTGGAATCCTCGTCAGGCCCTAGTGATCCTGAAGCAGCCCCTGAAACTGTGCAGTGACAGCGGGAGGGCTCGTGGGGGCCCTCGGACCCCAGCCCTGCCCTGAGGCTGCAGGCACAGCGACGGATAACGCGTGCAGGCTTCTCCGTCTCAGCCACGAGGGTCAGAGGCCTGGGATGTTATCACCAGAGGGACTGTCTCAGTCACGCCCTCACTGGCTGTCATCATCCCCGGAGAGTGTAGACATTCCTCTCTCTGCCTGTCCTGAAGTGCCAGGCCCATTACAAACACCGGCCCAGAAGTCTCATCTCTACCCACATTTCTAAAGGCACTCCAGGATCCTGACGAATCTTGGGGTCTCAGCAGCTCATAGACAGGAGCAGAGGTTTGCCCGGATAATCCCGAGGGGTCCCTGTGTCGTCACTGCTGATCTGGAGTGGGTACCATCCGTCTTCCCTCCTTGGGATTTTCTTTGCTCCGAACACAGTGAGAGAAAAGAGGACTGATCATTTCTGGTCCCTGGAAAGATGCTGTATTCGGGAAGGGAGCAGCTTTGGGTCAGTAACAAGTCGACCTTGGCAAGTCTGCTTATTTTCTGACATTTGTCTTACTCTTGGGAGTAGGAGTGAAGGAACTGGGACCAAGGGTGTTTATTGACTTCTTCACAGTGACTTAGCTGTCTGTGTTTACAAGTAAGATGCGCCTTTAAAGAAAATACACATATTCATATCAATATGCATGTATATTCTGGGCTTCCCCGGTGGCTCAGACGGTAAAAAAAAAATCAGCTTACAGTGCAGGAGACCTGGTTCGATCCCTGGGTTGGAAAGAGCCCCTGGAGGAGGAAATGGCAACCTACTCCAGTATTCCTTCCTGGAGAATCCCATGGACAGAGGAGCCTGGTGGGCTACAGTCTGTGGGGTCACACAGAGTCAGATGACCAAACACGCACACACTCGCAAACATACATATACATATTTTACAAATAGTATTTTCTGCATCTAAAGAAGACAGGTGACCCCTGTGGCCACACACAAGGGTCGGTCTGTGGACTGACGGACGGATGGGGAACCTCCGCCGGCCCCGCGTGGACACTGACCCACCGGCATGCCCCCCGCCGGCCTGCCCAGAAAGGGTAAGGCCGCTCTGTTTTGATTTCGGCAGATCACCTCGTGCCGTGGAGATCAGCAGGACAAGGCCGCGCCGTCCTGACGGGCAGCAGGACCGCCCCGGTCAGGAGGTTCTGGAGCAAACGAGGAAGGTGGACGAAAGGCAGGCGGCTGAGTGAGCAGCACCGGGGGTCAGAACCCCCAGGGACGCAGTTCTCGCCAGGCGAGCTCCTCTCAGCTGGCGGGCGCGGGGGCTGGCGTGCACCCACGTCCTGCCCTGGAAAGCGTGTCCCAGCCGCAGCGTCCACGTGAACAAACCGTATCCATCGACAACCCGAATTTTACATTAGCAAGGGCATCCTTTTGAACATGTATGCTGTGTATAAAATGTACCTATAGAACACCTCTCAGAACTGTATTCCTTGTATGTGACTCAGAGAGGCTGTTGTCGCCAGGCAAAAGATGTTTGCAGTGATCGGAATAAATCATTTATGACCTTTCAGTCCCATTTAGGACACTAATAAAATAATCATGGCAATACACTTGAGGCTTTAAAATTTTACTTCTTTGTGGTTTGAGGAAGCAGGAAGCATTCCTAAAATCTACAAAGCACAGACATTTGCCTGTCGAAGGGGATGGAGGGAGGTGGGGGAGCTTCTGTGGCTCTTCCGCTCGGAGACAAGCGACCTACGTCAGGTTTGCGTCCACACTGCCCCAGCGTCCGTGGGGGCGCTTCCCGGCCCCGGGGCACCTCCGGTCCGCACCCCGCCGCCTGGGCGGATCAGCAGGGTCATCAGCTCCCAGGTGGTCTGCGGGCGCAGGAAAGGCGGGGCGGGGCTGCTGCAGACGCCGGAGGGCCGGGCCTCCGCCCAGAGGACCAGCCAAACGGGGTCCATTTCCGCGCTGCTCGGGGTCACGTCCTGTGCCGGGCAGGCATCTTCACGTCTCGCCTGGTGCTCCCTCGGCGGCAGCCTGCGAGTCCGGCTACATAATCGCCCAAGTCCAGGGGCTGGTCTGACTCCTGCCTCCAAAGCCCCGGCGTCTTTGCTCACAGCGCGGGTGCGGCGCGCTCTCAAACGGGGACGCAGAGCGCTGGCGGCAACACAGCCCTGAGCCTGGTCTTCAGAGCGCACGGGGCCGCGGGGGCAGGGACCGCGGCGTCCCGGGGCAGGGACCGCGGCGTCCCGGTGCAGGCGCCGCTCACGCGGCCGGGCAGCGGCAGGCGGGGCGGCGGGGGTCGCAGCAGGGACGCGCGGAGGGATCCTGGCTGTAATCCGCCCGGGACACGCGGTCCCGGGCGATGTCGTCCAGCGCGCCCGCGAGAGCCGCCGCGACCCTGGGCAGCACCGCCCGGTACTGCGCGCCGCCCTCGGCCAGGGGCGCGGCCTCCGCGAGGTCAGCTTCCAGGTCGAAGATGAGAGGGCGCTCGTGGCGCCGCTCGGGGCCGACGCTCCCGTCGCAGGCTCGGGCTCCGCCTGGGGAGGGGACGGCAGAGACCCCGTCAACCCATCGTCGGCCCCAGGTGTGCAGAGCACCGCGGCGAATTCTGAGTGGTAACTGGTGTGAGCCCTGAACCGGCGTGCAGCGGAGAGACCGTTCACCCACACAAGTCTGAAGGGCTCAGCCGGGAACGCACACGGAGCTCACGGTGTGAATGCTACTAAGCTAGACAGGCCTGATAAACACTTCGTTTTCCACTAAAGTCCTTAAATGTTTATGCTAGGAGCGAAGACTATGGCCCAGGATGAAGGCATTTACCTACGATTGAAGACAAACTTCAACAGAGCCCACTCCTAACAAAGTATAAAAGCCAGCCTCCTCCAGTTTAAGGAGATTAGCTGATAATTAACAGCCCGTGAGGGGGCTTCCCTGCTGGCTCAGGGTAAAGAATCCCCTTTTCAATGCAGAAGGCTTGGGTTTGATCCCTGGGTGGGGAAGATTCTCTGGAGACGGTAATGGCAACCCACACCAGTATTCTTGCTTGGAGAACCCCGTGGACAGGGAATCCTGGTGGGCTGCAGTCCATGGGGGTCACAAAAGAGAGTCACGCATGACAACGACAAAACAACAACCTAGTTCACCTAAAAATCTCGTCCTCATCACAGGACACACAGGTCTTTCTCTGGTCTAATGTAGCAGATGTCAATTCATCTCACTCATCGAAAAGCAGGTTTAAGTCGTTCGGATGCAGAGTTTCAAGGATGGGGGTGAGAGAAGGAATCAGCTCCCTCAGGCTGTGTCCTCTTTTATCCTGTTCACAATTTTCACCCCATCTGTTGACATCTCCCTTCTCCCTTTGCTAACTCTCTTGGGAGTTGGGTGACTGCAGAGAAGAGCAGACCTCCCCTGGGTGTCATCATTCCTTTCTGGTTGTGATCATTTCCAACAGTCTTATTACGTCGTATGATCCTAGCATTGTGGTGCCAAGGCTTTTCTGGCTGGGTCCCGACTTCTGAAATTAACTCAGCCTGGAGAAACCATACCTCTTCGATAGAGTAATGTAAGGGCTGTAATCTAGACGCTTCCCATCTGAAAGCATAACAAATATCTGACTGGTTTGCATTTTAGGTCTCGGAGAGTCGCACATTCTTGTGGCAGTTTTAATATTCCTCAAGTGATGAACTCAAAGAACTGGTTTTGCTTTTGTGACACATTTTCTTTGGGGTCACTTATTCATGCTCAAGGCAAATAATGTTTGTTCTTTATTATATAATTCTTTGGAAAGCTCTGACCTCAAATAACTGAATCAAACTGGAATCCATATCATATCCCATATTTGGAAGGATTTTTTTTTTTTTTTGCATGGGCTGGGGAGAGGTCTTGTTTTTCATTCATTACAAAAAAGTGTTAGAGTTCCTACCAGATCCAAGGTTCTGTGTGAAGCACATCAAGAGGACAGAGATTAAAGAGCTGACAGAGCTGAGGTTGTGCTCAGACGCTCAGTCGTGTCCGACTCCTTGCAACCCCATGGACTGTAACCCACAAGGCTCCCAGCAAGGATACTGGAGTGGATTGCCATTTCCTCCTCCAGGGATCTTCCTCACCCAGGGATCAAACCTGTGATTCTTCTGTCTCCTGCATTGGCAGGTGGGTTCTTTACCACTAGCACCACTGGGAGTTGAGTTTAGAGGGCTTAAAACTACTAGGAGAAATAAAAGATGTATTTAAACAACTGGCATATTTGGTAAAATGTGATAAATATCAGAGTTCTCCATATCCTACCGGCTGGGAAGATGAAAAGGCATTCTGCCATCCAGGTGGCCTTAAAAGCTGAGAGGGACTTTAATCCGGAGGCCAAGGAGAGTCACTGCTCTGGAGAACTAAGGACGGGCTTCCCTGGTCATCCGCTGGATAAGAACCCGCCTGCCAATGCAGGGGATGCAGGTCTGGCCCCTGGTCCGAGAGGACCCCACATGCGGCAAGGCAGACAAGCCTGTGTCCACAGTTACTGAAGCCCGTGCGCCCTGGAGCCCGCACTCCGGAACAAGAGAGGCCGTCACGGTGAGAAGCCTGGCACCGCAACGAACAGCAGCCCCGCTCGCCACCGCTGCGAATGACCACGCACGCAGTGAAGACCCAGCACAGCCACAGACAAATAACACTTTTTTAAAAAGAAAAGAAAATACAGAACTTCCCTGGTGGCCCAGTGGTTAAGACTCTTTGCTTCCACTAAAAGAGATGCAGGTTTGATCCCCCCTTGGGGAACTAAGATCCTACACACCCTGCAGCCAGGAAAAAAAAAAAATGTGCAGGGACCCAGGATGGAGGGAGTTTGAATTCAGTTGGAAGCAAGAAGCCACTGGAAGGTTTTAAGAACCATCCTGATCTGGTACCAGGTTTCTAAAATACGTTAACATTTAAGACGCCCACAGGGTTAGTCAAGAAGTAGGAGACCTCAGTTTGCTAAACAGACCTTCTGTAACTATTTTCTGAAACAGTCTCTCCAAGCCTCCACTGAACATTCAGTCACCCTGGCCCTGCAAGTAGAACCATGGGGTGAAGTGTTTTTTCACAGGAGAAAGTACAGTGTAGACGCGCTGGGCCAGCTCCGAGCTGGCTGGGGAGCTCGGGAAGAGTGGGAAGACCTTGTTTGTGTATTTGTGGGTGTGGCGGGGCTCCTGGGACTGGATTTGGGGAAGACGCCATCAGAGATGCCGACTGTGACCCCAAAGGAGGGCAGCCGCCCTTGCCGTTAGGCCTGAGCGGGGGTCTGCGGGGCACCCCCCCCCCCCCGCCCCGACTCACCAGTGACGTAGAAGGCCTTGTACCGCTCCAGGCGGACGGTCTGAAGCGCTCCGTCCTCTCCGGCAGCCCCGCTGTTGGGGTGGAACAGCACCTGGGGAGGGGGGACAGGGCCTCCTGGTGAAGCGCACGACCCCCTCCCTGGACAGCAGGAGTGTCCTTGTCATGGTGCCTGCTCCCCTCACCGCCGAGCGCACCCCGTCCCCGCCCCCCGCCCCACACACGGCAGCCCCTGGTCCACATGGCCTACTCCCTGGAGCCTAAGCGGGTGGCGCTTCTCCGGGTCAGTTCATCTGAGTGGGTTACAGGTCTGGCTGGATTCCAAGCCCAGAACTAGCTAGGTCATCTGCAGGGTCTGGTGCAAAATGAGGATGGAAGAAACCTTGTCCCCAAATCAAGAATTTCAACTGTCAGCACAAGGAATTATGTTCATTATCCTCTGATAAACCATAATACAAAAGAATATAAGAAATAATGGATACATACATATAACTGGGTCACTTTGCTATGCAGTAGAAATTAACACAGTGTTGTAACCAACTCTACTTAAGTACTTTTTTGTGATTTCATTTTTATTTCTCTATTTGCTTGCCCCAGGTCTCAGTTGGGGCATGTGGGATCTAGTTCCCCGACCAGGGATGGAACCTGGGCCCCTGCACTGGAGCAGAGTCTAAGCCACTGTTCCACCAGGGGAGTCCCCTAAAATAAAATTTTAAAAATAGCTATTTTATTTTACTTACTACCCTTGGCCCCCAAATTACAGTTTTCAAGATGCCAGGGCATGCCGGGGGCATGGGTTCGCTACCTGGGGCAGGGTTGTGGGGTGGGGGGCTAAATCCTACAGGCCACAGGGGTCCCCCGTACCCCCCCCCAAAAAAGAAAAAAGAATCGCCCTCCAGAATGGAGTTCAGGGTTCCCAAGGGCAAAGTCTGGTAGGAAATAAATGACCAGCATCCTTGGAAAGCTGGGGGCTTTGGGCTGGAAGCGTGAGACCGCCCTGCTATTAATCATGACCGATACATATCGCTGGAAAGGCGCTTACGTGATTCAAAGTTTCCATGGAGCTAAAAAAAAATGAGAAACATCTGTTGGAGCAGTAAACAGCTGTCCCCCCCCCCCAGTTTCCCGGCCCTGAGCGGGTGCCAGCGAGGGTAGGCCCCCCCCAACACCTGCCACTTCCGAGCTCTCGTGACAGCGCCCGCGATCCCGGCGGCGTGATGACAGCAGGCCCCGTCCAAACAGGAAGAGGATCATAACTCAGAACCCTCACCCCTTCCAGCCCAAGGAAGCCAAGCCTCTCACCGCAGGAGGCTGTGTTGTTTGCTTCTGGAGAGGACAGGAAGTTGGGGGGGGGGGGCGCTTGGAAAACCTATTGTCAGCGGAGCTGCAACCTTACTCAGACACCCAGGAGATGGGAGCCCTGGTCTGTGGTTTAGAATCCTTGACACCGTGTGACTTTCAGTAACAGAATCTCCGCAAGGGCAGACAGTCTCAGGCAGGATGTTTACTCATGTTGCCAGGCACCGCTTCCGAAATCCAAGAGGAAGCAGAGTGGCTCACCCTCAGTCCGGTGGATGGGTTTGGAGAACTCTGTACGCGCACTTCTCTCCCCGCTGAGCCAACCGACGGTGGCGTTCTTGTTTATATCAACAAAGGAAGGAGGCTGGCGAATTTACACACGAATCACAGCTGGAGGCATTTCCTCCCCAGGGGACACGCAGTCCGAATTTCAAAGATAACTTTATCTTCTGCAAACATGTGCATCTTCTTGGTGGTTTTTCTTACCTGTTCGCTTTATTTGATCCTATCGCCGTTTTTCAAGCAGGAGGCATCTCCTTACTTTAAGCCCTGGAGGCCGGTGCCTAGGTGACATCCCCAGAAAGCCAGGAAGGGTCCCAGCCCTTCGGGTGGGGTCGCACAGACCCCCTTCTCCGAAAGTGGTCAGCCTTGTGCCAACCGCTCTGGACAGTGTCTCTGACCACTAGGGGCCTCTCTTCTCCCTAAGAGAGGTGATCAGTGGTCCAGAGAGGCAGACTCAACTGCTTCGACGACGCATGGTCTCCAGGGATGGACTGGGCGTTGAGTGACCACACAGCCCCAGGTTGGTCGGGGCAGAGCAGGTGCAGACCTGCTATGGAAGCCTTCCGCTGGCTGACCATTCTGAGCCTTGGACGTGTCAGCCTGGGGCGGGGATAAGACGTGACCAGCCGTGACGCTGCCACCTCCGGCTTCCAGCCGGGAGCCAGGCAAGCCCCGAGTGGGACCTGCGTGCGCCCCTGCGTGCCCCCTCTCCCCGCGCCTCCCTTGCCCGCTGCGGCTACCCTCAGTGCTTGGACACAGACCCCCCCAGACTGCAGGGTGTGCGGGAACGCACAGCATAGTCAGCAGCCATGGTTTTGAACATCACAGACAAGACGGCCCTGGCTGTCCACGAGGTGAGTGGGGAGAAGACCGCTCCGCAGGAAAACCGATAGCCCAGCACCTGCTCTCAGCGCGGGGCCCAAGGGGCGGTGCCAGGATGGGCAGGGCCAGGGTGCACGCGGCCCGTTGCTTCAGCTCACCAACTTGCCGCCACCTGTTTGCAAAACGGAAGCACCCAACGGCTGAGGCGTTTTGCATAGTTTTGAGATGACAATCTAGGGGTTCCTTCGAGCTTCTTGAAACTGGAATGGTTTTCTAAACCAACCCACAACCCATACCAGAACCTCGTAAGCCCAGAATATAGTTGAGGGTGAACACTAAGTTGTGTTTATTAAAACATACATGTGTATGCTGTGGGAGCGAATGAATATATTCTGAGTATTAAGGAATGTTCCAGACAGGTGGAAACGTTTAAATCTAACTTTTAAGGCTGTCATGTGCCACTGGGTGTCCCAGAATGTCTGATGCAGTGCCTTGCAGGTGATACGCAGTAACTGGTTACTGAATACGGAAACACACACATGTGCGCGTGCATGTCTGCACACACGTATGTGTGTGCACATCTCTATAATCACGCCTATGTTTCCCTCTGGGTCTTCCATCAGCAACTTCGAGAGGATTTACAGTTGTTTCTTCCGGGGCCGACTAGGAGAGACCAAGGTGGGCCCCGGGGTGAGAACCCTCCTGCCACCTCAGGAACTGAAAGAGATTCAGGTTCAGTCCCTGGGTCGGGAAGATCCCCTGGAGGAGGGCATGGCCGCCCACTCTAGCATTCTTGTCTGGAGAATTCCATGGACAGAGGCCATACTCCACGGGGTAGCAAAGAGTCAGACATGACTGAACCGACTTAGCACACACTCAGAAAATACCAAACTCAGGACCAGCGACAAACGATGCTGACCTCTCAGGTGCCTTTACTAACACTGCAGGAGTCTAGGCCTTGGGGTGACCGGGCCGGGCCCACAGGAGACGCACCCTGAAAGTCCCTGCAGAGCTTCTGGTGAGTGGTAAGGTGTGGTTGTTCCCCTTGGGTCACGGGGTGCTGTCAGCTCCACTCCAGCTGTGTCTCCACCCATCACACATCCCCACAAAACCCCAAACGACGCTGTGGCTTTTATCAGGCCGTCCTGCCGGGTCCCTGGGGCCCAGGTTAGTCACCGTGCAGCCCTGAAGAGGGGCCCCGTGAGTTTGCGGAAAGAGGCAGCCTGAGAAAGCAGGTCTCCGCCGGCTGTAGACGGAAGTTCCGCGCCCAGGAGCTGGCTCCCACCGGCGCTGGGACCGAGTTGAGGAGCCAACGTCCAAGCTTCCTGGTGACCTCAGTCGTCCTCCTGGACACTCAGGAGCATCTCTCTGCTGACGCAGTCAGCAACCCCCCAGGGCCACGTATCGCCAGCTCCCAGCCCAGGGGCAGGGAACCTTCAGGAACTGCCCCAGGACATTCGACTCACTTCCCTGTGACCCCCGGGAGGCCAGAAATAGACGCTTTGATGTGTGGGTCCCTAACTGGGAGGCCAGGCCCGGATCCCACCCGCCCCCTTCCCTCTTCCCACTTCCTCTTCCTTTTGGCAAAATGAAACAGAGAGAGACAGCCACGAACGCTTCCGGGAACGCCCTGAGAGGGGCCTGGGGGCTGGAGGACTGTGTGCGCTGAGTACTCCAGGAGCCGGGAGAGGTCAGGGCCCCCCAGGACATCATCCATCCATCCACTCACTCATTCATCCATCCCGTTCAGTCATCCAGTCATTCACTCAGTTCTCATTTATTGCATGCTGGCCAGGTACCAGACCCCGTGTTAAGCGTACTGAGAATTCCACGATGAGATTCCTGCCCTTGTGAAGCTTTCGTTCTGGCGGGGTCAGTGGAGGGGGGAGGCAGGGAGCCCCATGATACACAACACAGACACTGCTCACACATCCCATCCAGCTAAAAACTGTGCCTTCTGCCTATGTCATGTCAGAAAAGTAAATGATGTTGAGAAAAAAAAGAAAAAACCATTTGTTACAGGGAATAAGTACCCATGGACGCCCGCCCTAGGCCAAACTGCTACATAGAAATCTGGGTGATGAACTGGACTGACAGGAAGCAGAGCAGGGAGTGGAAAGAGGCTCCTCTCAAAGGAGGCCCCCTCCCCAGGGTCTGACGCACTGGACCTCCAGCGGCCACTGACGGGCATCTTCTGAGGATGGGCCTACCTGCACAGAAGCAGGCAGGCCAGCCTCCGGATGAGCCTGGAAGGACACGCGCCTCCTCCACTTACCCTGTGTCCCGTCTGCGCCCAGCCGAACAGCACCTGCGAGACGTCCAGACCGTCAAAGCGTCGTCCTCGGGGCAGGGGAGCCCCAGCCAGGGCCAGCACGGTGGGGAAGATGTCCAGCACGCTGCAGGAAGACCAGGCAGAGTCAGCCCCAATGTCCCCAGACCCTCTCCTGGTCATCCTGGGTCAAGACCCACCCGGACAGCCCCCAGCACGGGCTGTCTCTCTGCCCGGGTTCAGTCCCTGGGTCAGGAAGATCCCCTGGAGAAGGGACTGGCAACCCACTGCAGTGTCCTTGCGTGGAGAACCCCATGGACAGAGGAGCCTGGCTGCTGCCGCCCACAGGGTCGGAAAGAGTCAGACACGCCGGGAGCTCTGCTCCATCCTCTGCGACGGCCGAGCCGGGAAAGGCTCTGAAGAGGGGCTCTGCGACGGGACGGGTCAACGGACATGAGTTTGAGCAAACTCCGGGAGTTGGTGATGGACAGGGAGGCCTGGCGTGCCACAGTCCGTGGGGTCGCAGAGTCAGACACGAGTGAGAGGCTCAACGGAACTGAACTGATGTGTGTGTATAACTTTTACTTTGCCCTACAGCAGAAACGGACACATTCGACTCCAGTAAAAATTAATTTTTACAAATAAATGAAAAGAGAACTATGGGGCTCTACCTGTCACCGCCTGGGCCTCCACCTTCCGCTGAGCGGGAGCAGCGTGTGACCAGCATCTGCAGGGGAATACTCACTTCATTTCCCTCCCTGGGTCTCACTTGTGTTTAGAATGCGGTCACGGGTGACACGTCCCGTCCCGTTTCATTCAGCCCGTTTGTTCCTTTTACAAACTAGTCCATGTCTGGGGGCAGGAGGGGAGGTGCTCGGTCGGGCTGGACTCTTTCCGACCCCGTGGACTGTAGCCCACCAGGCTCCTCTGTCCATGGGATTTTCCAGGCAAGAATGTTGGAGCGGGTTGCCATTTCCTCCTCCAGAAGAGCTTCCTGACTCAGGAATGGAACCCACGTCTCTTGCATCTCCTGCACTGGCAGGCGGGTTCTTCACTGCGTGAGCCGCCTGGGAAGCCCTGGTCCGTGCTGAGGGCAGGAGAAAAGGCAGCGCCCCGCGCCGTGGAGGAGCGCCACGCTCACAGCCCCGCCACCCGCAGGCGGCCGCGACGGCGGTGTTCCCGCTCTGGTGTTCTCTGAAGTCGCGCGCTACCCTCTGCCTCTACCCCAGGGCACATCTCTCTCCTGCATTCTGGTCAGAAAAGAAGTTCCTGCAGGCACAGAGCTGCGAGACTGAAGGCCAGGCCCACCGAGAGTCGGCGGGACTCAGTGGAGACCCACGGTCCGGCCCCGTGAGGCTGGACATCCCTGGGAGGGGGTCTGGAGGGGAGCCTCCCCAGGAAGGGGTCTCAGAAGGGACTCGGCAGGCCATCCGCTCCGCTCCCCCGGCCCAGGGCTCCGGCCACAGCAGAGGCTCCCCCTTGACTCGGAATAGGGGTCTCTGCTCTCCCTTTGGCCTCCACAGTCCACGGGGCCGGCAGCTTGTCTCCTGCGACGCTCCTTCCAGGAGCTGGCACCCACACACGTGCAGAGGCAGGAAGGGCGGCAAGCCCTCGTGGAGCACGGAGCAGTCCAGAAACAGGTCCAGAGTCGGGGGCGGTGGGGGGGCGAGGGAGGGATTGGGGGGGTGGGGGGAGGAGGCAGAGGGCACCCCAAACACGCGTGCAGAGACAGGAAGGGCAGCAGGCCCTCGTGGAGCACGGAGCAGTCCAGAAGCTGGTCCAGAGTCGGGGGCGGTGGGGGGGAGAGGGAGGGATTGGGGGGGTGGGGGGAGGAGGCAGAGGGCACCCCAAACACGCGTGCAGAGACAGGAAGGGCAGCAGGCCCTCATGGAGCACGGAGCAGTCCAGAAGCTGGTCCAGAGTCGGGGGGGTGCGGGGAGGGAGGGGATGCAGGGGGAGGCTGCTTCCTAGAAGTGAGGACACGACCTTGGGGCAGGTGTGATCTGCAGGCAGGAAGTGAGAAGTGGGGGGCTCTGGCGGGTCGGTTTGGGTGCAGAGGCCTGAACTCTGGGTCTGGAGTGAGGCAGGGGCTGGCAGAAGCCCCTCTGAACTGTGAAGAAGCGGGAACCAGCCCAGGGCGTGGGGAGCACGCTCTTCAGCCTCTCTCAGTTGCCATCCTTCCCGCGTGGGATTCGCTCGAGTTACCCCCGGGGGAATCTAAGTGCCCCCCTTCTTGGCCCGGGTCCCGTGGAGGAGGCTGGAGAGGCTGCAGCTCCCCCAGCACCCCCAGGTCCCCCCCGGAGACCAGCAGTTTCATCAGCACCTTCCAGGGAGCAGAGCGCGCCCAGAACATCAGGAAAACCCGACACCAAAGCCCGCACGTCCGTGAGAGAAGAGTGCAGCCCGGAGTGGGTTCGTCAGGACCACCCGCCCCCCCAGAGCCTGCTGCCAGACACAGCAATGGGGACGCGGTCTTGAAAGGGGAGGCATGGCTGGGCCTTGCCAGGGAGGGTGGCGCCTGGCCCACGGGACCCCCTCAAGGGCACTGCCTGCTTGTAGCTCCTTCCGGACCCTCTGCCTCGAGACAGCTGCACCCCCTGCATGCAGCGGCCTGCCTTTCTGATCTGGGAGAGAGCCGTGCCCCCTCGCCCAGGGGACTATCTGCTTTCCTAGCAAAACAGACCCTTAGCTGTTTTCCACATGAGGTTATTTCACGTCCTTCCTGCCCCGATCGTCACTGTGGACTTGGCCCAGGAGCCCTCACGAGAGTGGATCTCGGTTCTAGACAGAGATGGGGCTCCCAGCTCAGGTGCGAGCAGACCCATCCCTTTCTGCACACAACCCAGGGCGTCGCACTAGAGCTCTGACTCAACCAGCATGAGTCTCCTCCCAGGGGGCTCATGGAACTGCCAGGGGACGTTCCGGTCGTCACAGCTGGGGCTGGGGGAGCCGCTGGCATCTAGAGACCAGGGATTCTAGCAAACATCCTCAAACGCCTGGGACACCTTCCACCATAGAAAATGGTCCGGCCCAAAACGTCAGCAGCGCCAAGGTCGAGAAACCCCACTTCAGGGCTTTAGGGTCAGACCTCGGGCACTTCCGGCGTGTGCTGCCAAGCCCTGCCCTCCCGAAGGGACATCAGCTCCAAAACAGCAGGATCTTTCGGTCTGCTGCTGCTGCTGCTAAGTCACGTCAGTCGTGTCCGACTCTGGCGACCCCACAGATGGCAGCCCCTCGGGCTCCTCTGTCCCAGGGATTCTCTAGGCAAGAACACTGGAGTGGGCTGCCATTTCCTTCTCCATCGGTCTGATGAGCCTGTCCCAACATCCGGTCCCTGGAGCCATGCCTGATCCATACTGGACACAACGATCCATCTTCAGTGAAGAATTTTATGATTTGGTTTTGGGCGTGGGGGATCCTAGCTCCCCAACCAGGGATCGAGCCTGCACCGCCTGCACTGGAAGGCAAAGGCTTAGCCACTGGTCGGCCAGGGAGGTCCCCAAGGTGGGCTTCCTTGGGGACACTCGCCAGCGAGCCCCTCAGTCAGCTGTCACCTCTGAAGCCTGAAACAATCAGCTCACGGATGCCGCTGCATCGTGGCACCGTGACTGACGGAAGGCACAGACGCCCTTCACAACTGACAACAGCATGCTTGGCTGCTGGTGACGTCACCCGCGAGGTGGCCGAGTTCCTTGTGCACGTCCAGCCCAGCACGTGAACCCCTGGCCTGACTGCAGCGAGTCAGGCCCAGAAAAAGCAGCCAGCCTGACGTCACAAACTCCAGCCCGAGTTGTTGTTCGCACCTGCTGGTCACCCCCCTCCCCGACGGTACTGGGCTGACCAGGGGCTCCTGGGGGCCCAGAGGCTGCAAGGGGCAGTGCCTGGGCACCCGCTGCGCTGGCATCACAGCTGGTTACCCATCTGTCCCCCTGGCTTCAGTCCCCCCACCCCATCCCTCCCCTCAGGACGCGGGAGGACTCCAGTGAGACGTGCCCTCCTCCTCTGGGCTGTGTTCTCTAGCCCAGGACCCAACTGGTTGACAGCAAAGGACCTTTGGAACTAGAAAATTAGTCTTTAACCAGAACAAAGCCTCTGAGTGTGTGAGCAAGCACCTGGGCCCCCCTGCCCATGGGTACGGGGCAGCCACGAGGAGGACACCCCCCCAGTTAGGAGTCACGGCTGCGTGGTGTTGCGTTCAGGACGTTCACCGTGGCCAAGCCCTGTGCCCAGGACATGGCCTCCAGGTCAGCCTCGATAAGGAGATCAGCGTGATCTGAGATGTGATCACGTTGACAGTTGTCCTGCGAAGAAAGCAGGTGCTTCTTTGTAGAAGCTTCTTAGGCAGAGGCAGGAAGAAGGTCCTCAGCCAAGGATTCAGCCTCTCCTCCCCAGCCAGAGGGCCCCTCCTTCCCTCTCCTCTCCAGGGCACGTGAATGCCTAGACCCCTCTCTCAGGGCCATCGGTTCCGAGTGACCCACCTCGGACACCTGCCCTACCCCAAGTGGGGAGTCATTCGTGCACAGTGGTGTGTTCTCCCCCGCTCCCCACAGCCAGCTGGCGTGCGTGCATGCTAAGTCACTTCAGTCGTGTCCGACTCTTTGTGGCCCCATGGACCTTGGCCTGCCAGGCTCCTCTGTCCATGGGATTCTCCAGGCAAGAACACTGGAGTGGGTTGCCATGCCCTTCTCCTGACCCAGGGTTGGAACCCGGGTCTCCTGCATTGCAAGCAGACTCTTTCTCATCTGAGCCACCAGGGAAGCTTAGCCCAAGCGGTGATGATGCTCCTGCAGACGCCACTGCGAGCAGTGTTGACGGCCGTGCAGCCCACCAGGCGCCCTCTTCCCAGAGATGGTCTCCCCGGAGGAGGGCTTGCAGAGCCCCCCGTGCTCCTGCCGTAAGGAGCTCAGGCTGGCCTGCAGGCAGCTCCGCACGGCTGCGGTCTGAGGCTGGGAAGGCCCTGTGGACGCCTGCCCAGAGTCGGCGAGGGGGAGGTCTCCAGTCATCCGAGCACACGCCTTCTCCTTGCATCTCAAGGAAACTGCGGGGGGGGGGGGGGTCGTACCTCAGCAGAGCTGCGCTGGTGACGTTGCCGGGGACCCTGCCGGGCCAGTAAGCCAGGGCCGGGACGCGGTGCCCCCCTTCCCAAGTGGTCTGCTTGGCGGGACTTCCTCCTGCAAGGCAAGGAGGCAATCGGTTCTCTGGGAGGAGCAATCCTTCCTGTCAGCAGTCCTTCCTCCCCGTCCTTCCTTACTGGGATGCTCTGAGCGCTCCCCGTAATTCCAGCAAAGGCCCGACTTCCCTTGGTAATCAGCCATTTTTATTCACCTAGTTAATCCCTTTCAGTGTGTGTGTGTGTGTGTTCAGTCGCTTAGTCGCGTCCGACTCTTGCAACCCCATGGACTGTAGCCTGCCAAGCTACTCGGTCCACGGGATTCTCCAGGCAAGAACACTGGAGTGGGTCGCCATTTCCTTCTCCAGGGGGACCTTCCCGACCCAGGGATCAAACCCACTGTCTCCTGCATTGGCAGGCAGATCCTTTACTCACTGAGCCACCTGGGGAGTCCAGTCTCCTTCAATACGTGCTTTTATTTTACTGGATAAAGGTGTAAACTGCTGCCTCTGTCCCTCTTTATGGAATCATGTCCCCTAATTCCCTCACTCCACTGATGACCGTCAGCTTGCCTGGCTTCTTCACTGACTGGCTTCCTGAGGACCTGCACACCATGACCCGGCAAACAGCCTGCACACTCAGACACAGTAGGCCTTCAACAAACACCTGTCAAATTACGGATGAATGAACGTGTCTTCCTACAGGTCATGTTGAGGATGGGAAATAAAATCATTTGACTAAAGGCAGAAAATCCCCCCAGCTATTTGATCTGGCATAGATTCTGTTGTATTTTCCCTTTGCCTCACTCCCCCCCTCCACCCGCCGCTTTTGTCTGCCTTTATTTTTGAATGAATGAGTTGTTCCGATGTTGTGGAGACAGCATTCATAATAGCTCCGACCTCTTACCTCTCTTGGGGAGGTAAGAACAATCTATTTGCAATCTACGAATTTCCACTGGGTAATTAAGGGAATTCTTTATGTAACTACCAAGTCAAAAGTGACCAGCAGTGTAACGGTGACCAGCAGGCTGGAAGGGATGAGGTCATGCCTTATGGAAACATCCTGAATACACGTTGTGTTGAATTAACCATGACCATCCCCACCACTCCCACACACGCCCCGACTTCAGCCCAGCTGAGCCAGGAATTCCACACAGTTAGCGTGTCAGAGGCCTTCCAAGGCGAGGCTCTGTGTGCCTCACACAGGCCGCGGTCATGCAACGGCCTTATGTTTGGCTGGCGTGAACAGGGATGGGGGGAGAAGACCAGGCTGCCGGCATTCTGCAGCGCCCACCCCGCAGCGAAGGCAACCTTTGAAGTCCCTGGCCCAGCTCGCAACACCGGAAATGCCCAGCATTCTTGGAATTTTCTCATAACCAGTTCTGGAGTCCCCCCAAGTGTTGAAGTAAGAAATAAAACACCCACCAACTCGCGTCCGTGTGGACGGTTCCTGTGTAGGGGTGTGGGGCTCTTGGAACCAAGTGGGCCTGGTGGGAAACTCTGTGGCCTGGCCCGGGATGTCTCGAGCACCTGGTTGCCATCCAGAGTCCTGCTGCCCAGAAGGACCCAGAGCGCCCTCCCATCATTCACGCACATGGAGCAGAGAATCCGGCGCTGCTGGGGCACTCCCACGTGGCTGCAGAATGCATGACTTATGCCTCTGCTCCGGGCCAAGAGCAGGGTGGGAGCGTCGCACGTGCGGGAGCCCTGCACACATTCATCCCCCACCCACCAGGGGCGTTTCCAGGGACGCTTGGGGAATAGGTGGGTGAGAACATGGAGTCCACTTATTTGCAAGTCCATGGAACACAGTATCCCGATGAACTTGCTTAGCCCCAGAAGCTAAGGAAAAGTGAAGGCTTCGATTCCAAGAAACCAGTCAGTGATTCTGCGGGTCAACCAGAAGGCCCAAACTGGGGGTGTGTGCAGTGATGGGACTGTGGGCACCAGAGTCAGCACTGGAGTTGCATCTCTGCCTCCAAGATGTTTCCAGAGGGTACACTGGCCCCTGGGCTTCCCAGGTGGCACTAGTGGTAAAGAACCCTCCTGCCAATGCAAGAGGCATGGTTTCGGTTCCTGGGTGGGGAAGATCCCTGGGCGGAGGGCATGGCAGCCGTCTCCAGTATTCTTGCCTGGAGAATCCCATGGACTGAGGAGCCTGGCTACAGCGCATGGGGCAGCCAAGAGTCAGACTCGACAGCACACACACACACAGGCTGTAGTTAGTAAATCTGCTAACTGGTCCTCGCCACTAGGGGTTCTGCTCATTTGCCATAATCTTCTGTATCGTTCTTTTTCAGATGATTAACTTCCCTTATTCTTTTTCAGAGAAAAATATGTCGATGTGTTTGCCTTATTTCAGCAAAGAGTTGAAAGCTGGAGCGGTGAGGAGGGATTTGGCCCGTGATGAAACATGTACAGGTCAACAGAGTGGGCAGCCACCTGCAAAGATTAGGAATCAGCGGAAAGAGAGCAGAAGGCTGGCTGAGGGAGCCTGTTGGTGTGGACATTTGCAGGGGGGTGGGGGGCAACCCCCCATCTATGTTTTGAAGACTGGCCGGCTGACACCTGTCTGTGCCCTGGCTTCTGGCTTTACCAGAAAGACACATTGATAAATTCCAGCCATGCCCACAAGCCTTGTACTTGAAAGGAATTTATCTCAAGAGCCCAGAGTGCAGGTAAGCAATTATAAATATATATATGTATTTATATACATACACACACCCCACATCTTCTCGCTCCAAATTCCAGTATCCAGTATGTCGTCAGCGTTGCTAGGGTGGACCGACTTTGAAAGGTTCGGCTGGCACTGCTGGTGGGCCCCCGGGGCTGATGCCTGATAGCCAAGCATCTGATGATGAGAAACACCTGGCGCTGTGTGCTGGGCTTTATCCGCACCAGCAAGTACGGAAACCCACGGTAGCCAGCCCCGGCCCCCTGACACCCTTCAGCGACACCTGCTCCTGCTAACGGGCCCTCAGCTTGCGTTTAACATGGGAGTAGTGGCACCAGTGTTAAAGGAGTTGCCTGCCGATGCAGGAGACGTAAGAGATGTGGGTTCGGTCCCCGGGTCGGGAAGATCCCCTGGAGGCGGGCCTGGCAACCCACTCCAGGGTCCTTGCCTGGAGAATCCCATGGACAGAGGAGCCTGGCGGGCTAGAGTCCATGGGGTCGCACAGAGCTGGAGATGACTGAAGCGACTTAGCAGACACACACTAGTAACAATAATTTCTCCAGTTAACTGAACCTCTTCCAAGTACCAAGTTAAGTGCACCCCTGAACTCTCCCATAATCCTTAGGGCACCTTTGTGAGCTGAGCACTGTTAGTCTTCATTTTTCAGATGCAGAAGTTGAAGCTCAGAGAGGTTAAGTCATTTGCCCAAAGTCACACAGCGAGGAAACAGTCAAGTCAGGATTTGAGTCCAAGGCTGACTACATGGCTGGCAC
Source organism: Odocoileus virginianus (assembly GCF_023699985.2). Lineage (NCBI taxonomy): Eukaryota > Metazoa > Chordata > Mammalia > Artiodactyla > Cervidae > Odocoileus > Odocoileus virginianus. The sequence goes on from NC_069690.1 coordinate 58,551,278, forward strand.
CCTCAGTCATTAAGAACTTCTAGGACCTTCCAGGACTGTGATTCCCATCCCCATATGCAGACTCGAGTCACTAGGGGAGCTCTGAAGAAATACTCATGCAAACGTCCATTTCCCAAAGATTGTGAGTTAATTGACCTGAGCTGGGGTCCAGACACCAGGAAAGCTCTGTAAAGGTCTCCTGGTGAGCTCACGTAGAGCGCGCCAGTTCCAGGGCAGTAAGAGAGGGGACACGATACATCTCGAAACTAAACATAGCGTGTGTCTATAATGACAGGTTTTATGTGGCCTGCGCCTTTAGGCCCCGGAGAACAAAGGTGACCTACATTACAGTGAGTAAGAACAACAGTTGAGTCCAGCCCGTAAAGTAACATGTGCAGTTTTTAATTTCAAAAGCTCTTTGTTCATGGACAGCAACCTTCATCCTTGGACCAGTCGCAGTGGCATATCCAAAGCATCCGTTGAATTTGGCTTTCTGCTGAGAGACCACGTGCGACGGCCAGGAGAACGCATTTCGATTCACTTGTGGTTAGTTATGAGTCTAATTAAGGCCGAACCTCTTAGTTAAAGCAATAAATATTTAGCCTCAGCAACCAACACATAAACAGAAGCGTGATTCATGAGTGGCTTACTTCCTCCTCCCTGGCTGTGCGAGCAGAGACCGTTCCATGATGCATGGAGGAAGCACCACCTCGGTCCACGTTCAGACACACGGGCCGGTCCCAGCGAGGGGCCCTCCCAATGCCACGGCCCCTGAGTCAGAGGGCAGGGCTGCTCACACAGAGGCTGGCAAGCCTCTCCGCACACGGAGCCACCAAGGACCCCTGGAGATGCTGGTTTTGTAAGTCTCAGGCGGGGCTGTCATTCCAGGCCTCTCTGACAGCAGTCTCTGGGGACCAGAGGCTGAGAAACAGCAGTAGGTTAACGGGAGAAGGCCTTCTGGTTGTGAGGCCTCGGGCGGTACGCAGGATCTGAACAGCCCCAGCAGGGATCTCCCACGGCCCCTGCATCGCAAGTGCAGGGTCTTAACTGCTGGACACCAGGGATGCCAGGCAGAAATCTTAACGTCCCTCTGTCTCCTCCTCCTCAGGCGTGAAGGGGGAAAGTGACTGTACTGGTCTCATGGGACGCTGGAAAGCGGACGTCAGACAATGTATATAAAGTTCTGAGCAAGGCCCTTGGGCACCGTGCCTGCCACGGGAGTGCCCAACAAACGCGAGCCAGAAAAAAGCCAAACAAAACAAAGGCACGACAAAACCCCCTACGGACAGAAACCGGCAGAAGCTGCGTCCTGGCAGCTCGGGCACTGAGTTCAGGCCTCTGACAACGTGCTTTGGTGTGAAGCGGACTTTGCTTTTGAACTGAATCTGAATGTCGTTAGACAGGAGCCCTCTGTCCCACTGACCGAATCCCTAGTCCTGTCCACAACGGGCGACAACAAGCTGTGTTCATTTAAACTACCTGCGCGGCCCCTCGAGCCGCTCATATGAGTGTCTCAGGGCAGAAGAAGGAGCCCACATTCTGTAAACTTCTAAAGAAGCAGGCTTCGTTTCTAAATATAAATACGTGCCTTTGCCAAGGATGCCCGGAGCTCACACACTAGTTTTCTAGAAACACACGGCAACCAGGCCTCTGGTGGGGCCAAGGACTCCAGCTGGCCCGGGGTGGCCATGAGTGGGGTGGGGGCATTCTGAGCCTGGTGGCCAGTGGCCCACAGGGGACATCACTTGACTCCCACTGGTCCCAGGAGGGCCGGCTGCCAGCATCCTCCCCACCCCGCACCCCCTCTCTGCACCCCCGTACTCCCTCTGACCCCTGACCACCCCCCACATCCCCTCTCACCCCTGCCCGCCTCCCCGCCCCCCACGGGACAGACAGCCCAGGCGGCAGAGCCAGCTTCCCAGTGGGAAAGGTTATGTAAGCGCCTGATAGCATCGCGTTACAACCAAGGTCTCCCAGAAGGCGAGGATGCCAAACTCAACAGCATGTTTCCTCATCACCAGGGGGAGGAAGGAACAGCTCTGCTCTTCAAATAAAACAAGGAAAGATTTTCCAGACAGAGAAGCCGTCCGTTAGGGGACAAACAAGGTGCTAGTTCAGTCCCGAAGAGGAAGTAGGTCTGGAGCGGGGAGGGAGGGCCGCTGCTGCGACGCGGGGTGGGGGTGTTCAGGTTCAGCAGCGGCCCGTGCCCTGGGCCCCTCTGCTTGGGGGAGGCCAGGGCACTCTGAGGTGCCCCCTGCCCCCGGCTCAGCCTCTCACCCCCGCGGGGAGCCGGCCAAGCCCCACGCAGCATCCTCGCCCAGCACGGGACGAAACGCCGCTCCAGGAGACGCTGCCTCATCCCATCAGCTGAGCACCGCCCGGGCCAGGAGAGGAAGGGAGGACGGGGAGGGGGCGCCAGCGCGTGGCCTGCCGTCCTGGGCCTGGCGGCGGGGGAGCGGGCGGCGCTCCGGGTACTGTTTGTCCCACTCCGTTGTGAAAACATGGACCGTCTTCTCGGTTTCATCGACCCTCGGGACGGGCCCGCTCCCAGCAGGACACACAGGCCCCCACTGACCAGGCACCTGCCTGAAGACAAGCCGGTGGCCCAGCGGGACCCTGGCCACACCCCCCCCACCTGGGCCCTGCCTGGCCCCCCGGAGCCCCCTGTAGCGTCCCGGGCAGAGGGGAGGGAGACAGCTGCGGCCAGGGTGGCGGGGAGCCGATGCGGAGGTTGAGGTCGGGGCAGAGCTCAGCCCACGGCCAGGGGCACCTGCGTGACCCCCCGAGAGAAGCAGAGGCGCCCAGCCCCACCGCATGCTCAAGCGCTGCGTCCCACGGAGACGCAGCCAGACCGGGCAAGGCCGTGCCACCCCCTCCCAAAGCTGTTATCTCAACACGAAGGAGCCCCAGCCTCAGGGCAGAGTTTCCCGCCACCCCGCAAGGTGGGTCTCCACCACTTGCAGAGGGGGACCCTGGGCTGGAAGGGCCCAGGCCTTCGGGCACCAGATGCTCAGCTGAGTCGGACCCCGGCTCCCGGAGGCCCCTCTCCACCTTCCCACTCTGCAGCCCACGGATTCAGAAGCACTCAGACAGTCAAAACCAGAGTCTCCTGGACGACCACAGTGGGCAAAGAAGACAGGCAGGGTGTTCCATGCGTTGGGGCAGTCGGTCAGGGATGACAAGCACGTGGGTGGAGGTGAGCCGGGTGCTGGGCAGACCCTGCAGTCCCCTCGATCGGCGGCCCCGGGGAAGCCCCTACCCTGCTCAGGCTGCGGGCCCCTCACTGGGCCTCTAAGGCGGCGGGGGGCGGGGCGGGGGGAGACGGCTGAGCCTCTGAGCCGGCACTGTTTGAACATGACCCCTATTCATCAGCTGACTCGGTAGAAACGAGGTTCGTGCTGGCCCCAGCCCTGGCTGCACCCCCTATCTCAGCCTTCACAGCTCAACCCCGTGCCTGGGGAAGCGGGCGAGAGGCGGTGAGTGCTCGCAGTGTGTGTGTGGGGGGTTTCTTTGGGGTGATGAAACTTTGGGGGACTCAGCAGAGGTGAGAGGATGCGTTTAAGGCCAACACACAAAGCTCTGACTCCCACACCAGGAGATGATGACCACAGTAAGTTCAGTGACCGCTCGCCATCTCATATAGCTACGAGATCATAGAAAAAGCCTTCTTTTCCCTTGTGAAGAATTTGATATACATAGCACATGGCCTCATGTATAAACCCACAAACACCACATCTTCCCCATCCATTCATGGACGGACGGACACTTCCTGGGGCTCAGTGGTCAAGAACGCGCCAGCAAATTCAGGAGACGCGGGTTTGATTCCTGGGTGGGGAGGATCCCCTGGAGGAGGGCGTGGCAGCCCACTCCAGTGTCCTGGCCTGGAGACTCCCATGGACAGAGGCCTGGTGGGCTGCAGCCCAGGGCGTCACAGAGAGTCCACACGACTGAAGGGGCTCAGCGCTCACAGTTCATTCTAATGATGAGTCAGAGTCCCTTCCGCACCGCGCCCGACTCTGTGTCTCTTCTCTTTCCATTTATAAGTTCCTCCTCTCTCTTCCCTACAACATATTTGCAAGCCCGGTTCACTGGTTTAAAACTGCCTCCTAAGAGACAAGATGAGACAGGTCCTCAGACAAGAGGTCAGAGGTCACCTTCTTAGGGAACAGAAAGAGCCCCAGAGAGGGACCGCTTCCTACAGTCGTGTCCCCTCAACCTTGGCCTCCACGCGGGCAGGATTTTCACCCTTGAGAGTGAAGTGATCGCAGTCCCCTCTGACTGAGGACGGCACCCGGCCCGAGGGCACATCAGGACAGAGAAGAGGGTCTGCCCCCAGTGAGCGCAGGAACCACTCCCGGCGGCGCTGGCTTTCTCTGGGTGATGGCTGCAGATTAGAGGATCTGCCTGCCAGTGCAGGAGACGCGGGCTTGATCCCTGGTCTGGGAAGACCCCACAGGCCTTGGAGCAGCTAAGCCCGTGCGCCCCAACTCCCCAGCCCACGTGGAGCCCCGCTTGGAGCCCACGCTCTGCAACAGCAGAAACCGCTCGTGAGAAGGTCACACACTGCAGCTAGAGAAAAGCCTGCTCAGCAACAGAGGCCCACCCCAGACAAAAATAAATACACACACAAAATTATTTTGTAAAAAACCTTCCTCCACCACCCAGAGGCAACCACTGCCTCGCGTTTTGTTGCGTCTGCGGAGAGTTTTCTGAGACTATATATACTCAGCGTTAGACAGTAAGATCACACTTTACATATGGTTTTGTGACCTGCGTTATTCACTGGAAAGTATTTCATGTCACTGTTTCCAGGTGAGTCAGAGGCACCGTTTTCGGTGGCTCCTCGTGTTTCTTTAGATGCCTGTGCCACGACTCCCTGCAGCACTCCTGTCTCGCTGGACACTTGGGTTATGTGTGTGTGTGTTTGTTTAAATCGACAGCACTGAGCATTCTCTTACATACATTGTTGAGCACCTGGCTAACTATTTCTTGAAAACAAATTCTTAAAAGAGAAATCAAAGCACCGTCCGTCATGCATATTGTTTAAGACTTTCATCCGTACTCGAATTGTCCCCCGCAGCACTGCCTTTCAGAGGGTGAGGGCCCTGTGGGGAAGAGCAGATGGGTGCTGAGCTGAGGCTGAAGGATGTTTAAATAGAGAGGCAGTGCGGCTCAGCAACCTCGACGTGGTAGCAACCTGGCTCCGAATTCCCCAGTGTGTGACTCCAGGCCAACTTCTTAGCCTCTCTGAGCCTCTTTCCTCAGCTGTAAATGGAGTTATTACTACCTGCCTCTCATGAAGGTTTAGAGACGACACATACAGAAGCCTGGCATGATTGTGCACTAACCATTTCTTAGTGAAGTAATGGTTGAATGGATGAAGGGATGACTGTGAAAAAGGAAAGAAAAGAAAGGAAGGGGGAAGAGCAAGGTCGTCAGGACGAACGCAAAGGCAAGTGTGTCTGCTGGACGGCCCTCAGCCTGGCCTCTGAGGCAGGGCTAACGCCCTGGAGGAAAGGAAGGGATGCCCGAAAGCATACCAACTTTCTCCATCCCAAACTGTTTCTTTTCTGGGAGCTGGTGCCTGTGAGTAATCTGTTCCTGTGTCACAAACAGGCCCCAAGGCCGGGAGATAAATCGGTCCTCCCAGAGGTCAGGTCTCCTGTCCCCACCCCCGGTGGAGACCTTACCTCGACGAGCCTGCCACAATCCGGTGAAGGGCCCCACACTCCCGGCCAGCTCACACTTCTGAGCCCACGGGCCATTGTCCCCTAGAAACCAGGAAAGGCAGCACAGAGTCAGTGGGCTGCGGGACACCGCCAGCCGTGGCCCCACACCCCCGTCCTCGCCACGAGTGGAGACAAGGACTTGTGAAAACAAGTGTGAGGCGACCCTTGGAGGGCCACCTTTTGGGGCGAGGGCGTCTGCCTCCCACAGGCCCGTAGAGACGTGGGCTGCCCCATGCAGGAGTCTGGCCTCTGGTTATGGACTCAGCAGTCCCGCTACCAGTGCCTTCAACTCAGCAACTGTTCGCTTTTTCTTTTGTGGCCACACAGCCTGTGGGGCCTGAGTTCCCTGACCGGGGATCGAACCCGCGCCCCTACATTGGGAGCGTGGAGTCCTACCCACTGGGCCACCAGGGAGGTCCCCAGCAGCTCCTTCCTGAGGACCTGTGAAGAGCCAGTGCCTCCCACACATCACTGCCTCACCCTCCAGCCTACGGTGGAAGCGGCTCGACCCTGCCAAGGAGGAAAGAGGGGCTCAGAGGGGCTAAAGGAACTTTCCCAACGCAGAGGTTCAAACACCAATGTCCACAGCCCTCACTGCAGACAGCGACCCCCGACCCACGGTTCCTGGGTGGGGTGCGGGCAGTGGGGCGGGGCTCCGAGGACTGCCCGGGGTGACACATGCTCACAGCGTCAGTCATGCGTTGACAATTAGGAGCAGTACCCGGGTGACCCTGACCGGCACCCGAGGGGTCGCAGGGGAACCGAGCTCTCCGTGCAAGCCTGTCCGGGGGTGCGGCCTCGGGGACCCCCCCAGACAGGTGCTCAGCACACAGGCCCCTGAGCACCAGCGGGGCCCCACGTTCAGGGCAAGCCCCCTGCTGCGGTGCAGAGGGTCACGGGCTGAGATGCTGCTTCTCTGGGGGCGCGTGCAGGGTTACCCATTAGCCCCGAGGGAGGCTGGCTGCGGTTTTCTGTTCACCTGTAAACCAGAGGAATGTGTTGTTTTTCCCCTCGAGGTCAACTGTGTCCTTGATCCGGCCCACGAGGCGGTCCATCTCCCGCAGACCCGCGCTGTACGGCCTTAGACTCCTGGGTCCTGCTGACAGCGGCGTCCTGGTCAGGGGCACATGCATGTGTGCCAGGCCCACGTACAGCAGGAAGGGTCTCCCGCTGGTGCTGAAACGAGAGAGCCGGGCGGTGACCACCCAGAAGGGCCCCGGGGCCCAGCGGAGACCCCGGAACCCCTGCGGCCCAGGGAGCACACATCTGTCTACAACCTACAAAGACAACGTGGAAGTGACCTGGTTAGCGGGTTAGTCTGTGAGTCACTGTCATCATCGTAACCACTCTTTAACACTTACTGCAAAACTGACTCACCGTGTCTGAATTCACCCTCGTGAGAAGGCCCAAGTTCCCTTTTCCGGATGCAGCGTCAGGGGCTCAGGGAGACTGAGAGACGGACCCGAGGCTCGTAAGTGACTGCATCCGGGTCCAGACTCAGACCCGGCTGGGAGCAGTGTGCCAGCCCCGAGCTGCTCATGCTAACGCCCAACGCACACATGCTTTTAGGCTTTATCTGCCGTCAGAGCATCCAGGCCAGCGCGTCCATTCCCAGCCTCGGGCCTCTCTCGGGGATGAGTGGATGAGTCGAGGTGGCCACGGGGAATCCCGAGGACACAGCCAGGAGCGGCCTGCTGGCGTGGGCTGCCCCTCTGCCGCTCCGGCAGGGTCCTCGGGGACTCTGCTTCCTGCCTGCCTCCACCTGCATCCCCGCGGCGGGCAGGGTCAAGGCGGCATGAGGGAGCCTGTGGGGGGACGGGCTTTCGCAGGACACAGCGGGGCGTGGGGAGACCTCCGGCAGGTTCTCAGAGAGACAGAAGTGTGGCTATCTTGTCACCAGTTGGACCATGAAGAAAGCTGAGCACCAAAGCATTGATGCTTTTGAGCTGTGGTTTGGAGAAGACCCTTGAGAGGCCTTGGACTGCAAGGAGACCCAACCAGTCCATCCTAAAGGAAATCAGTCCAAATATTCATTGGAAGGACTCATGCTGAAGCTGAAGCTCCAATACTTTGGCCACCTGGTGTGAAGAACTGACTCCTTAGAAAAGACCCTGATGCTGAGAAAGACTGAAGGTGGGAGGAGAAGGGGACGACAGAGGATGAGATGGTTGGATGGCATCACTGACTCAATGGACATGAGTTTGAGTAAACTCCAGGAGTTGGTGATGGACAGGGAGGCCTGGTGTGCTGCAGTCCATGGGGTCGAAAAGAGTAGGACACAATTGAGTGATTAACAAGAGATAAATACTTAAAAAAAAAAAATAAACAACTAAGGAGGACCTCCTGTGTAGCCCAGGGAACTCTACTTGACATTCTGTGGTGACCTACAGGAGAAGAGAATCCAAAACGGAGAGGAAATGTGTAGAGGTGCAGCTGATTCACTTGTACAGAAGAAAGCGATACAATATCGTAAAGCAATTATTCTCCAAAAAAATTAAATTAAAAAAAAAATCAACAATTTTCTTGCTACATTTCTATAGTCTCACTGTCCAAGGCCGTAGCCACACCATGTGTGGCTATTTCAATTCATGAAAATGAAATAAAAGAATGCAGTGTCTCACCCACAAGGGATGAGCCACACAGACATTATGCTACATGGAATGAGCCATCACCAAAGGACAAGCAAGGTCAGACCCACTTAGAGGACGGCCCTGTCGCAGTCAGCTTCAGACGGACAGGAAGGAGAACGGTGGTTGTCGGGGGCTGCGGGCAAGGGAAGACAGGGAGCCGGTGTTTCATGGGGACAGGGTTTCAGTCTGGGAAGACGAGAAGTTCCTAGAGGTGTATGGGTGACCCTGGGCCATTCACTTAACCTCAGTCGTCAGCGCAGTGGGGACTGCCAAGCCTCCCCAGCCGAGCTGTGACTATTAACTGCCCAGAGTAAGCGCTGAATAAACGGCAGCCTTTAAGATCCCCCAGAGAAGGAAATGGCAACCCACTCCAGTATTCTTGCCCGGAGAATCCTACGGACAGAGGAGCCTGGCGGGCTACAGCCGTTGGGGTCACAAAGAGTTAGATATGACTTAGCGTCTGAACAACAAAGAACATCACTTACATGGGGAATCTAAAATATGACACAAATGGACTTATCTAAGGATCAGAAAGAGGTTCACAGAGAACAGACGTGTCGTTGCCCAGGCTGGTGGGGCTGGGGGTGGAGAAGGAGGACTGGGATTTGGGGATTAGCAGATACAAATTATTATAAGTAGGTGGATGAACAAGAAGGTCCTACCGGAGAGCTATGACTATACGGTTCCGTATGACTACAGGGAACTGCAGTCAATACCCTGTGATAAACGAGAATGGAAAGGAATATAAAAAAGAATGTATAATGGAGTCACTTTGCTACACAGCTATTAACACAACACTGTAAATTAACTATGCTTTCATTTAAAAACAACAAGAGAAAAGAATCAGCCTTCAGCATTCCTGCTAGGTCAGGAATTTAAATTCAAGCAAAGACCCGAGGAAAAATGTTCAAAGTCCTGGGGTGAGACCCTTGCTGAGCACGGGCAGGAAACCACAGTCCAGGGACCCCCCAGTGGTTTTGACAAACAAGTCCAGGTGGGGTCAGGGGTCACGGAGGAGAAAGGAACACAGATGGGGCCTCGTGTGTGCTGACTCCTCAGAAACCACGGGCGACCTGGCAGGTCAAGTCCTACAGAGACCAGGTGCCTGAGGATTACTCTCCACCAAGTTAAAAGCCAACAGGATTCATGTGACTTTTCACTCAATAACGAATTAATAAACTCACAAATGCTTCGCCTCTTTCCTACAACAAAGAGTTTGTTCACTGACGTGCTTGCCTTTCAACTGGTCAGTTAACTGGTCTGAACAGCACCACTTCCTGTTCCGGGCATCCGTCAACCCCCACCTAGCTGCTACTTCCCCAAACCCCCCCAGGAGCACGGAGGCCCCACTGCGAACGCGGCAGGGGACGGGCCCCGCCAGCCACGGACTGGGCGCCCGCCCCAGGGCACCGTGAAGCCAAGACAGCCCCCAGCGAGAGAAGGGATTTTCCCTCTTCAAACCAGCCATCTGGAAGATACAGAAACAAGCAGACCAGTGAAAAGGCCTGAAAAACTCGTGAGGTGCCGCCTCTAAAGCTTAAGGTGCTGCCCTCAGAGTCTGGATCTCGAGCAGGTCGTGTGATCAAGTGGAAAGGGACCCACTTAATACCGGCCCCCAAAGACACCCAGGGTCTAATTCCTGGAATCTCTGTTACCTTGTACGACCAAGGGCACTTTGTAGATGCAATGAAGCTAAGGGTCTTGACATCAGAGGCTTTTCTCGGACTGTCTTAGTAGACCCCAAGTGTGAACGTGTTAGTCGCTTCAGTCGTGTCTGACTCTTTGCGACCCCATGGACTGCAGCCTGCCAGGCTCCTCTGTCCTTGGGATTCTCCAGGCAAGAGCACTGGAGTGGGTGGCCATTCCCTTCTCCAGGGGATCGTCCTGATGCAGGGATCAAAACCAGGCCTCTCATTGCAGGCAGATTGTTATTGTCTAAGCAGCCAGAGAAGCCCAGGAGACCCTAAACATGACCACAAATGTCCTCCTAAGGGGGAGGCAGGGGGAGGCTCTTGGCTACAGAAGAATAAGGGCAAGAAGACCACAGGAGCAGAGAGCAGAGTGGAGTGGCCAGGGAGCTCCCTGGTGGCCCAGTGGCCAGCATGCCACACTTCCACTGCCCAGGGTCCGGGTTCCATCCCTACTGGGGGAACTAAGGCCCTGCAAGCCCTTGGTGCGGCCAAAAAAACAGAATGACGCAACCACAGCCAAGAAATGTCAACAGTCACCAGAAGCTGGGAGACACAAGAAACGATTCTCGGGACTTCCCGGTGGTCCAGGCGCTAAGACTCCACCCTCCCAGTGCGGGGGGCCCAGGTTCAATCCCGGGTCAGGGAGCTAGATCCCACACTGCAACTAAGCCTGGCACAGCCAAAAAAATAAATGAATATTTTTTAATAAAAGAAAAAGAAACGATTCTCCCTGGAGACTTGAGAAGGAAACAGTCCTGCTGATATCTGGACTTGAGCCCCCATGAGACGCACTTCAGACGTCTGGTCTCCAGATCTGTAGGAGAATAAAGTGCCGTTGTTTCAGTCAATAGGTTGGGGGTAAGTCTGTGATAGCAGCGAATGTGCCCTGCCAGCTCAGGAGCCCAAGAAACACTCTGAACACACGGAAGACAGCGGATGGGCCCCGGCCTCGAGGGGGGACGCGCCGCAGAGAGGACACGTGACCATGACTAGGGCGTGCTCTGAGCAGGACCCCGGGAATGGACCTGCACCTAGGGCCTGGGAACCCAGGCCTGGAGCCCCAAGACAGGCTGTTTTCCAGCTTTATTTGTTGCAGTTCAGTCACTCAGTCGTGTCCAACTCTTTGCAACCCCATGGACTGCAGCACACCAGCCTTCCCTGTCCTTCACCAACTCCCGGAATCTTCTCAAACTCATGTCCACTGAGTCGGTGACGCCATCCAAGCATCTCATCCTCTGTCGCCCCCTTCTCCTCCTGCCCCCAGTCTTTCCGAGCATCAGGGTCTTTTCCAAGGAGCATCTCTTCCAGGAGACGTACGTGCATCTTTGTTGGGCAATGGAACTCTGCCACGGCTCTGAGCCCATCTGGGCCAGGGGACACGGGGGTGGGCGCAGGGCTCCTCACCTCGCCTGCCGGATGAACTGTGTGGCCTTCTCGGCGTACTTCTGTGCAAGGGCGCTCAAGTTCACGGGCTGCTCCACGATGTTGAGGTTTTCGTACAGAGGAAGGGCCACGTCAGAGTAGCAGTCCCGCTCAAGGTTCCTGTGTGGAAACCACAGATGGTAGAACACTCATTCCCACGACCCGGGTAGTCATGGAGTTGGACAAAATGCCGTGATGCGGCGATGCACATAAATACAAAACACCGAGCAGCCTGGCCCAGATGGTTTTTCCAGCCTCCCACTTCCTCTGAGTGTAAAGCTGATACAACACCTTCCACTCCCTTCCAGCAGAAATGTGCACTTCTTGGGCAGGCCTGGCCGCTGTATGAGGCTCCCAATGACTTTTTTGAGCTAGGGTGTTATTATTCCTGTTTTGCTGGGAGAGAAACTGAGGTCTAAACAAACTGAGATACTCAAGCAGAGTCCCAGAGCCAATCAGTAGCCTGACTTTTCCCATTGACCCCCCCCCTCAACTCAGGGGGACCCAGGAGGACTCTCCAGTTTCCCTTCACGGCCCCACTGTGACCTGGGCCACGAGGTAAGCGCCGTCCCTGGACAATCAGGAGAAACACTTGCCTTGGTCCATGGTCACACAGACGACAGATCAGCACGCAGGGAGCTTAGATGGTAACAGTGTCTCAATAAATGGCCGTTATTACACTAACTACTGTGTTATTAATAAGCCATCTGAGACTCACTTGCCCCAAGCAGCCCAGACGCCTGCGAACCTTGCAAATAACCGTGGTGCACGCTCTGAACAAGCAGAGCACCTGGCTTTATCACCTGATTACGGTATATCGCCTTTTTCTGATAGGAAACGTACTGCGTGCTGATTACAGAACATTGGAAAAATACAATGAGAGAGAAAAAAAATGAAAACTTCTTAATGGCACAGCAGGACTGAATGAACCATGGTCGCCATTCTGGCGTATTTCCTCTGGGGCTATTAGAGGTGTAAATACAGACGCAGTTCAGATCTGTGTTGATGATTTGTTTCCTGCTTTTTTCACTTACTATTCTATTGTGAGCACTTCCCCATTTCACTGAATACGTTTTGAAAGCATCCTGTTGAGTGCCTGCGCGGCATTCCAAGGCTGGGACGCCGCCTTATTGCGGGCGGGGGTGGGGCGCGCCAGCAGCCCTATGCACTTTTCCTGTCTCCCTCCTTCTGTCCCCTGGCGGGATAGGTGCGTGGTCCAGGACAAGAGAGGGGAGGCCACCCGCGTGAGACCTGGTAGCACCCCCTCCCCCCAACTGAGCTCAACAGCCCAAGGAAACTGGAAAATTCCAATTAAAAAAGTGCTGTCCCCTCATCTCCACAGAAAGTGTTCTTGCCCGCCACGCACATGATGCATCTAAGATTCGCACTAAAGGTATACGACCTTCCTTTGCTGCGGTTACTGGTCCTTCCCGGCCTCTCTGTCTCCTCTGGATGGACCACACCCCCGGGACTTCCCCTTGCTCTGAAGCCCAGAGCCGACACCTTGGCCAGAGTTACCTGGATGGCCTGTCGCCCCGGGGACACGCCGGGCAGGGGGGGTGGTTGTAGCCAGGGGTGTCAGTGCAGCCCATGTCGTGGCTGTAGGGGATCCCAAAGTAGTAGTCAAAGCCTGGAACAGAAGCACCGGTCAGACTGCGGGCCTGCGTGCTTACACTCAGGACAGAAATTTAATTTTCCATGATTTAACTCTGCAGTGTTATGAGTGTGTAATTAAAAGAGGATTTGATGAATATCCCTCAGTAAGTATGCAAGGAAAACATGTTGCTGGCTCCTGGCCAGCTGCAAGACCAGATTTGCAAAACATCTTGTGATTAGAGTTAACCCGAAGGGGAGGGAAGCAGGGAGAATCCCTGGACTCCTACCATGCCCAGTGCAGTCCTGGACACAGCAGGAAATATCTGGGGCAAATCTACTCCCTGCACGACACTTTGAGGGACAAAAGAAGACATTCTGCCCTCAAGAAACTTCCCATCTGAAGAGGAGATAAGAAATAGAGATTTAGCTTGAAGAGCAAGCTTCCCAGGAAGCCAGCAAGAGACATCAGAGGGAGGCACCCCAGGATGCTGGGGGGTGGGGTGGGGCTGGGGTTGAGATGGGAATCTCAAAATGCTTCTCAAAATAGCTGGCGTCTCAGCTGGATGCTGAGGGCTGGCAGGATTGGACTTGGGACCGGGAGAGGATGTGAGGGTCAAAGTGAGACCTGAAAACCCCGAGTTGACTTTTTTCTGAGACCCCTTCACTCACCCTACACCTTCTGCAGCACAAGCTTCAGTGTGATGTCTTCACAGAACTTCCCTACCCACCCCCCAGTCCCTGCTCCAGCGAACCCCTCAGACAATCTGACCTCTCACCACACGGGACCTCACGGGGGCCACTGTTCCCCGACATGGGAGAACGGGGTCAAGGAAAATGTTGATGGCCTTGCGATGAGGGGGCCCGAGGGGAGACAGAGGGGGGCCAGGACAAGGGCCAGGCAAGAGGCACGAGAGAGGAGCGGCACCCGGGTGCCCCAGACCCCCCAAGTGACCCTGTGAACGAGGATGTCCTGACTCAGGAGAGAGGCGGCCCAGGACCCGGACGGCTTGAACCCGATGAGTCTTTTCACACAGACACCTCTGTTTCCCAGGTAACCGGTCCCCCGGGGATCCTCACCACGGAAGCTGGGGTGGTGAGAGCCATGGTGCCCAAGATGCCACTTCCCTGCAGGAAGACGAGAGAGAGGCTCTCAGAGGAGTTCCCGAGCGGCCCAGCCCGCGGGGCGCTGAGCGCACGCTGGGGTCTCCTCCCTGAAGGCAGGCAGAGAGGCTGCGCTGCGCCCACCCCCAGCCTGGCCCACCCCCAGCCTGGCTCTCGGGGCAGAGGGGGAGTCCCCAGGGAGACAGAAAGTGAGGCAGGATGACTCAGGGCTCATTCGGGAAGTGGCCCAGGGAAGGGGAAGGCGGGCTACCAGGAGCCCAGAGGAGCGAGCAGGCTGGGCTTCCACCCCCAGTGAGGGTGGAGAGCCCACGGCAGCACCCCCCATCACGGGCCGCCCTGGCCCCGCGCTGGGGACCTTGCCAAGGACCGGGGAGCAGGTGCAGTGCCCACGTGGCCCCAGAGATGCTGCTCACACCTGGTTTCATCACCTTCCTCCCTGGCCAGCAGCAGCCGCCTACAGAGGCTGAGCGAGGGGCCGGGGCCCGCCCCCCCGCGGCCCTGCAGCCGGCAGGCAGATCGGAAAAGTCAGCCGCACCGCACTGCGCTCCCACTGCGCTCCCGCCTGTGAGCGTGCGGGGAGGGGCGGGGGGGAGGGGGGCGGTGCGGATGCGTGGCGAGCCCGGGACTCGCTGCCCTGCCGGCCCTGCTGTGACGAACCCAGGCGGCGAGGGGACGAAGAGAAGGTGCGGTGCGGAGACCGAAACGGCAGAGTGTGAAGCAGCATGAAGGGCGGAAATGAACAGGCAACTGCAGGAGTCTGGCTCAGTACATGCTCTCACGTGGCCTCCATGAAATGCTTCCGACCCATCTTCTTTAGACGCATGCATGCAGCCCAAATAAAGACCTGCTGCCTCTACAGAAAGCGTATATGAGCAGGGGTGGGGCGGTGCTCGGGGAGTCCCTTCTAGCAACTGGTCTAAAGGTTTGGAAGAAATTACGTAATAAGAAGTTAAGGGAAGTGGATTAAGCATTAGATAGACTTCTTAGGTTCAGTATGATGTGGAAATATAGACATAGTACAATTTTAAAATTCTTTCTAAAATGATAGTAAATATGTAAAATTACACCACCAGGAAATGTAAAATAATAGGAAGGGCAGAAAAGTAGGACCAAGAGGTAGGTATACAACTAAGGAAAAACCCATTAACACAGATCAAGGTTAGGAGCAAACAGGGGCTTCCCTGGTCGTCCAGTGGCTAAGACTCTGAGCTCCCAATGCAGGGCGCTCAAGGTCATCCCTGTCAGGGAACTAAGATGTCACAGGCCACAGCTAAGAGTCTGCATGCCACAACTAAAGATCTTGCATGCTGCAACTAAGACCCCACACAAGCGAAAAAAAAAAGTAAAAAGATTATAAGCAAGGAGATCATGGTGTCAGTGGACTCAATATTCCTTCAGCAGGCTTTTAATTTTCCCTGTAAGTGTGCTTCTGGGGAAAGTCATACTCTCAACAAGGAGACATGCTTTGGTATCTTGTCCCAGAAAAAAACAGAAGAAGGTATAGTGAGCGGTGAATAGTTGATCCGTAATCAGTTGCCTTCTTGGGGTTGAAAGGCATGAAGAGGGAGGGGCAAGTGCGACCCAATCCAGCTTGAGAAGAACCCATGCCACCCCCACCCCCCACCCCCATCTTAGGGTCAGCTGGCCCAGGGACCAAAGCCCCTCCCCGGGCTGGGAGTCACGCGGATGCAAGGACCCACTCCGAGGATGCTCAGCCCACACTGAGAGCCTCACCGGGATCAGGGCCTCCAGGCGTGGAGACAAGGGGCCGAAAGGAGAGCAGGTTGGAGCCTTAAGGGTCCCTCCTCCTGCGGCCTGGGGCTCATCCTCACGGACAGTGAAGACCCCCACTCTAGTCTGATGGTCTGAAGCATGTGTCAGGCTCCTTGACCCAGAGCAGGGGTCGAGCCGACACACAGAAACTCCTGCTTCCTGCAGGCCCCAAGGACATCCTCACGGGACCGTCGTTGCCACGTCACTGTGCGGAGGAGGGGAGGGAGGCGGGAATCCTGCGCGACCCGCGGAGAGTTAGGAGAAAAAGCAGAGGCGTTAACACACGGTAATTGTTTTTCTCTTTCTGACTTCACTCTGTACAGAGAAGAAACAGAGACACAGAGATGGAGAGCAGGGGAAAGAGGCAGGGACGATTGAGAAGCCAGCACGGACGCATGCACGCCGCGTGTGACGGAGCCAGTGGGAGGCCTCTCGGCAGCTCAGGACCTCAGCTCCTGCCCTGCTGACCCCGAGGGGCGGGATGGGGTGGGCGGCTCAAGAGGGAGGGGGCATGTGTGCAAGTGTGACCGACTCCAGGCCACGTACTGCGGAGGCCTCCACGGCACTGTAACGTGGCTGTCCTCCAATTATAAAAGAGCGCAGGTGGACTGAGGATGCCCCTGGGATGCTGGGTTGCCTTGGCCGCTGTAGGGAGGGGCGGGAGGAACTAGTTCTGACGGAGGTTTAGTCCACTGTCGTGCTCAGCCGCTAACTCACGCACGACTCTTTGCAACCCCGTGGACTGTAGCCCACCAGGCTCCTCTGTCCATGTGATTCTCCAGGCAAGACCACTGCAGTGGGTTCCCCGTTCCTCCCCCATGGGATCCTCCCGACCCCGGGATCAAACCCCAGCCTCCTGGGTCTCCTGCACTGGCAGGTGGATTTTTATCACTAGCACCACCTGGGAAGCCCTAGTCTACTGTTAGGTCTTTCCAATTATTGATACTGAGAGCTGAAAGCATTTCTAGTTTCCACAGCAAGAAATGAACACACAAGCGGACTCAACAGAAGAGATGGCTCAGCAGACGAAGGAAGCAGCCACCACCGCAAGCGCAAGGGACAGGGTCCAGGCGGCGGAGGTCACGTTACCAATCATCCCCGTGACGTAGCCAGCCCCCCGCAGCACTTCGGCCAAGGTGGTCTCGTTGAGTGGAAGGCCCCCCACGGACGTGACTGCAAAGTTGTGAGTGACTCCATTGCGGAGGCCCAGCCGGCCGGTGAGCAGGGCCGCCCGGGAGGGTGAGCAGGTGGAGGCCGCCGCGTGGAAATCCACGAACCTGGGGGAGAGAAGAGTGATGGGGGGGTCCAGACATGAACAACAGCAGTCACCTGGGGCCCAGTGCTGGGGAGGAGCGCCAAGATATCCAGGTGTGGGGCAGGTAAACAATAAACCTAGACAGCATATTAAAAAGCAGAGACATCACGTTGCCAACAAAGGTCCGTCTAGTCAAGGCTATGGTTTTTTCCAATAGTCATGTATGGATGTGAGAGTTGGACCATAAAGAAAGCTGAGCACTGAAGAACTGATGCTTTCAAAATGTGGTGTTGGAGAAGACTCTTGAGAGTCCCGTGGACTGCAAGGAGATCAAACCAGTCAATCCTAAAGGAAATCAACCCTGAATATTCATTGGAAGGACTGACACTGAAGCTGAAGCTCCAATACTTTGGCCACCTGATGTGAAGAGCTGACTCCTTGGAAAAGACTCTGATGCTGGGAAAGATCGAAGGTGGGAGGAGAAGGGGGAAACGGAGGATGGGATGGTCGGATGGCATCACCAACTCAATGGACATGAATTTGAGCAAACTCCAGGAGACAGAGGAGGACAAAGGAGCCTGGTGTGCGGCAGTGCATAGGGTCGCAGAGACTGAGCAACTGGGACACGACTTAGCAATTGAACAACAGCAACAACAAAGAAAATGAAGCCCACTGGTGTTTTTCTGGTGGTCCAGGGGTTAAGATTCCTTAACTTCCATTGCAAGCAACATGGGTTCAATCCCTGGTTGGGGAACTAAGACTCTACAAGCCTTGCAACGTGACCCACCCAAAAAAGAAAATGAAGCCCACAGAGATAACGCAACTAATCCAAGGTCACATAGTTAACTGAACTAGATTTAATCCAACATATTGAATGGACTGCATATCCCCTTTATCTGCAGATTGTGTATTTTGAATTCACCTACTCAAAGTACCTGTAACCCCAAAATCAATACTCATGGCTCTCACACGCCAAGCAAGTGTCCTTGTCACAGGCAATTCAGTGCCATGGTTTTTCAACGGTTTTCTTTCTGTTGATGATTTTACTGCTTAAAACAATCCCAAGCTCAATACTCAAGGTCTGGCCAGCATGTCTAAGCTTGAGAAGGCTGTGATGGGCCTTATGGAGAAAATGCATGTGTCAGACAAGCTTCATTCACAATAAGCATGGTGCTGTTGACCTTCAGTTCAATGTCAATGAATCAAATATGTATTAAATAAGTCACCCAGTCATGTCCGACTCTTTGCAATCTCATGGACTATAGCCTCCATGGAGAAAGAGCCAGGATCCTCTGTCCATGGGATTCTCCAGGCAAGAACACTGGAGTTGGCTGCCCTGCCCTTTATCAGGGGATCTTCCCGACCCAAGGATCGAACCCGGGCCTCCCGCACTGCAGGCAGATTCTTCACCATCTGAGTCAGCAGGGAAGCTGAGCCACGCCATCACAGATGGTAAAGAATCCGCCTGCACTGCACGAGACCCGGGTTCCATCCCTGGGTCGGGAAGATCCCCTGATAAAGGGCAGGGCAGCCAACTCCAGTGTTCTTGCCTGGAGAATCCCGTGGACAGAGGAGCCTGGTGGGCTCCATGGGGTCAGAAAGAGTCAGATACGACTGAATGACTTTGACGCACATATTAAATGAGATGTCTTTAAACAGAAACACAGGTAAAACCAGGTTCCGTACCGATGAGGTGATGAAAGTGTTGTCTGCCATGTGAGAAATTAAGTACCCCAAGGCTGCCTGGATGGTCATAGCTGCTGCGGTCCACGACGCCAGGTGAGGTCATCGGCGTCTAAGCATCACGCGTTCGAGCAAGGCCACCTGGACCTCCCAGCCCAGCTGTCTGCCTGCTGAATCTCCCCAGAGTGGCCTCAGTCAACCCAAGGTGGAAAAGAACTGCCCACTCAAGAGATGCCTAGATGTCTGACCCCTGGCATCACGACCTACAATCAAGTGGTGGCTGTCGCGAGCCGCTGACTTTGAGGACAGCTGACTCAGCAGGTCAGCACCAGGGCAGAGATGGTGGGACAGCGGCCCTCCCCCTCTGGCCCCCAGTCCAGCACACGGTGGGCACCACCCAGTGCGTGCAGAGTGGGCGATGTCCCCGCCCTCTCTGCTCCTGTGAACACGGTGAGTCTTGCTAAAGAGACCAGGCCTCGGCCCTGGAAGATGGGGGAATTCCAGGACACCAGATTTCATGGGGGCACACGGCCAAGGAGCAGCAGCCCCCGGGGGCAGAGACATGCCCCATGAGGCCCCAGCCGCGCCGTCTGAAAGCACAGGCCTGGGCCTGCGCCCACGCTCTTCAAGCAGGTGGGCGATGCCTCCACCTGGCAGAGTGAGGGCAGGGGCGCCCACATCGTGGGGTCCGTGTGTGCTGGGTGCGGCCGCGCTCTGCTCCCAGGGAGTCCGGGGCCCCGGCTCTGCCTTCACACCCAGCCAGCACTTCCTCCTGACCCTCCATCCCTTGGGGTTGGAAGAAGCCTCCCTGCCCTCCCTTGATCGCTGGGCTCCCAGCTGGTTTCCAGGCACCAGCTTCTCTCAGAGCATCGCCACCTGCCTGCGGGTCGTGGCTGGACCTGCTCGGGACACCAACGGCCACCGGGAGGCGGAGAGGTGAGGAGGGGCATCCTTTAGACCTTCAGAGGGGGCGAGGCCCTGCCAGCACCTTCACCCCTAGCTTCCAGCCTCCTGAACCACGAGACAAGGCATTTCTGGTGTTTTAAGCCACTCAGTTTGAGGGGCTTGGTTACCGTGGCTCCTGTCAATGAACACACCACGCTACAGATCCCCAAAGATCCCCCAACAGGACGGGGTCCTGGAGCACCTCCCAGCCCCGCCTCTGCCATCCCCCAC
The DNA here is from genome assembly GCF_023699985.2 of Odocoileus virginianus. Classification (NCBI taxonomy): domain Eukaryota; kingdom Metazoa; phylum Chordata; class Mammalia; order Artiodactyla; family Cervidae; genus Odocoileus; species Odocoileus virginianus. The sequence goes on from NC_069690.1 coordinate 58,571,334, forward strand.
CGCAGGCATCTTGCCGGCCGACACCTCCCTCGGCTGGAGCTCAGCTTGCACAGCCGGACTCTTCCCACCCTTCCGAGTTCTGACCTAAACTTCAAAGCCTACCACTGTCACAAAAGCCAGTGAGAGTCGCTCAGTCGTGTCCCACTCTTTGGGACCCCATGGACACCAGGATGCTCTGTCCATGGGATTCTCCAGGCAAGAACACTGGAGTGGGTTACCAGTCCCTTCTCCAGGGGACCTTCCCGACCCAGGGATCGAACCCACATCTCCTGCGCTGGTAGACAGATTCTTCACCACTGAGCCACCAGGGAAGCCCTATCTCAGAAGCTCTTATTCCCCAGAAGGATGATCCTGACTTTGACTTCTGGGCTTGTGAAGCTTCCTTGCGCCTGAAAGCAGACATTCGTCTGACAGCACCTGGGCGCTTGCTAACGGGGGTTCCCTGGGGCTGTGGGCTCCTGCTCCCTGCCCCGACACCCAGCCACCCAGACTTGGGCCCAGCAGAGCTGCACAGACCCCTCCATAATGGCTGGGCCACGACCCATGACCCGAGCATGGCGATTCAGAACCCAAACCTGGAATCTCCTTCTCTTTTCCTTTTTTCCCCAAATTCTTTTTCTTAATATAGTTTTGTTCAGACATAATCTTCTCCTTGTGTGTATTTTACTTGCTTACGTTGGGCACCGCGGGGTCTTCATTGCTGCGCCAGCTTTTTCTCTAGCTGCAGGGGGAGGGCTTCTCCCTGGGTGGCTTTCTGTGGAGCACAGACTCTTGGGCGCACGGGCTTCAGTAATTTTGCCCCCGGGATGGAGAGCTCACGCTCAGTAGTTGGGGCACACAGGCTGAGTTGCTCTGAAGCATGTGGGATCTTCCTGGACCAGGGATCGAACCCGTGTCTCCTGCATCAGCAGGTGGATTCTTTACCACTGAGCCACCAGGAAAGCCCCCCAAGCCTGGAATTTTCCGACCCAGAGAGAGAGGAATAGCTCGCTCTTCCCCGAGTCTCAAGCTACAGTGACATAAACCCAGAAGGGCAGGGCCTCAGTACCCACTGTAACCAGGAGCCTGAAATATTGGCCTAACCAGCCCAGAAGGCCAAACCAAAGAGGAGGTCTCTCCAGAGTCGGGTTCAGGAGCCGCAGCGGCGCCCCTTCTGGGCTGGGGCTGCGGGAGTCCCGGCTGTCACGCGCGATGAGCCGGAGCGGGGCCTGGAGAACAGCACCTGACAGCAGAAGGCCGGTCACTGCCCTCAGGCCGCAGGGGGTTCCGACTCAGAGCTGGGTGATTCCAGCAAGCGCTCCTCAAAGACTGGCCACGGAAGCTGAGACGAGGGTGTAACACGCCGCCTGTTCGCCTCGTCTCTGAGCGTTTTTCAGGTAGGGCCATCTGTGCCATGTTTCAGATTCCACGTGTGTGTGTGTTCGTGTGCGTGTGTGCCTGCACGTGTGTGAGTGAGTGTGCATGTGTGCATGCATGCATGTATGCGTGTGAGTGTGTGTGCGTGCATGCGTGTACGTGCACGCGCATGTGTGCACGCATGCGCGCTAAGTCGTGACCGGCTCGTCAACTACTGTTGGTTCTCAGTTGCATTTGACTCTGCACGACCCCGTGAACCATGACCCACCAGGCTTCTGTCCATGGGATTCTCCAGGCAGAAATACTGGAGTGGGTAGCCAGTCATTCCCTTCTCCAGGGGGTCTTCCCCACCCAGGAATCAAGCCCAGGTCTCCTGCATTGCAGGAAGATTCTTTATCGTCTGAGCCTCCAGGGAAGCCCACTTAAAAAATAAGAATAATCCACTGACTTGATGTATGTTTGCCTTATGACTCTAGGAAGAGCCTCCATGGGACGCCCCTGGTGACCGAGTGGTTAAGACTCCAAGCTTCCAATGCAGGGGGCTCGCGTTCAGTCCCTGGATGGGGAAGTAAGATCCCACATGCCAATAAAAAAAAAAAACCAAACACATAGCTGCCATTTATCAAGTGGTTACTACCCTAATCGTATCACATATATCATTTCAAATAATCAGAATTCCATGTTACAGATAAGAAGGGTAAAGCAGAGAGTGTGAGCAACCTTCCCAAGACTGTGCCGCTGGCAGGAACATGGACGCAGCTTGCTCTGTCCAGTCCCTGTTTCATGTCAAAGACCAGTCCCTGGAGTCTCCCTGGTGGTCCAGTGGCTAAGACTCTGCACGCCCAGTGCAGGGGCCAGGGGTTCGATCCCCGGTCAGGGAACCAAGACCCCACACTGCGACCAAGACCCAGCGTAGTCAAATAAATACATAAATAAAAATAAACATTAAAAAGAAAATAAATAATCAAGCCTGGACGTGGGAGGGAGGCTCCAGAGGGAGGGGGCATATGTATAACCGCTGGCTGATTCATGCAGACGTTTGGCAGAAATCAACACAACATTGTAAAGCAATTATCCTCCAATTAAAAAGGAACAAATTTTTAAAAATTAAAAAAAAAAAAAGACTGGAGATCCCTACACTTGGGAAAGGACAGAGCTAGAATTTGCACCCAGGCCTGTCCAAACCCCAAATCCCACATTCTTCCCATGTCCCCTTGCACCCAGGAGAAGCCCAGCAGCTGAGCTGGTCCACAGAAGGGGCGACCCTAAAACCACCCAAACACCAGTCACTGGTCTGGGTTGGTCCACAGAAGGGGCGGCCCTAAAACCACCCAAACACCAGTCACTGGTCTGAGCTGGTCCACAGAAGGGGCGGCCCTAAAACCACCGAAACACCAGTCACTGGTCTGAGCTGGTCCACAGAAGGGGCGGCCCTAAAACCACCCAAACACCAGTCACTGGTCTGAGCTGGTCCACAGACGGGGTGGCCCTAAAACCACCCAAACACCAGCCACTGGTCTGAGCTGGTCCACAGAAGGGGCGGCCCTAAAACCACCCAAACACCAGTCACTGGTCTGAGCTGGTCCACAGAAGGGGCGGCCCTAAAACCACCCAAACACCAGTCACTGGTCTGAGCTGGTCCACAGACGGGGCGGCCCTAAAACCACCCAAACACCAGTCACTGGTCTGAGCTGGTCCACAGAAGGGGCGGCCCTAAAACCACCCAAACACCAGTCACTGGTCTGAGCTGGTCCACAGAAGGGGCGGCCCTACAACCACCCAAACACCAGTCACTGGTCTGAGCTGGTCCACAGAAGGGGCGGCCCTAAAACCACCCAAACACCAGTCACTGGTCTGGGTTGGTCCACAGAAGGGGTGGCCCTAAACCGCCCAAACACCAGTCACTGGTCTGAGCTGGTCCATAGAAGGGGTGGCCCTAAAACTGCCCAAACACGTCACTGGTCTGGGACTCACCCCGCTGCTGCCCAACCTGACGGCCTGACTCACAGCCACACAGACCACCTGAGTGACACCCGAATACCCATTTCCCAGCTGACATCCAAGGACAGGCAGAGGAACCAGGGTGTGAGTGGGGCTGGTGTGTCTTCTTCTGCACACAGGCAATCAGGATCCCAAGTTTGCCTGGAGGAGTGTGGAGCTAATGAGCCCAGAGAGCTCACGTGGGCCACAGAAAAAGTCCTCGTTTGCTAAACCTAGGCTCCCCAGGTGGCTCCGTGGTGAAGAATTCGCCTGCCAATGCAGGATACTTGGATTCAATCCCTGGGCTGGGAAGACCCCCTGGAGAAGGAAATGGCAACCCTCTCCAGCACTCTTGCCTGGAGAACCCCATGGACAGAGGAGCCTGGCAGGCTGCAGTCCACGGGGTCGCAGAGTCGGACGTGACTGTGCAACTAACCGCACAAGAAGAGTTTTTTCTCTGCTCTGAGTGAAGACACAGTGAGAAGGGGGCCGTCTACCAGCCCGGAAGAGGGGCCTCACCAGAACCTGACCCAGCTGGCACCCGGATCTTGGACTTCCTGGCTTCTGGAACTGTGAGAAATAAATGTCTGTTGTTTAAGCCACCCATTTGGTGGCACTGTTACAGCAGCCCCAACTGGCTGATACATCCAGGCAGTGCCCAAAACACTTGTCCTGGGTTGATGCCACTGTGCTGGCCTGGTTTTACCTACCAGTTGTGCTGAGAGTGGTCTCTTGCTGAATACGCCCATACTGTCCTCTTGGAAACGCTACGGCACAATCCTGCGGAAGGATGTCACTCGGCAGGTCTTCCCTGCTGGTCCAGGGCTAAGGCTCTGAGCTTCCATGCAGGCCTCCGGGGTTCCATCTCTGGTCAGGGAACTAGACCCCACGTATCTTCATTCCCCACTCAGTCCTGTCCGACTCTTTGTGACCCCAGGGACCAGAGCCCGCCAGGCTCCTCTGTCCATGGGATTCTCCAGGCAGGAATACTGGAGTGGGTTGCCATTTCCTTCTCCAGGGGATCTTCCCGACCCAGGGATCAAACCTGTGTCCCTTGCACTGGCAGCTGACTCTTTACCACTAGCACCACCAGGGAAGCTCCCTCAAGAGTTCACTAGATCCCACACGCCACGATGAGAACATCTTGATTGCATTCTATACTAAGACCCAGAGCAGCCAAATAAATAAATAAGTGAATATTTATTTTTAAAAAAAAGTAACTCTGAGTTCCTCCCTGGACTGTAGGTTCTATGAAGACGGGGCTTCAAGGGGTCACTGCAGCCCCAAGCAGAGTGCCTCAGGGTGATGGGGCTGCTCCAGCAAAATGAACAAAACTTGAAGAAAGAGGCCCCGGTCATTTGATTTGAAAAAGCATGTTAGTCCATTTTCCACATAATCACTTAAGCGGATGCTTTTAGGGTTCAATTCCTTCCCCACTGAGAGCTGAAGTTCATAGCTTAACTCTCAGCAACAACCTTATGTCCTTTATTTCCAAGTCTTTGGGAAGCCCTGGCTGTCCCCCCCTGCACAATGAATGCCCGCCAACACCCCACGCAGCCCAGCGCACTGACCTCCAGGTCACCTCCCCCTCCCAGCCTCCGTCTCTGTTTGGCAGGGACTAATTAATAAGCAATAAAATGGTCTTGCTCTTTGGAAAGCTTCGTTTGTTTTTGCCCAACTCTTTCTGGGCAGGCTTGGGCCAGTTCACCAACAGGGGTCCTAATTAAAGCCTGAATCGACATGGTAAAGGGAAGCTAGAAATACAGAGCCAGACGTTACACCAGCCCGTGAACAGGAAAATCAACGCAAATTAAGACACAGCCAGACAGAAACCAAAGCAACTCGCCATTGCATCAATTACTCATATTAGAATCAGGGAACGTGAGCACAGGAAACGCGGCCTCGAAAGCCCCGGAGATATAACATCTCGAAGAGAAGCGTGTCCAGCCTTCATTTACAAGGAATTTTAAACAGAGGACGAGCCCTGCTCTTTCAACTCTCTAAATGGCTGTGTGACTGGAATGAAAGCTATCTGGGCTCCATTCATAATCTAAAGGCGTGGAGGTGGAAACAGGCTCTAATGACCATCTGCGTGCAGAGCGGCCTCTGAGAGCGGAGGGACAGAGGTGGGTGGGGGACCCGGGAAAGGGCAGGAGCAGGACGTCAGCGGACGTGGTCAGCTCAGCCGCCTCGCTGCTGCTGTTTAGTGAGAAGGGTGCTAGCTGGGACCACTGAGCAGCCATAGGCAGGGAGTTCCTTGGCGGTCCAGAGGCTGGGGCTTTCTCCTTCAGGGGCACGGGTGCAATCCCTGACTGGAGAACTCAGATCCCAAAAGGTGTGCAGTCAAAAAAATAAAATAAAAGGAAATGTGGCAGCAAATAGCCCACTTGGTATGTTTTGCTGACTCATCCACTCATCCATCCACCCCTCCACCCCTCCATCACCCACCCCTCCATCCACCCACCCCTCTGTCCATCCATCCCTCCATCCATCCACCCCTCCACCCCTCCATCACCCACCCCTCTGTCCATCCATCCCTCCATCCATCCACCCCTCCACCCCTCCATCATCCACCCCTCCATCCACCCACCCCTCTGTCCATCCATCCCTCCATCCATCCACCCCTCCACCCCTCCATCACCCACCCCTCCATCCACCCACCCCTCTGTCCATCCATCCCTCCATCCATCCACCCCTCCACCCCTCCATCATCCACTCCTCCATCCACCCACCCCTCTGTCCATCCATCCCTCCATCCATCCACCCCTCCACCCCTCCATCACCCACCCCTCCATCCACCCACCCCTCTGTCCATCCATCCCTCCATCCATCCACCCCTCCATCCCTCCATCATCCACCCCTCCATCCACCCACCCCTCTGTCCATCCATCCCTCCATCCATCCATCCATCCATCCATTAACTCACCCATCCATCCATCACTCCTACTCTTATTCTTTTCCAAAAAATGTCCCTGGCAGCTGAGCTTGGTATGATCCTTGGCAAGTCTCCCATTTCCCTTCCACACTCTCGCAGTGGACACCCACCAGGTACTTGACAACAAGATGCGCACACAATTTATGGCCCTGAATGTGATCCATTTTGGCAAATGTTCCACGTAAGTTTGAGAAAGATGTATGTTTTGCTGTTGTTGGATAATAGCAAAACATACATTTCTACAGTTGATAGAAATAACTTTTCTGAAGCTTCAAAAATTTAAAAAAAAAAAAAAAAAGATGGGCAAACAAGCATCTCAGGGCCTCCGAGATGGGACACTTCTGCCAGCGGCCACCACCACAAGTTGAGCCATCCTGCAAGCGCACCCCTGCCCTCCCAGTCACCAGTGTGGACTACGCCGGTGAGCTGGAATAGTCCATCCCAAACGTTGTGGGTGACTTCAGGGCTCAGAGCCCTCAGATACCTGCAGGGAGGCCCTGCAGCAGCTGCTCCATCCACAGGCCCTCCCTCCAGCCTGCACACTCACTCTGGTGCCATCCTCAACCACGAGATTGCCAGCCAGACCCAGCAGAGCGCGGGCTGTGTATCGTCTGGATGGATCCTCAGCACCGAGGACAGTGATGCTGGGGGCGGGGCGGGGGAGGCCTGTATGCATATTTGTAGAGAGAAGGGGCATCTTTCAACGCTGGGTCTCCGCTCTTGCTTTTCCCGCCACCTCCAACTTCTTTCCTCCCCTTGCTAGCTAATTCCTACTCATCTTTACGGTCCTAACCAATAAGCTCCAGGGAGTCCCTCCCAGCTCCCCTCTGGAGAAGTGGCCTTTCTTTCCTGTGGTCCCACAGCTGTGTCCTTCACGCGCTTCTTGCCCTGGGCCTTTATTGTTTGAAAGGTGAGAAGCCCAGCTCCACCTTGCTCATTTGTGCCTGTGACGATGTATCAGTGATAGGCTAATTCTGTCCCCCCAGAATGTCAATCTGATTACATCCAACTCAGGTGATAAAAGCCTCAGGGGTGGGAGATGCTTCTGGAGTTCCTGCTCTTCCTTCTGCATCCTAAAGGCTGCTTTTCCTGTCTTGATTTTCCAGCAGACTGTAAAACTCAAGATCTTAAGGGCAGAGCTGGCAGGAGCCTCCCAGTGTGACTCATGATGTGCCCTTAGCAGAGACTTGCTGTTGAACAGCTACAGCTGGGAGACTTAAAAGCAGAACGACTGTCGCCCACTGCGCTGGCTGGTGAAGGGTTCAGTTCCTCTTCTCTGAGACTGGCCGTCACCAAGATCAGCGTGTTCCTGCATGTCCCCGTCTGCTACACAAGGATAAACCCAGGCTTCACCTTGTCCCAGGGGACAGGTGAGCATCACTAGAGGTTTATGCCTATTTGACGCACTGCCCCAAGGACAAAGAGGCAAAGCCCCATCCCTCGACGATGAGGATTTACAAAGGGAAGGCAGAAAGGGACGTCCCAGAGCAAACAGCTCAGAGCTACAGGTGAAGCTCACAGGAGGAGAGGCTTTCTCCCCAAGGAGGGTCCCCACCCTGAACCTGGATTACTGAATTACAGGGTCAGGGGCGGAGTAGAGAAGGCCGGAAGGGGATGCCCTGGTGGGGAAGGGTCTTTCTCTGGCTGATATAAGTCTCCTTCAGAAAATCCTTCCTGCCCTCGCTCTTGGGCGTCTATCAGACTTCACTCTCCTGCAGTTTCCAGCACCTCCCCGGGTCCTACAAAATCCCCAAAGCAGCAGAATGGCTGAGACAGTCCTGAGAGGTGGCGGAGCAGATGCAGTTTTGCAAAAAGTCAGTTCTGAAAAGAGAAGTCACACCCGGCCTCGGACCCAAGTGGAAACCGTGCACCTCAGTCGGAGACCTGAACCCACAGGCTGGGGCACAGGCCAAAACCCAGACTGGGACTTGAACACACCTGGTCTCAGGATTAATGAAGCTTGGGCTCCTGACGTCTCATGGCAGCAAGAATTCAGTGAGAGTCAAAGGGATAGGTAAGAAGTGGGTTTATTTAGAGAGAAACACAGTCCACAGACAGTGAGGGCCGTGGAGAAGGTGACTGGCTCCAGGAGATGGGGGCTGTGGTATTTATAGAGGTGGGTAATTCCACAGGCTAATCAGTGGGAGGAACGGGCCAGCTATTTTGGGGAAGGGGTGGGGACTCCAGGAAGGGCCACCGCCCACTGCTGACCTTCTGTGGTCAGCTCTGGAACTGTCATGGCGCCTCTGGGTGTGTGACCTAGCTCTGTGTGGTGCAGCGAGCGTGCACTGGGGCGCAAGGGCTGGTGGGCGTCAACTGGTCTGCCATCTTGGGCCCATTTGGTTCTAATCAGTTGATGTCCTGTCCTCGGGCTGCGTCATTCTTTTACAAAGGTTGTGCCCTGCCCCCTTCTCTCCTGTTTCAAACTGACAGCTCAGTTCATTCCTCACCAGGGCCGTTTTTAGAAACAGCCTCAAGCTCCTGGGGGCCTCTGACCTTGCAGGGGTGACCGCTGATCTCAGATTCTAAGTCACTGCCTGGAACTCTCAGAGCAGCAGGGACTCGCCTCAAAATTAAATTAAGGGCAGAGAAGGCACCAAAAGAGGAAGAAGAGAACTGTGCATAGCTAACAGATTACAAGTTAACTCACAGAAGCAAACATATTTACAAAGTACTGTCACCTAAACCCCTGTGTTCACTGCAGCATTATTTACAACAATCAAGATAGGAAACAACCTGAGTGTCCATTGATAAACCAAAGAAGATGCGGTATATACACACAGGGGAATATTACTCAGCCACAAAAAAGAATGGAATTTTACCATTTGCAGCTACATGGATGGATATTATCCTTAGTGAAGTCAGCCAGACAGAAAAAGATAATTACTGTATGATTCCACTTATATGTGGATTGCAAAACAGAAAACAAACGAACCAAGACAACAAAATAGAGAACAAACATGCTGCTGCCCGTGGGGAAGAAGGAATGAGTGAACGGGTAAGGAAAATTAACAGGGACACATTCCGAGTTTCAAAATAAATGAGTCATGGGAATGAAATGCACAGTGTGAACACTACAGTCACTAATTCTGCAGAACCTCCGTATGGTGGCAGACAACCACTGAGAAGGTATCTGGGCATGTACAGAAGCATCCAATCGCTGCCTTGGGCACCAAGAAATAACAGTCTTGTAGGCGAATCACCAACCCGCGCAGGACCCTGTGGGGCCCTCCTGGGCAGGAAAGCCTTTCCACACCCCCATTTCTTGTTTGTAGAAAAGAGGCTTCACTCAGCCCCTGTGACCTCCCCCGAGTTCTGAACGTGTTACTGTTACTTGCTCGTCGTATCTGACTCTTTGTGACCCCACGGCCTACAGCTCACCAGGCTCCTCTGTCCATAGAATTCTCCAGGGAAGAACGCTGGAGTGGGTGTCCATCCCCTTCTCCAGGGGATCGTCCCAACACAGGGCTCGACCCTGGGTCTCCTGAATTGCAGGCAGATTCTTTACCGTCTGAGCCAGCAAGGAAGCCCCTAAGTTCTGAAGGTAAGATTCAAATAGCTGCTAATCAGGGCAGCGGGGAACTGCACGGACCACAGGCTGAACAAGAAATGGATGGGGGCCTCCGTGGCGGTCAGGTGGTTAGGACTCCAGGCTCGCACTGGAGGGGTTCCATCCCTGGCTGGGGAACCAAGAGCCACAAGCCTCAAAGTGAGGCCAAACAGAAAACCAAACCAGAAGACAATGGCTGACGACTAAACCACAGCTCTCAGCCGCCCCTCCACCTGCGCAGCTCACAAGTCCTTTGCCAGCTTCAAACGGAGGAAAACTACCAGATTCCAACCCCCACCCCCTTCAACAGCTGCCTTCCCTCTTCCCGGCAAGCCGGCCCAGGCCTTGAAGGACGCTCTTGGCAAGCTCCCGTCTCCCAGCAGCCCTTGACGAGAAGGCTCTCGACGGGAGGATGTTGACTCCGCCACTCACTAACTCTGTGCCAGTTGCCTGACCTTGAGCCCTCACCTGTGGACGAAGTGCAGCCTTGGGTGGCAGCAGGAACCAAAGGGGGCGACACCCGGGGCCTGCACCGGCAAGCACTCGGGACAGGCTAGTCACCATCACGGTGTAAATAGTGGTGCTGGTCGGGCACGCGCGGTCCAGATTCCCCGGGGACTGCCCCGGGTCTGTTCTCCTCCACAGTTCTCTCTTAGACTGCTCCACACGCAGAGGAGACAGTGCATATGGACAATTCAAACGTATACTGCTTCTAAAAACAAAACCACAGCTAACCTATCTCCAGTTGCTGTTGCTGTTTAGTCGCTCAGCATGTCTGACTCTTTGCGACCCGGCGAACTGTAGCCCGCCAGGCTCCTCTGTCCCTGGGATTCTCCAGGCAAGAGCACTGGAGCGGGCAGACATTCCTTTCACCAGGGGGTCTTCCCCACCCAGGGACTGAACCCGAGTCTCCTGCATTGGCATACAGATTCCTGACCACTGAGCCACCAGTGAAGTCCAGGTATTTACAGTGTGGGCTGTGCTGAGTTGCTCAGCGTGTCCGACTCTCTGTGACCCCACGGACTGTAGCCCACCAGACTCCTCTGTCCCTGGGATTCTCCAGGCAAGAACACTGGAGTGGGCTGCCACTTCCTTCTCCAGGGGATCTTCCCAACCCAGGGATCAAACTGAGTCTCCTGCATTGCAGGCAGATTCTTTACCAGCTGAGACACCATTATATATATATATATGTCTATCCTTTTTTTGGTAAATTTTACTGAAGTAGAGTTGATTTACAAGGTTCTGTTAACTTCTGCTGTAAGCAGAGCGACTCAGTTACACACGCTCTTCATGTTCTTTCCCACGGCAGGTTGTCACAGGCTAGTGAAGGCACTTCCTTGTGTTCTGCAGTAGGATCCGGTTTGTCCGTTCTATGCATACTAGCTTACATGCCCAAGCCCCCATTCCTCGACTTCCTTTTATATATTCTTTTTCAGATTCTTTCCCATTATAGGTTATTACAAGATACTGACTGCAATTCTCTGTGCCTGTTTTATATGCAGTGGTGTGTATCTGCTAACCCCAAACTCGCAATCCACCCTCCTCACCTTTCCCCTTTGGCAACTTTGTTTGTTCTCTACATCTGTGAATCTGTTTCTGTTTTGTAAACAGGTTCAGTGTTTTTAGACCCCACATGTAAGCGACATCACACGGTGTTTGTCTTTCTCTGACTCACTTCACTTAGCAAGTTCATCTCGAGGTCCATCCTCGTTGCCGCAAATGGCATCATCTCACGCCTTCATATATTCATTTACTTTCGGCTGTGCCCCTAGGCCTGTGGGATGATGGTTCCATGACCGGGAATCAACTCTCGCCCCTTGCAGTGGGAGTGAGGGGTCTTAACCACTGACCCACCGGGAAGCCCCGACATTTCATTCTTTCTCACGGAGGCCACCTCGTCTGTATTAACGGGTTGCCACCATCCTAGGAAACGAGCCCACAAATAAAAGGAAGATAACAGGAGACAGAGTTTCTCAAGTCCCCCTTGGCCCCTGTTGGGCAATACGCGCTCCTTCCGAGAGTCACGGTTCCCCACCAGCGGCCAGCAGGCAGGCAGGGAAAAGCCCGCAGTGAATCAACCCTGGCCTCACAGGAAGCGCGCTTTCCTGTCAACAGAGTGCAGAGTGAAGAGCTGTCGACACAGGCCCAGGGCCCAGTCACAAGGCTGCAGCAGCCGGGAGGGGGGCAGGAGCGGCCCCCACGTGCGGGGCCTCTGGCCCCGAGAGGCCCTTTCCGCTGGGGCTGAGCACGCAGGTGGGGACGGCTCCCGAGGAGAGCCCGGGGCCTCACAAATCTCGGTTTAAGTAATGGGCCACATACTTCCCCACAAGCCCACTCGACATGGAAAGCACGGGGCCTTGAGCATTAGGCAACCCAGTTCCTGTTGAGGCTCTGGTCGATGCTACGGATTAACTCTCTCCCCGGGGAGGAAAAGAAATCTGACATGAAAAACCTGGGGAGACATTTCAAAGCACCTGGACCTCCTGAAGCCCAATTATTGACGAACAAATGTTTATGAATTGTCTACTAGGCTCCAGGCATGGTGCAGGAATACAAGGGTACGGGGACAGACGAGGCATTTTTCTTCCCGAAGCCCAGAGCTCGAAGGGCTCTGTGGAGTCTCCTGTGGCTGCCGTAGCAGATAACCACAAACTGGGTGGCCTGAGATAACAGAAACTGACTCTCACAGTTTGGGAGGCAAGAAGCCTGAAGTCAAGGTGGCGGCAAGGTCGGTTCCTTCTGCAGGTTCATCAGGAGAGCCCATCCCAGGCCTCCCCTGGTTTCCGAGGGTTGCCTGGCAACCCTTGTGGGTGCATCACTCCATCCTCTGCCTCCATCCTCACTTCACCTTCTCTTCTGTGTCCCTGTGTCTTCTCGTCCTATAAGGACACCAGCGGTTGGGTTTAGGACCACTCTAAATCAAGTAAAGATATCACAGAGATCTTCAACTAATGACATTTGCAAAGACCCTATTTCCAAATATGGTCACATTCTGACACTCTGGGCAGACGTGAATTTGGTGCTGATGCTTCTGAACCCAACACAGGTGGTCAGATGGTTAAGCAGTCACCACGGAGAGCGGCAGAGATGATGACAGGGTACACAGAAGACAGCCAAAGAAGCCATCCTGAGGCCCTCACGTGCAGCTGGGAACCAGGTGGTGAGCGGAAACTAAACAGGAGAGGAGTACAGAAGGCTGAGCACTGAGGAACTGATGCTCTCGAACTGAGGTGCTGGAGAAGACTCTTGAGAGTCCCTTGGACAGCAAGGAGATCAAACCAGTCCATCCTAAAGGAAATCAAACCTGAATATTCATTGGAAGGACTGATGCTGAAGCTGAAGCTCAGATACTTTTGGCCACCTGATGTGAAGGGCCAACTCATTGGAAAAGACCCTGAGGCTGGGAAAGATTGAGGGCAGGAGGAGAAGGGGACAACAGAGGATAAGATGGTGGGATGGCATTGCTGACGCAGTGGACATGACTTTGAGCAAACTCCGGGGGATAGTGAAGGACAGGGAAGCCTGGTGTGCTGCAGTCCATGGGGTCGCAGAGTTGGACACAACTTAGTGACTGAATAACAATAGACAGTGGAAAGTGTATCAAGAAAAACTAATCACTATCTATAAAATGGATAACCAACAAGGACCTACTGTGCAGCGCAGGGAACTCTGCTCAGTACCCTGTAATGACCCACATGGGAAAAGAATCTGGAAAAGAATGGCTGTGTGTGCATGTATAACTGAATCACTTCACTATATACCTGAAACGATCATATTGTAAATCAACCACACTCTAACACAAAATAAAAGGTGTATTAAAAAAAGAGTTGGACAAGACTGAGCGACAAATCACCACAACAACAAAAGAACTCATGACACAGATGGGGCTTAAACAGAGGGGGAAAGCAGCTGAAGCCATGAGGGGACTACAGCTGGTCCAGACAGGAGGGGCCTGCGGAGGACCAGGGCAGGGGATGGGCTGGGCTTGTACGTTGCTCCTTGGAGTTCAGATCTTATCCTCAGGGTTACTAAATGCCTTTGAGAGGCTGGAAACAGGGAGACGTTTCTTGAAACTTCCTCTTGGCTGAGGGGAGGAGGATGGATGAGAGTGAGCGACACCAGATGCAGGGACCACAGGGTCCCTATCTCAGGAGAAAGCTCTAAGTGTGAGGATGCTCATGGGTGAAGCTCCAGAGAAGCCTGTGAGCTGTCCCAACAAGCCGGCGGGGGTGATTCCCCACTGGAGGAACTTAACCCTGTCAAACGGGATCTGGCCAGTCAGAGTGACCCCCACCCAATAAGGGAAACCCAAAGTCTGGAAGCCCGACACTTTTTCTCAGTCTCACTTTCAAGGAGGGGAAAGCTGCACTGGAGCAAAAAATTTATAAACACTTGGACTGGTTCAGATATACACCCCTCTTCCATTCTGCAGTCTTCTGAGTTTCGTGCACCATAAATGGACCATAAATCCTGTCAGCTCACAATTAAGTCCTTTGGCCTTTGTATGCCCCACTGACTTTCAGTCACTCTCCAAAGGTCACCTTCTCCCTTAAACTTCCAGGCTGGGGTCCACATCCTCCCCACAGACTCCAAAAACTCCTGATTCAAGCTCATGGACTAGATTGTAATCTGTACTTTGCTTTCAACCTGTTCCCACTAAGAGACCTTGAAGGCAAGGATTTTTATCTTGTTCACCTTTGTGTTTCCACTTCCTAACACACACACACACACACACACACACACACACACACACACACACACGGTTAGTGTTGTCAGAATCCCTGAGCTGCAAGGACTCACTGTTCTCAGTGCTGGGGCCCTGAGTTTGATCTCTGATCAGGGAACTAAGATCATAAAAGGTTGAGGAGCAGAACCAAAAAAAAAAAAAAAAAGTGTTATTGGATAGATGCATGCATGGATGGATGAATGGGTACATGGAAAGATGGATGGATGAAGGGGTGGATGGATGAATGGATGGATGGATAGATGGATGAATGGATGAAGGGGTGGATGGATGAATGAATGGATGGATGGATGGATGGATGGATAGATGGATGGATGGATGAAGGGGTGGATGGATGGATGGATTAAGTGGTGGATGAATGGATAAATGGATGGCTGGATGGCTGAATGGATAGATGAATGGATGGATGGATAGATGGATGGATGGATGGATGAATGGATACATGGATAGATGGATGGATGGATGGATGAAGGGGTGGATGGATGAATGGATGGATGCATAGATGGATGGATGGATGGATGGATGGATGAAGGGGTGGATGAATGGATAGATGGATGGATGGATGAATGGATAGATAAGTAGATGGATGGATGGATGCATGCATGCATGGATGGATGGATAGATGGATGGATGGATGAATGGATGGATAAAGGGGTGGATGAATGGATAGATGAAAGGATGGATGGATGAAAGGATGGGTGGATGAAGATATGCATGGATGGATGGATGAATAGATGGATGGATGGATGAATAGATGGATGGATGGATGGATGGATGGATGAATGGATGAAGGGGTGGATGGATGAATGGCTACATGGAAAGATGGATGGATGAAGGGGTGGATGGACGAATGGATGGATGGATAGATGGATGAATGGATGAAGGGGTGGATGGATGAATGGATAGATGGATGGATGGATGGATGGATGGATGGATGGATGGATGGATGGATTTCTTCATGATGTTGTACTAGCTGAAAAACCAATTCATCAGTCAATTAACTACATCAACATGGACCCATCAATTGCTCTCTGAGTGTTTTTACACAGCCCTCTTCCCCTGGCGAGTCGGGGTAGGACACGCACAGAGATGCTGGCTCAGCACCCCCGGCTCACCTCATTCCTTCTGCAGCCATCTTGTCCAGGTTGGCGGTGTCCTTCGTGCCCGCCCAGTTGGCTCCCAGGTCACCCCACCCCATGTCATCCGCCAGAATGATCACGAAATTCGGTTTCTGGCCTCTTGTTTCCCCACTGAAGCTAAAATCCACGAGAGGATAAAGACATCCCAGGAAACTCAGCCCCACCAACAAGACCTTTAGGGAAAGCCAGGCCATGGTGATCGGGGAGGATTCTGAGTCTGTGAAGTGACACGGTGGTGGAGTCTGCCAGAAGACACCGGGGGTGATGGGGACACCTATCGGGGTGTTGGGGGCTACAGAAGCGAGGCCCCCACCTGGAATCCTAATTCAAGTCAGGAGACTCCAGCCCTGAACCTGGCTTTCTCCAGCCCGGCTCTGGGAGGGGGCGGGCAGTGTGCGGCAGTCAGACCGCAGTGTCAGCAGCTGCTTTCGGCCACTGGGAAAACGAGCCTTCAGTTCAGGACGGTGTGAGCCGGGGCACAGGCCGTGCAGCTGTTCGGGGCTCCAGCTGGTGAGTGCGGGATAAACGCTCACATCTGTGAAACACCTGGACGGTCCAGAAGCCACAGTCCTCCCCAGTCGAGTTTCTGAGTTCCAGATGGTGGAAGACTTCGTGTGTCTGTCAGGTTTCCTGAAAGAACAGAAATTGACAAGAAAACAGAGGTAAAACTGCCAGTGCAGCTGTGTTTTACTCAGTAGCTTAGGAAATAACCACTTTCCCATGCCAACACATGTTTTCCTTCTTATTCGAGTACTGAACGGGTTCATCAGTTTCTCCACCTGAGAATTAGTGATGCTAATAATATTTGCAATAGGCCGATGATTACAGGGCTGGAATCAACATTAGGGACGATGTCTGAACCTGCTCACTGAATGGGGGGGAATATTCTGAGGCCCATGTTCCAGATCGGGGGATAGGAGCCAGCACCCCACTCTGTGAAATACCAGTGCTCCCCGACTCCCACCCCATCATGTTTCCCTGACTCACGAGAAACCAAGTGCAAACGTGTCAAACCCATCAAGGACTCTAGAAGAAGGGGTGAGACCCTTCCTACCAAGACGTGCTCCTTCCTAACAGTCAGGCTGTAAACTAGCATGCTATACAACAGCAGTTCTAGTTTGGATTTTTGGCTGCACCTTCGTTCTCCTACCAGGGATAGAACGAGAGCACCGAGTCCTGACCACGTGGACTTTATTGGCATTTATTTGGAATTCCCAAATAAAAGAGCAGTCTGTACTTTTTTTGTGGTTGCACTGTGCAGCATGCAGGATTGCAGTACCCAGACCAGGGTCAGACCCAGGTCCCTTCAGCGGCAGCTCGGAGTCTGAACCACTGGCCCGTCAGGGCAGTCCCTCTGTATGAAGTTCTTGATGGAAAGTTGGGGGGAAAGGGAAGGAAAATAATTAAGTTAATGGTTGGATCTGGGTGGACAGTCCAGGGAGCTTACTGTAGAACTCATTCCACTTTGCTGTACATTTGAAATGTTTCATAATAAAATGTTAGGGAAAAAAATGTCCAAAATGTGTTTAATGGAAATGTGTCCCTTTACATCTTGACAATGTAATTTGTAAAAAGAAAATCTTAAGTCAACCAGTGCTTCTCACATTTTGACGCACATACAAATCAACTGGAGAGTTTATTAAAGTGCAGGTTCATTACGTGAGGCTGGTATCTGGAAACTGTATTTCTAATGTAGTCTTTGGATCACATTTTGAGTAGCAAGTGGCTTAAAGGAAAAAAAAAATCAAGGACTTCCTTGGTGGTCCAGTGGTTAAGAATCCAGCTGCCAACGCAGGGGACACAGGTTTGATCCCTGGCCGACGAAGGTCCCACATGGGGTGGGGCAGCTATGCCCGTGAGCCACAGCCACTGAGCCACGGGCTGCAGCTACGGGAGCCCGTGAGCCGAGAGCCCAAGCTCCACAGCGAGAGAAGCAAGTGCAAGAAGCGGCGCTCCGCAAGCGGAGAGCAGCCCCCGCTCCCACAACCAGAGAAAGCCCGCCCGCAGCAAGAGACCCAGCACAGCCACAGCACACAACGGCCCGAGCGACTCAAAACAAGCAAAGCGAAGCGTGTCAGTCGCTCAGTCATGTCCGATTCTTTGCTCGCCCACCAACTGTAGCCAGCCAGGCTCCTCTGTCCATGGAATTCTCCAGGCAAGAGTCCTGGAGTGGGATGCCATGCCCTTTTCCAGGGGATCTTTCCGACCCAGGTCTCCTGCATTGCAAGTGGATTCTTTACCATCTGAGCCACCAGGGAAGCCACAAACAAACAAACAAAAAATTAAGATTCTGGTCCTAGAAAAAAGCAGACCTAACTAGAGGTGATTAACATAACTGGAGATGATTCAGCTTCAGTGGAAAAACACAAAAGCAATGAATCAGGTTGAGTTTTGAAAGACAGAAATGGAAGGTTATGCTTTCAACTGCAGGCTGCAAATGGAAACACAGAATAAAACCATATTACCCCTAGTTCACCTAAAAGCCCTAAATTGACTAGGTTGGTAAGGAGACATAGACTTGAAATTCTGGATCAGATTTTAAACGTCTCTATGGAACACCCAACCTATTAAAGGAGAACCAAGTTATAATAAATAAAGACGCTACTAGGGCTGGGACTTCCCAGGTGGCACTAGTGGTAAAGAACCTGCCTGCCAGCGCAGGAGACGTAAGAGAGTGGGTTCGATCCCTGAATCAGGAAGATCCCCTGAAGGAGGGTGGGGCAGCCCACTCCAGTCTTCTTGCCTGGAGAATCCCATGGACAGAGGAGCCTTGGCGGGCCACAGTCCACGGGTTCACAAAGAGTCAGACACGACTGAAGCAACTCAGCACAGCACACACCAGGGCTGGGGTGTTGAGAGATGCCATCTGTTTCCCTGCCTCGGAGGAAGGAATGAACAGCGAACAGATCCAGCCAGCCAACCCAAAGGCCAACCGGCTGGATGGGAGTGGCTGGAGGTATGTAAGTTCTGGAAGATCCAGATAAACTTAGAAGGAGAGGCAGATATGCACTTCATCAAAATAAAAGGAATTCCAAGTCAATAGTCATGGTCATCTGGAGGGCAATGAATCAATTGTTCAGAAATGCAAATTCCTCTGTTTTCCAAAAGGAAAGTTAATATTTCAAACTCAATTAGATTCAACTGGTATTTGTTGATCCTGAGGCCCCAAAGACTTCTCCCTTTCTAGAAGAAAAAGCCTTTGCACACGGAGGGAGCCTACAAACACTTGTTGACTTGTCTCACTGTACTGGCTTCTGACCATGAGCAACAGTCAGAGGAAGCTTTTCTTCTTCTTTTTTTTTTTTTTTATGGTGGAGTGCAGTGTATTACACCAGTGGTCCCAAGGCCCAAGTCTCCTCTTAGCCAAGGACCCCGACCAGCATTTGTGAAAATCTTTTATACCCCATGTGTACGTGTCCAAACCCACCAGCCCAAATCCCTAGAGGCTTACAAAGGAAGGGTAAATACAATCACAATAATCCCATCATTCACGTGTTGTGTGTTCAAACAGTTAATAATCAATAAGCCTGTGGTTACATTCCGATAGATACTGTCCGAGGCAGGGATGATTAGTGTCTGTTTTCTCTTAGGCAATGAGTAACCTGGATGTGATCTTCAAGATTCCCCTGCCCAGTGGGGGTCGTATCCTTCCACTGTCATTCCCACAGGCGCTAAGCACAGAGTTCAGAGTCCACTGGAGAGGCGGCCGTGCCCCATCAGCACGGACAGGCCTGAGATGGAGTCCAGGCCCTATGAATTCCTTCTTCAGTCTATTGAAGCAAGCATCAAAAAGACAGCTATCATCTTTAAGGTGAGCGCCGGGGGCAGCTTTCCGGAATCCCTGAAAACCTGATCCGCCTTGCCCGTCAGGTTTTCTCCTCAGGACCTTGTCATGGGTGGGATCTCGTGTGCCGGCTCCGGCAGTTTAACATTACATCAGTTTGTCCTTTAGGAAGAACAGGATGTTTTCTGCATTCTATTTCTATAGTAGATCTTTGCACATTATCTTCTGGCCTTGGGGCCTATTGACATTTTATGCAAGTCAGGTGACTGTAAACCTATTTTCCGTTTCTGTGGTGATCTTAACAGAAAAGTTGCAGTCTCATAGGACAACAGTACAGCATGTCACAACATAGTAGAAATATAACCTTGTCAACACAAAGGTCAATTCTTCTGCAGAAGCTGTCAGTTGAATTTATCTCAGAGGTTTACCCCACACAGACTCTGTGGCTGGCTTCGGTGAGGCAGCCCCTGCCTAGCACTCCTGGCTAATAATTAACAACCATCTCATTGTTACCACACTAGGGCTAAGCTCTTATTTTTCTAAATTTTTAACTATATTAACAATGGTTTCCACTGCAAAACCTTAGCACATTAAGAGCAAAAACACAGCAAGCAAACATTGACCCAATAACCACTTTTAGAATAATTTTTCTTGTGTTTCCTAATAGGGCTTCCTCACCCCCGAAGGGCTCTATGCCTATTAGGGCCTTTGTGTGATCACGTTCTTTATGCTGTTTTATGATTAGGGTATTATGAGCAGTCATGTACCAAGGACATAAACGCATTTGCTAAACAAACTAAAATGCCAGCAAAGGAGTTTAAATTGAAACACTCCTTTCATCCTGGATAATCTCATAATATACCACCACCTGGGAGACATATTGATTAAAGTTCTAAGTTGATTCTTATTTGAAAAGAGATTGGGCAAGGCCTGCTGCCTATGCCACAGAAATTAGGGAGTAGTCTATTAGACAAGCATCAGAAAGACAGATATCATCTTTAAGGTGAGCGCAGCTTTTCGAGATCCCTGGAATCCTGATCCGCCTTGCTTGTCAGCTTTCCTCCTCATGACCTTGTCATGGGTGGGATCTCGTGTGCTGGCTCCCGGCATCTCCCCCTTTTTTATTTTTTAAGAGCCAGATGGATCTCAGTCGCGAGCTTTTGAGTGTTTTGCCGGAGAGTTCTGACAATACAAGGAAGGATTATAATGAGAAGAGGACTAGGGCTGCTACAGCAGCATAACTGAAGATAGTTGATAAGATATTTTTTTCCAGTAATAAAGTTGGAAAAAGTACAAAAAAATCATTAGCAGCCCCTGCAGCAGTAAAGTACAGAGGGGAATGTTCTAAGGTTTTCATCTGACCGTGAAGCTTTCCAAGAGCTAAACTAATGCTGGAGCTATTCCATACACCCAAAATATGATTTTTAATCTTTTCCCAATTGTAATCGGTATCACTTACTTTTAGAGGTGTTACACAGATCCACCGATAGTTGGTGTGACAGGATAATGCTAACTTTACCCTTAAAGCCTGCAACTCAGTTCCAATATGTATGACCGTTTCTTCTAGGGCGTCTATTTTTACTTCTAATTTCCTATCTATAATCTCTTGCGTAGCTAAAGCTAAAGAAACATTTTTTTTACATATCATTGACATATTGAGCAGTGTGTACCTGTTGAGTCAATGATATCGCCGCCACAGTGACAGAGGTAATTGCGATTATTAAGGCTGAAATCCCAAAGATAAGTAGTCCTACAAGCGGTCGGGATCACATTAAATCTTGCAGTTTTGCAGAACGGCTAGACCGTAATTGTCATGCCAATAGGTACTCACTGCGACGGGCACCATAAGGTAAGGTGGGCGTCGCAGCACCACAAAGGAACAAACATTATATTGAGAGGTTAGGCAGGACGAGAGCATGCACTGCTCACAGTAAGCTATATCTGGTCCACCTGAATAGTTCATCTGTATATGAAGGCTTTTAGAGTCATCAGTGAACAAAAAAGCGTAAGGGGAGGGTAAACAAGCCAGCACAGAATAGGTGGAATCATTTTCTGGCCGAGATAGAGTAACAAGGGAGATGTCAGCAGGGGCTCTCCAAATTTCTGGTTGCCAAAAAGTTTTGCCCTTAGTTGTATAGGACAACATGGGGGGAACAAATTGATTATGATGCCATTTGCTGGCCGCCAGCGGCCAAGGGACGGAATCATCTTTCCAATTGCTAAACCAATTGGCATAGTCAGGAACAGATCCTGGATCCTGACTCGGGTCTGGATTGCTCCAGTCTTGTATCGAATAGTTTCCTCCTCCCGGTATTCTATAATCTATTTTCAAATTATAAGTACAAGATTTCCATACCGGATATCCCAGGAGGTTGTCTATAGTTTTCCATACGACGTCTGAAGGAGCAACATCAATACAATTTGGATATTTTGGTGAATCATTGAGGAACAAGGATTTATAGGGGTCAAGGACCCCAGGCATATGGGCCTGTAATATCCAAACCAGCCAATCTCCTGCTTTATCTGAAAATTTTGATGCTGGAGAATCTGTCAGAATTGCTTTTTGGAGACTCCGACACACCCCTCTTTAGAGGGGGTGATAAGATCTCTTGTATAACTATGGGGAAGTTAAAGCAAACGGGAAGGTCATCTGTTAATCCCTTAAAAGTATAGTTAAAATTAATGGGATGGTGATCTTTATCATAGGAAGCATAGGATCCTCCCAAGAGATGAGGCTGGTTTGTGTTGACCCCTATAGGGTCATTGTTCCAAGTAACTACTTGGAAGGTTGGGGGATCAGGGAAATATGCTCAGTATTTTTCTGATGTGGAAGAGGTAGCACTTAACTGGCAAGAAAGTAAAGCAAGCATAGCAATAAAAACCCTTTCAGGAGAGGCTGAAGATCTCTGTAGAGAAGCTATTCCTTGTGCTTGATGGCAAAGTGACTTAGTTTGCCCCCATGTGGGTATGGAGGCTTGTTGAGTTGCCCGCGCAGGACGTCTTGGTGGTTTTCTACTACATAAAGGAGCAGGAGGATCACAGTCTTTTATGCAAAGCCATGACATCTGTCTAGTGGGTGGATCTACCGTTTGTTCTTCCAGGATCTCCGCTGCCGGTTGTTTCAGAGTCTGCTGGACTTTTCAGGTGGGTGGCGGAGGCAGGGGCAAAGGAGTGCCCTTCGTCTTTTGTGGTCAAAGCAATGGGGGAACCGGATGTCTGGGGGACTGCGACATGGCGAATCTGTCTGTCCGGGATCCAAATTGGTGAGTCAGCACCCTTCAGGTCCTGGTTCGTGGCACCACTTGCCAGGGTCGACCCCAGCCTCGGTAGGATCCAGGGCTACCCTCAGGATGAACGGCGTCGGCGAGAGAAGATGCGTGAGCCCAGCCTCTGTGAAGCCAAGTCTCAAAGCTTTTCTTCTTAAAGCCACTTAGCTTGGAACCCTAGAGCCTCTAGTTCTTCATCCATAATCCATTTCAGGATGACCCAGCATGAAACCTTCCAGGGAGTGGGGGAAAACCACTGAAGAAGGAAGTTAAAATTAAGGTGGGAACAGAAATAAACAGATTGTCTTTCTTAAGAATTCTATGATAAAACATTCCTCTGAGGTTTTTCAAAGAGGGTCATTAGTCCTTACAATTTTTATAGAATGGAAATAAGCTAATTTAGCCAGTACACCATCCTTCTCCTCCACGCCCACACCTCCAGGGAGACATTTAATACTTTCCCCCACTTATTGTTTTTAACTAAAGGGAAAAAGCAAGTCAGACGTTCAAAGATTGGTCTCCAAGCCACAAACCTTGATTAAGATCCAGGCTGACATTATGGAAAACAGTATGGAGGTTCCTCAGAACATTAAAAATAGAACGGCCAGACAATCCCACAATCCCACTTCTCAGGGTATATCCAGAGGAGATGAGATTAAGATCTTGAAGAAATACCTGCACACCCGTGTTTACTGCAGCATTATTCACCAAGTGTCCAGTAACGGGTGAACTGGTAAAGAAAATATGCCGTCTATCTTACACACACACACAATGGAATTAGTGGACCTTAAGAAAAGAAGGAAATTCTTCTGCATTTATAACAACCTGGATGAACCTGGAGGATGTTCTGCAAAATGAAATAAGCCAGGCACAGAAAGATAAATATCTCCTGATCTCACATAGTGATCTCACTTCTACGTGGAGTCTAACAAAGCAGAACACGCAGAAGCAGAGAGGGGATGGTGGTTGCCAGGGGCCAGGGGGTGGGGGAAGGGAGTTTGTCAAAGTACAAACATTCAGTTATTTGGAATCAACCACCTCTGGGCATCTAACGTCCAGCACGCTGAGCAGAGTTCACGAAACTACACTGCAAACTTCGCATTCACTAGCAGCAGACCTTCAGTGTTTCTACCACCAAAACAATTTTAAAGGTGACCATGAGATGAGGGATGTGTTGATTAGCTTGACTGTGGTCATCACTTTGTAATGTATGTATATATCAAAACAATACATTGTACAGACAACAAATACAGTTCTTGACAGTGGACATGAACTTGTGCAAACTCCGGGAGATGGTGAGGGACAGGGAAGCCTGGCGTGTTGCAGTCCATGGGGAAGCAAAGTGTGGGACATGACTCGGTGACTGAACAACAGGCAAGTAACCCAATTTTCACTCGTCGGTTGTACTTTGGTAAAGTTGGGCTGTTATCGCTTTTTTAAGTATCCAAGCTGAGGGACTGCCTGGTGGTGCCGCGGTTGGGACTCCGCGCTCCCAACGCAGGCAGCACAGGTTCCCCCCGGTCAGTAAGCTCCAAGACCCTACAAGGCGCATGTGTCCTAGCTGCTCAGTCGTGTCTGACTCTCTGGCACCCCACGCACTGCAGCCCGCCAGGCTCCTGTCCATGGGGTTCTCCAGGCAAGAACACCGGAGTGGGCTGCCGTGCCCTCCTCCTGACCGGAGGTGGAACCCAGGCCTCCTGAATGGCAATCAGAGTCTCTGCCGTCTCAGCCACCAGGGAAGCCCCACAGTGTGCACGGCAAGGCCAAATAAATAAATAACAACAAAAATTTAAAAATACATATCCAGGCTCAGACTCTGAGCTGTGTCTTATCTGAGGTCACTTTCCCCAATTTTCTTTACACATCACACTTTCCATCTCAGAAGGGGGTGTGGTCACAAGCAAGGAGCACTCCTGGGGGCTTAGGAAGAAAGGGGGAGAGACTCCCCTGGTGGTCCCCTGGTTAAGACCTGGCGCTTCCAATGCAGGGGGCCCGAGTTCAGTCCCTGGTCAGAGAGCAAAGATCCCACGTGCTGCTTGGTGTGGCCAAAAAAAAAGGCAAAAAGGGGGTCTCTGGCAATAAAGCCATCACCTCTCCTTCCACTGGGTCGGAAGTTAGCCGACCACCTTACTCAACAAACTCCTCCAAGGAAGGCCCATCTGTTCCATCGCAGCAGAACTCCCTGATGGTCTAGTGGTTAAGAGTCTGCCCTCCCAATGCAGGGGTGCAGGTAAGCTCTCTGGTCAGGGAACTAAGATCCCGAAAGCCTCCCGGCAGAGTCAAAGAAAGAAATAAAAGGTTATCTGGGACAGATCTTGCTGGGGAGAGCACACCCTGCCCCTGTCCTTGGGCCGCAGGAGAGGGAATCTGGCTACTGATCAGTTTGGCCAGGGTCTGTGCTCTTCTCCCAAAGAAGGCAGTGGCACCCCACTCCAGCACTCTTGCCTGGAAAATCCCATGGACAGAGGAGCCTGGTGGGCCGCAGTCCATGGGGTCGTGAAGAGTCGGACACGACTGAGCGACTTCACTTTCAGTTTTCACTTTTGTGCATTGGAGAAGGAAATGGCCACCCACTCCAGTGTTCTCGCCTGGAGATCCCAGGGACGGGGTCGCACAGAGGCGGACACGGCTGGAGTGACTTAGCAGCAGTGGCAGTGCTCTTCTCCGCCAGCCCCGGTGTGAAGCAAGGCGCTGGGCCTGCTAACCCTGGTTCTCCTTGGTTCCGGGCGGGCTGACGGGGGAAAGGTGCTCCTGACAAGGGGACGATGCAGTCTGCGGGCCAGGAGCGCCGGGAACCGGCGGAGGCGGCCACCTGAAGTGCAGGAGGCCCGTCACCTGACCCTGGCTCCCCGAGGGGCCCCCGGCCACGCGGCCCACGAGAGGGCCTCCAAACAGCTGAAACAACAGGACAGCCGGCGGCCCTCTCTGGCAGAGAGCTCTGTTGGGTTTCCAAAGACAAAGCTGCGGATGAGCCGAGGCCAAGAAAGACACAGGCCCGGGGGGAGCGTGATCTCTGGTTGCAGAGCCCTGTGGTCTCGCCGGCTAGTCGGAACGCGGGCGGAGGGGGCGCGGGCTGCAGCCGCCAGGCACGCGGGCGGTCCCGGGACACCAGCTGCCCACGGGTGTCCAACATGATCCGACATCGCCCATCGGGGGACGCGGAGCGAGGGACGGCCTCGACCCGGGCGCTGTGCTTCATCAGGGGCGGAAACGCGGAACCCACTGCCCGCCTGGCACCCCCCCTTGCGGGTGGGTTACGGGAGGTCAGGGGCGGCCCCACCGAGGAGCGGGCCTTTCCAGCGGACCCGGGAGAGAAGCGAGCAGGACTCGCGGTTCTGGAAGGTTCTGCCAGCGAAGCACACGGCGCAGAGCGCAGGGCCGGGGCGGGTGAGCCCCGCTGCCTGGCTGGGGCCGCGGCGCGGCGGGGAGAGGCTGCCGGGGGCCCAGGGCGCGGCGCTAAAGGCGGAGGTGTGCCCGCCAGCAAGCCCTGGCGAGAGCACCGCCTGCAGTTCTGCCTCGCCCGCCGCCAAGCTCAGAGCCGGCGAAGAGGCGCTGACTTGGCGGCCGGCGTCAGGCGGTTCCTCACCGCTGGGCGTGATGAACCTCCTCAGGGCTACTGCTTGGTCCTGAGACCCCAGCGTGTCACTCTGGGGCCGGCCCAACTCGGAAAGATTCCCTGAGTGCCTATGGTGGGCGGGGGCAGCGGGGACTTGCCTGGTGGTCCAGTGGGTCTCGGTTGGATCCCTGATGGGGAACCAAGGTCCCACCTCCCTCTGGGCAGCTAAGCCTGCACGCTGCAAGCAGAGACCCAGTGCAGCCAAAGTTTAGAGGGAAAAAAGGAGTGTTTGAGGGGGGCGGAGCTTCGGTCCCAGTTCAACAGAGGATGCAAAGGAAAAGCTTTGTTTTCTGTTACGTATTTTTCTTTTTGTTTCACTGAGGTGTCAGTGACACACACCCCTGTGTAAGTCTAAGGCGTGCGGTGTAAGGACTGGACAAACGTAGACTGTGAAACCACAATAAACCTAGTTAACGTCCATCATCTCCTATAGACACAGATAAGAGAGACAGAGAAGAAAAATAAATGGTTTCTCCCTTGTAACGAGAACTTCGAGAATCTTCTCTCCTAACAACTTGCAAATATTCCACAGAGCAGGGTTCCCTACAGTCGTGTGTCATCCGTCTCATCCCCACGACTCATTCATCTTCTAACCAGAACAAAGGAAATCTTTGAATACCTCCATCCAAAGTGGGAGAGCAATTCCACTTAAAAGACTGAAAAAAAATTTTAAGGGACTTTCCCTGTGGTCCAGTGCTAAGACTCCACGCTCCCAATGCACAGGGGAAAGGTTCAACCCTAGTTGGGGAACTAAGATCTCAAATGCCACAACTAAGATTGAAGATCCCCAGTCCCAGTGCAGCCAAATAAATAAGTAAAAGTTTTTTTTTTTTTTTAATTTAAGTTTGAAGACATCTAGCCAGACCCTGTTGCTGGGAACATCAGCTTCTGTGACCCCAGCAATGCCAGGGCACAGATGACATTCTGCCTGGCTTTCGGCTGGAACCACCTGTTGGGATCGGCCCAGTAGGAAACCACGTGGCAGGAGCCAGTCTGGGAGAGCAGAGGTGACCTGAGGTCACACCTCTAAATACTCAGCAGGCTGCAGAAATTATATCTGGGTCCTTGAACACAGGTCAGAAAAACAGAGAGTAGATAGGCCTCTGAACAACATCCTTTCTCTAAAACTCCGTCCTCCACTGGGAAGAAAAACCATGAGGGGTAGGATCCAATGAAAGACTTTCATCAGGAGGGACAGGACATAAGTATACGGAGGGCTGATTCACTCTGATGCACAGCAGAGACCAGCAAAATACTGTAAAGCAATCACCCTTCGTTAAAAATAAACTTTAAAAAATACTTTGTTTAAAAAAAAAGGGGGGCTTACAGTCAGTTACCTCAAATCCACTCCCTTAAAGCCTCTTTGCCAAATGTTTAAGGACATTTTACAAAGCAATGTTTACCTATTATTTACCAAAGTTCTTGTAATGGAACCTGTCAAACATACGAAAGCTGAGAAACTCACACGTACCCACCCAACATCTAAACTCAACAGCTGTCAGCACAAGGCCGCCGCCTCTCCCAGTTCCCTTTCCTCACTCTCCACTTATACTCCATCATTTGCAAACAAATCTCAGACATCATGTAACCTCATCGACAATCATTTCTATATGCTTCTCTAAATTATAAGAACTGTTTTTAATATACTTACAATTCTCAGTAAAGCCCCCCTTTAAAACATAATACAGTAATTTGTGTTCACCATCGAAAACCCAGTGAATGTTGCAACGTCCTCAAAGTCTCACCATTGGTTCTGGGTTTTTCTACAGTTTGTTCTGGACTCCCCCGGAGGCTCAGCAGTAAAGAATCCGACTGCAATGCAGGAGCCACAGGAGCTTTGGGTTCGAGCCCTGGATCGGGAAGATGCCCTGGAGAAGGAAATAGCAGCCCACTCCAGTGTTCTTGCCTGGAGAATCCCATGGACAGAGGAGCCTGGCGGGCTGCAGTCCCTGGGGCCACAAAGAGTCAACACGACTGAAGTGACTTAGCACAAACTGTTCTAATCGTGATCCAAACAGAGTCCGTTCTGCACTGCACTGGACTCACGTGTCTCTTCTCATTTATATGTTCCTCCTCTCTCTTCCCTACAACATATTTGTAAATAAATTTGGTTGTTGTCTTGTAAAATTTCTGATCTGGCTGATTTTACCTCCATTGTATCCCTTAAAATGTTCCCTGGAACTCTGTTCTGTTAATCTGTAGATCTATAAGTGAGACTAGATTCAGGTGAGTTTTCAACTTATTCTCTTATTCTATTTATTAATACTTTATCAGCTGCACCATGGGCCCGGTGGGATCTCAGTTCCCTGACCAGGGTTAGAGCCTGAACCCCCAGTTGGGAGTGGGGCGTCTCAGCCGATGGGCGGGAGGGGCTCTCTCAGCTGAGGTGTATTTTCGGCAGGAGGGGGGACAGGCTGACCTTATGCTCTGTTTCCCCCGGTAAGGCTGGTCAAGGGAGTATGTATCAGAGTTGTATTTTTTCCTTGTGTCATTTTTGCATGACAAGAGGGAAAACTTTCCCTTAAATGCTACTGGAAAAGACCCCGATAATGGGAAAGCTTGAAGGCAGGAGGAGAAGGGGACGCCAGAGGATGAGACGGTTGGATGGCATCACCGACTCGATGGACATGAGTTTGGGCAAGCTCTGGGAGTTGGTGATGGACAGGGAGGCCTGGCGTGCTGCAGTCCATGGGGTCGCAAAGAGTCAGACAGAAATGAGTGACTGAACAACCACCACAGCAACAACTGTCTTTTCTGTTTTGATTTTCTCCCCAAATCTGCAGCTCTGAAATGAATATGTGAGATTTCACTATGGACTGAATGTTTGTGTCCTTTCAAAATTCTTCTATTGGTGGGACTTCCCTGGGAGTCCAGGGGCTAAGGTTCTGAGCCCGCCATGCAGGAGGCCCAGGTTCAATCCCTGGTCGGAGAACAAGATCCCACCTGCTGCAAATAAAATTAAAAAAAAAAAGATCCCATGTTTCACAACTCAGACCTTACGCAGTCAAATAGACAACTTCACATATTGGCGCCTCTCCCCTCATCAGGACAGACTTGCAGAGCCGCCTCTGGGAGACAGTGCAGGTTAGATGAGGTCGCAGGGCACAGCCCTCCTGAAGAGATTCGTGCCCTTGCAGGAAGAGTCAGGAGAGAACTTGCGCTCTCTCACAGGTGGAAACACGGCAAGAAGGTGTGATAGCCAGAACCCTCAAGAGCCAAGTCCACCTCGCTGTTAGACCTCCACCCTCCAGAACTGGGACGGACAGGGTTGTTTTCTCGGCTGCCCGGTCCACGGGGTTCACTCTGGCCGCCCACGCCCACCCAGAGACTAAAGCTGTTTTATCTGAGAAGCTCTGAGGCTGAAGCAGGGAGGAAGTAAGGATAAGCCCAAAAGTTAGGGGAAAAAATAAATGCTCAAGCCAGGACTTCCCTGGCGGTCCAGGCGTAAGGACTCTGCCTTCATTGCCATTTGTTGCTGCTTGGTCCCTCACTCCGTCTGCCTCTCTGCGACCCCATGGACTGCAGCGCACCAGGCTCCTCAGCCCTTCGCCATCTCCTGGAGCTCACTGCCACAGGCCAGGGCTCCATCCCTGGTTGATCAACTGAGATCCTGCAGACTGTGCAGTCCTGCCCCTCATCCCCGCCCCACCCCCTGCAAAGAAAAAAAAAAAAGTTCATTCCAGTGAAGTAGTTACTTGGCAAATCTGCCTTTTGTAGAACTGACTTTGGGGATGTGTTGACATTGACTGACTTTGCAGAACATGTGTCCAGGCTCCAGAAGAGTCATTCCTTT
Organism: Odocoileus virginianus; assembly: GCF_023699985.2. Taxonomy (NCBI): domain Eukaryota; kingdom Metazoa; phylum Chordata; class Mammalia; order Artiodactyla; family Cervidae; genus Odocoileus; species Odocoileus virginianus. The sequence goes on from NC_069690.1 coordinate 58,601,497, forward strand.
GCCGTGTGACTTTGGATAAGTTGCTGAATCTCTCTGGACCTGTTTCCCAACTTGCCTGAAAAACAGGACCACAGAAAAGTCCCTGCACCCCAAACCCAATGGTGAGCATGAAATAACCCAACACAAGGGCTGGCTCCCAAGACGTGCTCAGAGATGTGGGCTGTTGTTCTCCCCTCCCCCAACTGTCTTGAAGATAAAGAGATAAGAGCCGTGAGAACACTCTGAAAAAAGCACTGTGCAAAGCCAAGGCATTACTGCCATGGCTGATAAGCAAAACGAATTGGAGAACAGATGGTGAAATCCAGAGTGCCTGCAGCTACCGGCCGAGTGCTTGTCCTGACTCTGCGCTGCTGGATTCTGAACCCAGAAAAGGTAAAGGATACAAACACTATGGTTGCCACCAGGACACAGGGAAGAGTTGCCCTGACTGGCATCTTCAAAGCTCTGAGCCACAGTTCTGGTCACGCAGTCCCACGGCTGTCAGTGCCATTCTGGGAAAACCCAGAGGGTCTCTCTGCCCCCGGCAGCCTCCAGCGACAGCCAGCGTGGTCTCGGGAGCAGGCAGCCTACCAATGCGTCAGAGCAGCAGGAGGTGAAGTCAAGACGCAGAGGGCATGTGAGGGGAACTGACTCTCTGCTGATGCTGATGGAAAGTGGGAGTTACATAATGCCATTTGCAGCGACACGGATGGACCTAGAGAGCATCACAGCAAGTGAGGTCAATCAGAGAAGGACAAATGTCACGTGATATCATTTATATATGGAATACTAAGAAAAAAGTACACATGGGGCTTCCCAGGTGGTTCAGTGGTCAGGAATCTGCCTGCCAGCGCAGGGGACACGGGCTTGATCCCCAGTCCCGGAAGATCCCCTGTGCCGTGGAGGAGCTCAGCCTGGGAGCCAGGACGACCGAAGCGCCCGAGCGCCCGAGCTCCGCTCCGAGATGCTCCTGCTCGCTGCGACAGAGACCGGCGCAGCAGTGAGGCCCCAGCGCGGCCAAACCGAGTGAGCTTCACCAAGGGAACAAACGAATTCATCTGTGAAACAGAACTGCTGACTGAGAAAACAAGCCCACAGTCAGCAGGGCTGGGGGAGACTGGGGCGGATGTGTGCACACTGCTGTACCTAAGACGGGCTTCCCCGCTGGCTCAGCGGGTAAAGAATCCGCCTGCAAGGCAGGAGACCCTGGTTCGATCCCTGGGTCGGGAAGATCCGCTGGAGAAGGGACAGGCTACCCACTCCAGTGTTCTGGCCTGGAGAACGTCATGGACTGTATAGTCCCCGGGTCACAAAGAGTCGGACACGACTGAGCAACTCTCACCTTCACTTTTGTGTATAAAATAGATAATCTACACCGACCTACCACAGCGCACAGGAGACTACTCATTACTCCAAATGACACATGTGGGAAGAGAATCTAGGAGAGAGAGGATGCACGTCCACGTGTAACCACCTGATTCACTGTGCTGAATGCCTGAAAGAACGCAACACTGTGAATCAACGACACTCTGATAAAAAAGGTTTCTTAAAGTGGGAATTATATTTTAACATCAGAAACGCCCAAAGGACCAACAGTCACTGACACAGAGCCAGATGCTTCCGAAGGAAGGGGCCCCAACTCCAATATGGGAACCCCCCGAGGGCACTGCCCAGTCCGGTCACCCGGCCCAGAGTGGGTTCAACCCGTGTTTGCCAGACAGAATGCCTCTGTCTAAACCGAACTACAACCTAGCCCCACTCCCACCCTGAAAGCTCAGCTTCACCTCAACACTTCCCTAAACCCAGATGACCTTCCCCGGCCTGGAGACTCACTTGCACAAGCACCCTTGTGGCAGCGCCACTTAAGGTGACAAGCACACGTGTCCTCCCCCCTGAACTAAAGAATAAACACTTTGAGAGGACGGACCACATCCTCTGAGGTGTGGTTTTGTGGCCTGGGAAACTACTGCATTTGCCAGTGTGCATGGGTGATGGGCAGAGGCTGTGCTCAGGGAGGAGCAGTGGGTGTAGCCGGGAGGACTGGTGGGTTCCCTGCACCGGCCCCGCCCCGGATCCCAACCCAGCATCAAACTCAACTACCGCCGGCTCACTGCCCAGAGTCCACCTGCCAACACATGAGACACAGCTTCGATCCCTGGGTCAGGACGATCCCCTGGAGAAGGAGTGTTCTTGCCTGGAGAATCCCATGGACAGAGGAGCCTGGCGGGCTACAGTCCATGGGGTGGCAAAGAGTCGGACATACTGAAGTGACTGACAGGCACGCATGCCAGTCATCTGGAAATGTGTGGATGCGCTGCTCCGACAGGGTTAAAACAGAAGCTTAAGACTGTATTGTTCCAGGGAGCGGCAGGACGGACTGCGTGTTTAGACGAGACAGGGAAAGCCAGCATCTCCCTTTAGGCAAGAACAGAGCAAGGGAACAGGTTTTCATTCCCCGGGCTTGAGAACTTCAACGGTTATCCAAAGGAAGCCTGAGTTGATGGAGCGGTCCCACACCCAGCACCTTCCAACAATTCCAGGGAGGTTGCATGGCTCGCCACTGAGTCACAGAGTCTAATATGACAAGCGTTTGATCCTGAAGGTGATGTGACTAAAACCACTTTGTTCAGAGAATTTTGGTTTCTGTTTTGTTCTGTTTTGGGGACTTTTGCAACAGGTTAGAGATCATGTATCGAGGCCTCTGTGGGCCACAGTTCACTTTCTCTTTCTTTATAAGCGGCGAGATGATGACAGAACTACAGGACCAGTGAACGACGGAGACAAAGAACAAATATCAGTGTTGACAATCAAGTTAAAACTCAGCATGGATCCAGTGTGCCCAGCGATGCATCAACACTGCCCAGCGCGCTAACCAAGCCTGAGACAGTTCAGACCCCAGAGGCCCCTGGTGCCCAGGGGGAGGTGACCGCCTGTCCCCGAGTGCGATGTGCTCTCCGTCCCACCCGTACCTGCCTTCCATCCTCTTCTCCCTCCTCCCCTCTGCCTTCAAGGCCTTGCAGGGTCTCTCCCACCCGTTCCAGGCTCACCAAGGTCCAGCCTCCTCAGCCCCCAGCCAGGAGCCACGGCGTCAGCACCGCTCAAGCACAGCGCTGGATCGCCGGTCATCACGCTGAGTCAGTCACCCCAGCAACGCGGCGCTGAGCTCCTCACACAGCTACCCGCTGCGGGAGGCACCATCGTCATTGTTACTATTCCCATTCTTATTCCCCAGGCTTCCCTGGTGGCTCAGATGGGAAAGAATCCACCTGCAATGCAAGAGACCCAGGTTCAGTCCCTGGGTCAGGAAGATCCCCTGGAGAAAGAAATGGCAACCCACTCCGGTCTTCTTGCCTGGGAAGTCCCGTGGTCAGAGGAGCCTGGTGGGCCACACAGTCCAGGGTCCCAGAATCAGACAGGACTGGAGCAACTTAGCACGCAGGCACACATCATCCCCTCTGCATGGATAAGCAGAGTGAGGTACAGAGACGGTAAGCAGTTCACTCAAGGCGACACAGCTGTGAGGGCAGACCCAGGACTCCAAGGCGGGCCTCGGAGTCCACATCCACACACATCAGAACATTGATAGCAGGGGCCCCCAACCTCTGCAATCTGATGCCTGATGATCCGAGATGGAGCTGCTGTAACAGAAATAGAGTGCGCAATAAATGTAATGCACTTGAGTCATCCCCAACCGTCCCTCCTCCCGGCCCCTGGTGCCACAGAGGCTGGGGGCCCCTGGATCGAACCCCCAGGCACACAGCCCCCTGCCTGCTTCAGCCCACTACAGGACAGGGCTTTTTCTTCTTCTCCAGGGAGAACTCATCCCGGACGGCGGGAAATCCCATCTGTCTTGTCCTCGTATTAACGTGCTTCTTATTCATTGGCCTGAAGATGTTTCTGATGGCGTATCCTCTGAAAGAATGTGGGAGGGGATGTCCCCGGCGGTACAGTGGTTAGGACTCTGCTTTCACTGCCGAGGGCCTGGGCTCCATCCTTGGTCAGGAAACTAAGATTCCACAAAGGGTGTGGCATAGCCAAAAAACACAAAATAAATTTTAAAAATGTTGAGGGGAAAACAATAAACCCCTTCTGCACTAACTCAAGCTGCCCAACAAAGTAGCACAGACTGCGTGCGCGTGTGCAAGCTCACTCGTGTCCAAATCCTCGTGACCCCGTGCCCTGTAGCCCACCAGCCTCCAGGGGCCATGGGAGTCTCCAGGCAAGAATACTGGAGTGGGCTGCCGTTTCCTTCTCCAGGGGGTCTTCCCGCTTGAACACGTGTCTCCTGCACTGGCAGGTGGGTTCCTTACCTCTGAGCCGCCTGGGAAGCGCAGGTGGCTTAAACTAGCAACGTGCCTCCTCCCGGCCCCAGGGCCGGGGGGCCTGTGGTCGGGGGACTCAGAGGCCGTGAGGACCGTCCTCCCGGCCGTCTCCTCACTGCAGCTCCCCGAGGCCTTTTCTCGGTGTCTGCCCAGACTTCTCTAACCCTTTCTTTCTCTTTTTGGCCATCCCCTCCGCACGTGGGATCTTAGTTCTCAGACCACAGATTGAACCCATGTCTCCTGCCTTGGCATCGTGGAGTTTTAACCACTGGACCACCAGGGAAGTCCCTCTCTCTTCCTACAAAGCCACTAATTCCATCACATGGGCCCCACTCTATGATCTAATCTAATGCTAATTCCTCTCAAAGGGTCCATTTCCAGACACTATTGCCAGGTGGGGACCAGAGGGCGGGGCTTAGTCTGAAAGGGGAGGAGCACAGACATTCAGCCCCCAAAACCCTCAGTTTCAAGGTACCTTCAATGCTTCATCACAACTCTAAATAGGCACAAAAGGTCATTTCAACTGTATTTAATAGTATTATCTAAACTATTAAACCACTCTTGTCATATATCCAGTGTCATAGAAACACCACAGCACTGTGAAAACTACCTTTACTCATTTTTATTTATCTATTTATTTATGGCCATACCACGTGGCTTGCGGGATCTTAACTCCCTGACCAGGGATTGAACCCGGCCCCAGCAGTGAAAGCACCCGGTCCTAACCACTGGACCGCCAGGGAGTTCCCACCATTATTCATTTAAAAATGACTTGGTTCTCATTAGGTTGGAAATTTTCTTTCATTTCACTCTTTTTTCCCCAAAACTGCATTTCCATTTTATCACGATATACTTGTATGTTGAAAAGTAGTTAGTTACCTTATCCTGTTTTGTGCGGTTTCTGCTAAGTCCCTTCAGTCGTGTCTGACTCTTCGCGACCCCAGGGACCACACCCTTCCAGGCTCCTCTGTCCACAGGATTGTTCAGGCAAGAACACTGTGAGCGGGCTGCCATGCCCGTCTCCAGGGGGTCTTCATGACCCAGGGCTCGAAGCCTCATCTCTTAAGTCTCCTGCATTGAGAGTTCTTTACCACTCGCACCAACTGGTAAACCAGACTTTATATATAAATTGGAATTTGTTTATGCTTTGCTCCAAGTGTAAAAAAAAAAATCCCTTCTAGATTAAGCCACTGTCATTATTACTGTAAGTCATTTATAATCAAACAACATATAAATTGTGACAGGTTATCACTAAGCACAAATAACGTTCTTGGAAATGCATCTTTAACGAGATGCGCTTGGGGGGTGGGCCATACTGACTTGCAGAGAGGAGTCTTCCCTGACAGAACATTTTGATCTTCCCCCAAGAGGTGTTTACAGCTGGACCAGCGCACCCTGGTGAGACCTTGGCTCCGTCAAGTGAGAGAAGGCCCACTGCGCAGGAATAAACACCCGACCTGCACCATGGTGGGCTCTCACACACATCAGCTTAGAAAAGAGCTGATGTTCAGAGAAGCGACCCCCCACATCTGCACCTAGGAACATACTTTCCCCTTGGCAAATCTTCAGATTTTTCACAAAACATGCATTTCTGTTTGAAGGTCACTCAGTTCAGTCACTCCGTCGTGTCCAACTCTTTTTGACCCCATGGACTGCAGCATGCCAGGTTTCCCTGTCCATCACCAACTCCCGAGGCTCACTCAAACTCACGTCCGAGTCAGTGATGCCATCCAACCATCTCATCCTCTGTCGTCCCCTTCTCCTCCCACCTTCAATCTTTCCCAGCATCAGGGTCTTTTCCAGTCAGTCAGATCTCCTCATCAGGTGGTCAAAGTATTGGAGCTTCTGTTTCAGCATCAGTCCTTCCAATGCACATTCAGGACTGGTTTCCTTTAGGATGAACTGGTCGGATCTCCTTGCAATCCGAGGGACTCTCAAGAGTCTTCTCCAACACCACAGTTCAAAAGCGTCAATTCTTTGGCGCTCAGCTTTCTTTATCTTTCAACTCTCACATCCATATATGACTACTGGAAAGACCACAGCTTGATTATATGGACCTTTGTCGACAAAGTAATGTCTCTGTTTTTTATTATGCTGTTTAGGTTGGTCACTTGAAGGTCGCTACCCTTCTTCAAACCATCAGATGGGTCTGGGTTGGGGGACTCCTATAAACCTCAAGATAAACCCAGTACCTCTGCCTGGAAAATCAAGATTTCTAGAGGTTAAAGTTGGTGATGTTCTCTGCTGCCTGCAGAAGCAAATACTAAAAGTTTTAAAGGAAGAATTTGTGTCCATCGAGGGATTTCCCTGGTGGTCCAGTGGTTAAGAGCCTGCCTTGCAACACAGGGGACGTGGGTTCGACCCCTGGCTGGGGAGCTGAGACCCTATGTGCCGCCGGGGAGCTAAGCCCACAGGCCACAACCAGAGAGAAGCCCACGCACTTCAACTAAGACCCAACACAACCAAAAGAAGTAAGAAATAAGTGTTTTTAAAAATAAAATTAAAAAATAAATTGTGTCCATGGAATACACGTGGTTGGATCATGGGTGCCTGGGGCAGACAGGAAAGGGGAAGACGGGGCGGCAGGCGGGTCACCAAGGTCTCCCCACAAGCCCCCTCCAGATTTCCCCCCTTCACTGGCTGCTCTGAAGACCCAGCGCTTAGAGCAGGCCCGCGCCTCCCTGAGCTCCAGACAAGATTCCTTTCAGTCTGCTTACCCCAAGTTGAGGTTCTCACGGGCTGGTAAATGCAGAGAGCTTATTTGCAAGCCAGGGTCATATCTGCCTAGCAACCTAACGTGAAGACTAGAAGGACTCGGCCTTTGGCTGGGACCAGGCAGGCCAAGTGAGCACAAAGGAATCTGTTCTCATGCAAATAAGTCAAAGCCAGAGGGTAGAAAAGAGCCCTGCGTCCGCTCTCCGGAGCCAGCGCGCTTCCAGAGGTGCTGCTGGACCGCCTAAGGGCCTCGCGACAGCCTCGGCCCCTGCAAGTGAAGGCCCGGGGCTCTGATGCCTCCGGGTTGCGACAGACACAACAGGAGGGGCGAAGGGGGCGCTGAACTTGGGATTTAATTTCCTGATTTTTCTGGTTTTGCACTTCAGATTCCAAAGGTCCTTTTGTTCAGGCTCAGAACGAAACAGAGTTAGTTTTGTTTGGGGGGAGGTTGGTGGGGTAATTGACTCACATGGTAATACAGTGCTTTCCCTAAAGAAGAGAAAAAAAGCAGGGTTTCCACCCTTGGTCTCACTAGGATCCAGTGAACAAGGTGAAACCAGCCCCTAACCAGGGTGGGGAAAGGTCACAGGTTTGTGGCTGGCAACACTGGACAGAAGTTGGGTTCCCAGACACCCCGCTTCTGTTCAAACACAGGTGGCAAATGTCATACCTGATGAGCTTTCGCTGCAAGAAAGGCAGCGTATCTGCACCTTGGCAGAAACCTTTTCGCGCTCTGTGCCTCAACCTTTCTCATCTGTACAATGGGGATGAGTGTCATCTGCAGAAGGCTAGTGACGGGCTTCCCAGGTGGCGCTCCTGGTAAAGTATTAGACTGCCAGTGCAGAAGACTCAACAGGCTCTGGTTCCATCCCCGGGTCGGGAAGATCCCCTGAAGGAGGGCACAGCAAACCACTCTAATATTCAGAGCCTGGCGGGCTACAGTCCATAGTGTCGCAGAGTCCGACACGACCGAGCACACAGACAGATGGGCTTAAGGTCAGATCACACAGACGGCACCTGATACAGGGGACAGAGCAAACGTGAAAAAAAATGACTAATAGGTGGCGGTGTTCCGTCATTAAGTCGTGTCCAACTTTTTGCGACCTCATGGACTGCAGCACGCCAGGCTCCTCTGTCCATCACCATCTCCCAGAGTTTGCTCAAATTCATGTCCAATGAGGCGGTGACGCCATCCAACCATCTCATCTTCTGCCGTCCTCTTCTCCTTTTGCCACTGACACGTATAATTAATATTAATAAAACAGCAACCCATTATTATTATTATTATTATAGTTATGCCCTTCCAAAAGCTAATCATTTCACTTGGTCAAAGACTCAGATGTGATTTTCCCAAAGGTTCATTCACCCCTAGGTCTTTCTACACTTTTTGTCTAATTTTTAAAACCAAGCAGCTGAAGGACCGAGATCTTCTGTGACTTGCCTGCAGTCGCTCAGCCATGATTAATGGATTGCTCCCTTAGGCTCCTAAGCAGGTCTCAGAACACTATGTGCTGTGTCATGTTGAATATGGCATTTCCACACTCGGAAAGGGCTGTGTCCTGACGCGCTGTAACATCCTATGTATCAAGGATTATGTTTCCAGGCACTCCTGATTCAGCATTAAGTGCTTGCATGCTGATGGTTAAAATCAGAGTCTAAATATCATTACGGTGGAGTCTTCGAAAAACAACTCGAAAATGATCCCCAGGCGGTTGGACCTGCTAAGTCACAAACAGCAGTGACAATACGCAGTTACGGATACTGAGGGCTCACCATAAGGCAGTCTCTGGGATCCGTACTTTACCGACATCACCCATCACGCCCTCCGGTTCTGGAAATACCACCACTGTCCCCACTCCATAGATTTGGAAATTGAAGCTCCAGAATCAGGTTGCCTTTGCAAGGCTGCAAAGCGCACCCGCGGTCCCCAGAGCACTTTCCCGGTCCCGAGGGAGCCCTGCGTCCTCAGAGTCCGCCCCTGGGCCACCCCTGACCCGCAGAACCCGGACCCGAACCACCGGAGAAAGCAGGCAGCGCCCGCAAAGAGATCGGTATTAGGACTCGGACCGCCGACTCCGCCCGGCGGCGACCCTCCGTACACACACCGCCAACTCGGGTCTCCCGAGTTGCAGACATCAGGAGCACACTCTCCGAACCCAGACAAGGGAGCGGGGAAAGAGGCCTCTGCTTCCCAGCAGGTCTTCACGTGGCCACGGGGACGCGAGGTGGACACCAGGCGGTCCGGCCTGGGGCCCCGCGGCTCCAAAACACACTGCTTTGTCCCCGCCACGAGCTCGTAACTGAGGTTTCCCGAGCACAGTGTGCTGAGTGCAGTGACCCTGGGGTCTGGACTCCCGGATGGGAGCGCGCACCCCCTCCACGTCCCCGCCGACTCCCCCGGGAGTTAGGCGGCCGCGCACCTGCGAGGACGCCGCCTCCCGCCCGGAGGGGAGGACGCGCGCGCCCCGGGCCGGGGATGCTGACTCAGCCTGGCCGCTCGCTCACATCCCCGGCGCGCCACGCGATGCTGTCGCCGCTGCACCAAAGGGGGTGAAGCGAGGCGCCCGTGCAGCCGGGCCGCGAGCTCCCCGGGGCCTCTACGGCCCCCGTCAAGAGGAACCACCAGCATGCGCTAGTTGACGAAACCGGGGGAAGTGGGCGCGGGAGGAGGAACTCAGGGTCCCCGGCGCCGCGCGCGCGGCTCACACCCAAACTGGAAGGAACCTGTTCTGCCCGCGGCGGGCGCGGAGCCGCGAGCCTGAGCCCTGCGGGCGCGGGCAAGGCCGCGCAGGGGGCGCGCCGGGGACCCGCGGGCAGGGAGGCGGCCCGCGGGACCCGCGCGCCCGGCTGGAGGTCCCGGCTTTCGGCGCGGACAGCCCCCGGGTCCGGCCAGGCCGGGAGCGCAGGGATGCGCGAGACCAGGAGGGGCGGGGGACGGCGTGTCCAGGATGCCGGCGGCCGGGGCGGGGGCGGCCCTGCGGGACCCCGCGGCTAATCGGAACGGCGAAGTCATTACCTTCCGTGACCCCCGGCCCCGGCTCCGGGCGGGCGCGCGCCCGGCACGGCCTCGTCCACGTGGGCCGGCGCGCGCACGCCAGGCCTCCTTGGCGGTGCTCCGCGCTCGCAGCACATGGTCGGCGGCGCGCCCCCGAGGCCGGCGGAGACCGGCTGCAGCCGGTATAGGATAAGCGATAGGCAGCGGCGCGGGGCCGGGGCGCGGGCGGCCGCACGCACGGCTCGGCTCGGGCGCGGGCGCGGGCGCGGGCGCGGGCGGCGGGGCGGGGGGCGGGGGGCGCGGCCCGGGGGCCCGAGGCGCGGGGGCGGGCGGGGGGCCGGGCGCCCGGGGCTCGCCCGCCGGAACCAACTTGCCATAGGCTGGGGCCCACGCCTTAGGGGTTAATCCTTACTCGGGTTCCCCGAACTGCTTAAAAGGAGGGGGCGGCCCGGCCTCCGCCTTAATTGGGAGCCTTTGGTGTTCATTCTCCTCCCTCCTAACTTGGTGAGTTGGTTTTTATCATTTTACGTGTGTAAAAGTTTGATGGTGGGCTGTGGGTGGTTTTGTCAAAATCTGTGTTCGGAGCTTTTAGGGAGCTGGTGTGGCCGGGAGTGGGGGGAGGCTGGAGGGAGGGAGAGGAAACCACTGACCGGCTGAGCGTTTTGGAGCCTGTGTTCCCCGAATCCTGACAGTTCGTGACGCTGGGGGCCCCAGGATGGCGCGCTGTCGCCGGGGTAGGCAGCCAAGAGGTGCCTGTCAGCGGCCCCGGAACAGAGGGTCCGGAAGACACCTAAAGGCAGATCTGGCCTTTGGGTGCCCCCGCGCCGGCCCCGGCAAGGGTCTCCGGGCTGTCGGCAGCGGGGGGCGCCGCGCTGAGCCCGCTGCACGCATTTTCCGCATGAAGTTGTCCGCGCGTCACGGGAGCGAAATGTCAGAGGTACTGTCCCCAGGCTGGCGCGCACGCACGGCGGCCCCAGAGGCAGCGCCGGGGAAAGCGGGGGTCCCGGCCTCCCCCCCATCCGCCGCACGCGCCGGGGCTGCCGACCCGGAGGCAGGCTCGACCCCAGACAGCCGCTTGCCTGCCCCAACCGGCAGGGCTGTCAGCGGACGGCTGGTCGCGCTCAACTTCCAAGGTCCCCAGGGCTGCCCACCACGGGGAAGCGCCCGGGGAGCGGAGATGTGGCCAGGGAGGATGGTCTAGCGGAGGAAATGGGTTGCTTCCTTCTGGTTTTCTTTCCTGCCTTCTTTTTTAAACTAGAGCCCCACGCTCCCCCAGCAGACAGGTGATAGAAGTTTGTTAGGTGGCAGTGTAACTTGTCACCGAACGCAAGGGCGGGGGGAGTGCGTCAGTCTCAGAAAAAGACTTCCCTGGAGTCAACTGGGGCAGAACGAGTGGTGACAACTTGTCCACCTGGGACTGGTTTTGTATGCACAGTTTTAGACACTCCTGGGCAGCTCTTTGTACAGAGACGGTTTCTGCCCTGGGAATGGGATTTCTCAGTAATCTCATCAGTTTGCAAATCATAGTAAGTGGATTAGGTGCAGGGTCTTGTTTGCAAAAAATAGTCACAAGTGCTGTGCAGAGATCTGTAAGGGAGGAGTCTCCCTGCATCCAAGCACCCGTCCCAGCATCTGGTGGTGGGGACGGGGAACAAGTCACCCTGCCTGGTGGATATAGAAATACTTCTCTTAATTAAGGGAAGCCTGTCCAAGATAGAGTTCCAGTATGTAAATAAACAATGCAGCCAAGTGGAAAAGCTCTTCTCTCTTCATGAGAACCACTAACCCTGAGTTTTCCTTCTGTGGTTTCCCAAAAAGGACTTTTCCTCCCTGAAGCTCTGAGGAGGACACTTAAATTAGGGGCTCAGTGTCCGCATCACCGTCTTGTAAAAGGGGTGAACCAGTTTAGCCAATGATTCAGAGCTGTTGGGACGGCTGTCCAGGTTAGGCTTGGGTTTTTTTTTTTTTTTTTTAGATTATGGAGGTGAACTTCACCTAAATACAGACGGGTTCTGACTGCTAGGGCCGGAAACAACTTGTCGAAAGCTGTTCTCCAGGCTACGCCTTTAAGAAGGCTGGAGACAGGCGGTGGCTCGGAGGCTGCGCTCACACCAGCGGCACCTCTGCCCACCAGAGCCTGCATTTTGGACTTCACTGTGCTCTCACCCTGGATGAGCACCCTGATGGTCCATCCCAGTCCAATATTTTGCATTCTTTATGCCTCCAGGGCCAAGCTTTTCTCAGGAAATCAAATCGCAGAGAGATTCCCAGCTCTAGCAGCTTTCCAAGCCTTGGCAGAGGAGTCATTTATTTAAGATTAGATGACCAAATGCTCATAGGAAATCACTCCAAACGGCCCAGCGCATTTTGTTCGTCCCCCTTCCTTTGGATGAACATTAGGGTGAGGGCGGGATGGCTGCCAGGAACCCGTTTGGAGTCTGAGCATCTTACCCTCCAAAGTAGCTGCGTCTCACCCCTGCTTTTAGAGGGTGAAACTTAGACATGAAGTCATTTCCCCAGTTAATGGTAAATAGAAATTCAACAAATGCACAAGAGCCTCACAAAGGCAGACCTGTGGGCCTTGGGTCAAAGGGCTTAGAAACGAATTGAGAAAGATGAAAGGGTCATGTAGGGCCAGTCGGGGTCAGAGGCTATCAGAAGTGGAGGTTTCTAGAGGCAGGAAGGAGCTGAGATCATCCCTGTCTAGTTCAAGCACCCTGTTCACCTCTTGATACTGAAGTTCAAGGAGCAGAGCGATTCTCCCCAGGCCACGGGGTCGCACGACTATATCCCCACACAGTCAACGAGTATCCCTTCCCATCAGAGAAATGCATGTACCCGTAAAAGCAAACAGATATCTCCATGTTCTGGAATTCTCAGAGCCTCTTAAGCCCCAGGCCTTGGTTTCTGGCTCTGTTTGCAGAGGCTGACCTGTTTGTTAAGCCAGCCGGCCTGCTGAGTGCATAGCAGAGTCCAGGGAAGGTTTATTCTGCCAGCAGGGCTTTGGGGGGCTAGAGTCATGCATCGCCTCAGGAGCGCCCCAGGACACATACTTTGTTCAGTGAACTTTCATCGAGCACATACGATGTGCCCAGCACGCTGCCCGGCACTGGGTCTGAGCCGCAGCCGTGGGCCCTGTGGGCAAGGTGCCCCCGCTGTGTCACGGCAGCCGGGCTGTGCCGTCACTGCTCTGTGTCATGAGCTCCAGAGCTCCACACAGCAGAGCGCAGGGTGCACTAGGATGATACAGGAGTAACACTGGGGGTCTTTGGGTTCTGGGGGGTCATCTTCCCTTTAGGGTGACCCCAGTAATAATGAGGAGAGCTGTCCTCCCCAACCCGAAGAATGCAGGTGAAAGTTACAGTTGCATCTGGCTTCAGGGGAGGAGCCTAGATATAAAACAAAGTTTGGAAGAAAAAAAAAAAACACAGAGGCATCGAACACCCAGGAGGAGCTCAGAGAGGAAACAGAAGGGAAGCAGTGGCCGCCATCCTGTAGCCAGCTGGCCCAGCACAGGTCTCGCCAGCATCGACGCCTGTCCACCCACATCCGTGGGCATCACCTGGCACTCACGCCTCCCTCCCAGCTCCCTGGGCACCCTGGGCCACCAGGTTTAACCGGAGGAGTCAGGTAATCGGGCACTAAAGGATCAGCTGCCAGAGCTGGGTGGAGCTTTAAAGAGTCCCAAAGCCAGCCTCCTCATTTGACTAGTGAGGCGCTCAGGCCCAGAGAGGTGCAGCAGCTTCCTCCAGGTCACACAGCAAAGGGGTGAAAGACAGAGAGCCGGGTCCCCAGGAGCAGAACTGAGCGCCGGCCTCACCCAGGGCCTTCTGAGAGGAGGCGGCCTCAGCTTTGTGCGGAGACTGCAGTCCGCTCCTGCTCTAGTGAACGCGGGCGTCGACAGTCGTGTCCGGCTCTTTGCTGCCCCATGGACTGCAGCCCGCCAGGCCCCTCTGTCCGTGGGATTCTCCAGGCAAGAGCACTGGAGTGGGTTGTCGTGCCCTCCTCCGGGAGATCTTCCCGCCCCAGGAATCGAACCCAGGTCTTCATTGCAGGCATACTCTTTACCAGCTGAGCCTCCAGGGAAGCTGTGCTCCGCTAAGTACCACCCAGCCGGAGATCGTGCCTCTGTCCTGCAGCAGGCTAGAGAGAGATTCCTTTTGTCCCCCTGGGGCCTTTATCAATGTCAGCCCAATGTGTTTTTGTTCAGGTTGGCCTGAGCCCGCTATTAAAATGCTCGGATTTCCAGGGCCCCCTTCTGGGTCAGATCGTGCCCATGTGGCCTTGGACTTAGCCACCACTGCCGGCCGGAAATGTGCTGAGTTCCTGAAGGATGCGGCTGAATGGTTTTAAGATGTGATGGGATTTCGGCCTTCAGGGTTTTTATCATTATCATCGGCACGCGCTGGCGCTGGCGCGTGGAGGCAGGGGCCACTTCTGTGCTGTCGCCGTAGGCCCAGGCACCTGGGGGGTGCAGGGCACCTGGGTGGTCTATAGGGACCCGGGCCCCAGCAATTGTTTTCCGTGAGCTTGTAACTTAGCTGAGCAAATAGGACAAGTGCGTACAAGTGGACAGCACCCCGTTTTTCAAGGATGCTTGTCCCATGAAGGGACCCCTGAGGTTGAGTGGATCAGAGGAAGCCTCGTGGAGCAGGAGGACGTGATGGAGCCGCACTTTGTGGGCGCCAGCTGTAGGGAGGGGGCCTCCAGCCTGGGGGGCGAGGCACGGCTACAGGCAGGGGGCTGAAGGCTCCGAGGCGGAGGGGTCCAGGGTGGCCTGGCTGGCCAGCGAAGTTCTAGAAGAGGCAGCAGTAAGGCTGCAGTGGTGGTGGGGGGGGGGGGAGTGGGTAGGGGGTCCAGCTAGGAAGGACAATGAACGTCAAGCTGGTCCCGCTGGATTCTGTCCTTCAGAAAGAGGAGAGCGCTGAAAAAGTCCAAGCAGAAGAATGTCATGACGGTGCAGCATTTCAGCAAGATTAATCGTACCAGACACGTGGAGCCAGTTAAGACACCAGTGAAGGAGTCTTGGGCTTCCAAGGTGGAGCTCAAAGGAATGGCTGAGTCGGGGAACAAGAGGGGAGGGTGACCTGGCCTGTGGGCCCCCCGACACCCCCTCCTTCCCTCCCGGGGTGACCACAGTGCCAAAGCCAACACTGGCGCGGATCGGGTTGGCCAAGAAGCTCAGTCACATTTCCCATACCAGCTTACAGAGACCCGAACAAACTTTCTGATCAGCCCAATACATTTTTTCCCCCCTTCTCAATCGTAACTGCTCTTTCCCACTCCTCTTGGCACGCTTCTGCCCCAGCCACCTCAGCCTGGGCGTGAACTCAGAATGTCTAAGGAAGGAGGCGGCCTGGGAACACCTCCACTGCTGGAGGGCTTGGGGTTTCCTGTGATAGCGGCTGCCTTCCACGCTGGGAACGTGAGAGGCCAGCTGGTCTGTGACCGTCGGCCTCCACCCCGAGCCACCGAATTCCCTGCGTCCCATCTTCCCCCTCCACTCTCAGGCATGACACGCGGACTCATCAAAACAGAGGCCTTTGCTGCAGGGAACATAAGCTTCTCAAAGTGCCGTGTGCCCTATTTTATGCAACCAAATAGCTAACAGTAAGAGGGTAAAATGCGTATATAGTCCTTTCAAAGTACCAGGCTGACGTGCTATCAATAGGCTGAACAAGATGAAATGAGGTCAGATTCGCTGCTTTGTAAGAGTCTTAGAGCAAACTCTGAATACTGGATCCTTGTATCAGAAACTGATGAGTTACTCGCCAGGTGGAATTTGTCCTGTTACTTCTCCTTTGCCCTCCGTTGGCAATAAAACCCGCCTTGGTACCTGCGCTCTACCCCTCAGCGCTAGGCTAGCTGTGCGTCCCGAAAGGTCATGGGATGCAGCCGCGTAATTGCAGAGGATTCTTAAACTCAAGGTGGTGTCATCCAGTCTCCTAAGTCATGTCCGAGTCTCTGCACCCCCACGGGCTGCAGCACGCCAGGCTTCCCTGTCCTTCGCTATCTCCTGGAGTGTGCTGAAATTCATATCCATTGTATCAGTGATGCTATCTAACCATCTCATCCTCTGTCACCCCTTCTCCTCCTGACCTCAGTCTTTCCCAGCACTGGGATCTTTTCCAGTGAGTCAGATCTTCATATCAGGTGGTCAAAGTATCGGAGCTTCAGCATCATCCTCGCAGTGAATATTCAGGGTTGATTTCCTTCAGAATTGACTGGTGGGGTGCCATAAGAGCTCAGAGACCACAGACTCATTGATTCTTGTAGATGTTAATGTTTAGTTGGGCTAAAAACACACTGGACTGTTTGAAAGTGTGTGTAACTGCAGAGGGTTTGAAATGCCCGTGTTTATGGGCTTCAGTCCACTGCAGAAGACTTTAAACGTCCCTCCCTCCAGGATTAACTGTAGTGTGTCCCCTTCGTGGTGATACAGCACTGTCTGTTCTGATGTTTGTTGCGACTCGAATGGAAAAGCACAGTGAAGTCGGGGGTAACTGGGTTAAGTGCCCTGGCTGCCCAGACCCCCGAGTTGGTGGTGCCTTATTTGGCCATTACATCCTAGAGCACTGGTCCTGTGTGGAGGAAGTCCAGCCCTCAACACCACGGGGTGAAGCACTGTGAGGAGCTCGAGCGTGCTGAGCTGGCTCCCAGCAGACAGATGCCCACGTTTCTATCTGCCCCATTCCCGTCCTGCAGGTGCATCCGCACGCGACCGCAGGACCTGATGGGATGGGAGCAGGCGGCTCTGAAGGCCCCGCGGCACCGGGCAGATGCAGGGCGTCGCCTGCACTTGGCCCTGGAGGGTGGCCTGTGCGCCTTTTTTCCTGGGCTTCATTTCTGATCCACGTTTCTTCTGTTCAGTTCAGTGACCAGTTATGGTCACCTCACTTGTCTTCAGGTTCACGGTCAGCATGGATGCCTTTCTTCATCCTCCAAAGTGCCTCTAAACATTCTGCCTGGGTTCTTTGTTTGGTTAGTTTTTCCCATTAACTGCCATAGCTTGGAAACCTAATTTCCCCAAGGGCTCCATCATATACAACACAAAGATAGTTCGTTAGGTGACAGCTAGCTAGCTAGACAGAAGGATGGATGGATAGGTAGATGATGGAGACAGATGATGATAGATAATAGATGACATAGGTACATAAATAGGTACATAAGTAAATGGACAGATCTATAAATAGATATATCTATATTATATATTATATATATAGTATATATATAGTATATATTATATAGATATTATTACTATTCAAAGACATTATCCTAACTGCACATGATTTAAATGTTCATTGACCTAAGAACTGTAGTAAGTAGCTCTTATCCGTGATGTCCACTATTAGAATCATCTGCCCTCAGGCCATTACTGGTCTAATCTTGTTTTAATTTTTTCTTTTCAGGTTAAGAATGTCCCATAAGAAATCGCAGCTTTGTTGCAGAGCCAATGTTTATACTCAAGTGCCTGACGGTGGATGGGGCTGGGTGGTGGCCGTTTCTTTTTTCTTCGTGGAAGTCTTCACCTACGGCATCATCAAGTCGTTCGGCGTCTTCTTCAGTGACTTAATGGACAGTTTCAGTGAGTCCAACAGCAGGATCTCGTGGGTCGTCTCCATCTGCGTGTTCGTCCTGACGTTCACAGGTTAGTGTGTCTCTCAGCTTCACGCAGTAGAGGCGTGTGTGTCTCGGCAATTTGCCTAATTAGCTAAGCGAGGCTGAGGAAGACGGTCTGCTTGCCAGACTTGACTGCCGTCAGTGCAAGGCACACGTGTCAAAGGCCTCCTGTGTGTGCTCTTAGGATCCTGTAAGGTATCCTGAGAACAACAGTGAGCTCCAATTCACTGGGAAGCTAGTCATTTCCTAAAGAAGAAACATCAAAAGGTCCTCGGCATCCCAAGCCCTGGTCTCTTAAAAACGAGGAAACAGGTGGAAACTGCAGGTGTGGCTACAGGCAGGAGAGAGATGGAATGTGTGCAAGGAGAGCATGAAAAATGACACATGTTGTCCAGAGGGGACGTTCTGAATTCCAAACACTCTTTCCCTAAAGGAGCTCCCTTCTGGACTCCCAAATCCAGCAGCATCAGGTACAATACATTGTTGTGTAATTCTTAACATACTCACTTTCACTTCATCCCCTACAGACCTGGTAACACGACATAACTGTGCGGTCTCACGATGGTTCATCCACCTGTCGGGGCCACGGCAGGCTTTCCTGAGCAAGGACGGCCATTGAACTTACCCCTGACAGTTAATGGAGCTGAATTCAGCTTCCCGAACTTTAGGTTCACATCCTGTCATGGAGCTGTTACCTCTGAAGTTTTCTGACGTGTCATTTGCTCAGTCGTATCTGACTCTCTGGCCTGCCAGGCTCCTCGTCCGTGGGATTCTCCAGGCAAGAATACTGGAGTGGGCTGCCATTCCCTTCTCTAGGGGATCTTCCCGACACAGGGCTCAAACCCAGGTCTCCTGCATTGCAGGCAGATTCTGTGTCATCTGAGCGGCCAGGGGAGCCCGAGCGTGTCTAAGTGTACTGTTTTCTGCCCCGCACTGCCCACACGAGGCAGCTCCACTATTCTCTGCTGAAGTCAGACTTTCTCCCATTGGTCCCGACACCGTCTCCTACACATCTCATGGAAGCACTCCTAGTTCCGCTGTGAAGATTAAGATAATTTCCTAATTGGCTGTTTACTTTCTTGGAAAGATAACTTACATGAACTAGAACCAAAATTTCACATTTGATAACCGAAATAAGAAAATTCCAAAGTTGAACTTTTAGCCTTTTTCTAACCAAAGATAATATAGTCAACAAGAAATACCTGTTAATACTATCATACCAAAGATCACTGTTCTTGTTTGACTGTGATTGATTCAGTGACTCATTGACTTGGCCACGCTGGGTCTTAGTTGCAGCATGTGGGCTCTAGTTCCCTGACCAGAGATCGAACCAGGGCCCTCTGGGTTGCGAGTCCAATTTCTTAGCCTCTGACCTGCCAGGGAAGTCCCGGAAGATAACTGTTCTAAATGCCGTTATGTTGTTGCTGTTCAGTCAGTAAGTCACAGCCAACTCTCTGCGACCCCATGGACTGCAGCAGGCCAGGGTTCTCTTTCTCTGTCTGTCACCAACTCCCAGAGTTTACTCAAACTTATGTCCATCGAGTCAGTGATGCCATCCAACCATCTCATCCTCCGTCATCCGCTTCTCCTCCTGCCCTCAATCTTTCCCAGCATCAGGGTCTTTTCCAATGAGTTGGCTCTTCGCCTCAGGTGGCCAAAGTATTGGAGTTTCAGTTTCAGTCCTTCCAATGAATATTCAGGGTTGATTTCCTTTAGGATGCACTGCTTTGATCTCCTCACTGTCCAAGGGAACTTTGATCTCCTCACTGTCCAAGGGACTCTGAAAAAGTCTTCTCCAGAACCATAATTGGAAAGCTGAAAGCATCAGTTCTCCAGCGCTCAGGCTTCTTTATGGTCCAGCTCTCACATGTGTACATAACTCCTGGAAAACCAAAGCTTTGACTAGACGGACGTACACAGAATGCTTTCATCCTGGTCGCCAATGCCTGAGTCTGCGCACTGCCTAAAAATGGCCCACGTGATTTCACTATTCACTATATTAACGAACATATGAGCTGATGCTCTACCAACGTTAAGAGATGTGTTCGCCTGACCTCAGCAACACGGAGTCCTTTTTTGGTTGTTTTGCTCTTTCTGTCCAGCATGTGCCACGTTGTTCTTCCTCCCTCCACCTCTGGCGGGTCCCTTGTACTCAGGGTAGCAGTGGTAGGCTAAGTAACAAACTAGGAAACGTATTTTCCAGACTTAAATGTCCTGGGGGACAGAGTGCGCAGAAGCTAGGCCAGCTGTAATGCATCAGCCACTTTGAATTATCTGTCCCACAGCTAGCCTGCTTCTGCTATGCATAACAGAACCCACCATGCTTTCATGCCGTTTGCAAGAGTCAAGTGGAATTTGACCCTAAATGGAGCCGTGTTCAAAAGAATCCAAAGCAATGAGTATAGGAACAAAAAAGTGACATACAGTCATAGGAAATCTCATGTTTATTACAGAATAACATTCATGTAATACATGTCCAGTTTCACAGGGGCTCCTGGTGGGTCAGAGTCTGTCATCTAAGAAGATAGATGTAAGTTTTAGACTGTGAATCTGGGTTTTTCTTTGAGGAGCCCCCAAGAGATTTGAGAGGATGGGATCTTAGGACGGACTTAAAGGCACAGAGAACATACTTGGGGTTGCCAAGGCGGGAAAGAGGGAGTGTGGGGTAAGCTGGGGAAACAGGTGTGCATGGGACGGATGAAGAGCCAGGGCCTCCTGTACAGACAGGGACCTGTATTCAGGAGCCCGTGATAGAACTTCGTGGGGTGAACTCCCTGTGGTCCAGTGTTAGGACTCTGAGGCTTCACTGCCGGGGGCATCCCTGGTGAACTAAGATCCCACCAGCTGCAGTGCAGCCAAAAATTTGTGTAACTGACGAGTCACTTTGTTGCAAGTCAACTACACTTCAGTAACAAGTTAAAAAGACAGACTCCCGGGGAGGCTGAGGCTGATTCCTGGGAGCTGAGACCCCCGCCCTCCTCTGCAGCCCCCGTCTCCACGGTCCTGAGCAGCCGGTTTGGACACCGCCTGGTGGTGATGCTGGGCGGCCTGCTGGTCAGCGCGGGCATGGTGACGGCCGCCTTCTCGCAGAAGGTCTACCACATGTACATCGCCATTGGCGTCGTCTCTGGTGAGCGTCTCCCGGGCTGGTACCGTGTCCGGAGACTCGGTGTGGGGAAGGAGGGGCTTGGGTCCATCGCGTGTTTCCTCCCCCCGTCCTCTTTTCTCTCTAAAATGAAGGCTCGCCCACGTCTGTGCCTCTGAACGGGGCTCTTCTTCCCAACGCCCAGGACTTTGTCTGATGTTGTTTTAATATTTACCGATGAGAAAGAGAACTTCTCTTTCGCAAGAGTTTGCAGGCACAAGACGTCCTTTTCACAAAATAAGGTTTGAATTTCTTTTTTTTTTTAGGTTTGAATTTCTTTAACCAGCATTTCCCAAGTCTGGCTGTGAGAAGTCTGAGCTGTAGGGGAGGGGCCGGTGCTGGACTGAGGGATCTGAGAAAACTTTTTCCTTTCTAAAGGAGTCTGTACAGAAGTCAGATTATATATACACACACACACACACACGTAACTGTATATATATCATAACTATATATAAAACTCCATAACTCTATATATAACTCTCTATAACTATGTATATATAAAACTCTCTATATATGTGTAACTCTGTATGTAACTATATATATATATAACTAAATACACACATACACACATGTATACATTTGGAAAACTTTTTCCCTTTCGCAGGAGCCCACATATTACTCACAGATTATGTATAGTTATCCCTGTATATATACATATGGGCTTCCCCAGTGGCTTAGTAGCAAACAATCTGCCTGAGTGCAGGAGACACCAGAGACACAGGTTTGATCCCTGGGTTGGGAAGAACCCCTGGAGAAGGAAACGGCAACCCACTCCAGTATTCTTGCCTGGGAGATCCCACGGACAGAGGCGCCTGGCAGGCTACAGTCTAAGCGGTTGAAAAGAGTCAGACCGAGTGACTGAACACACACATGTGTATATATAACTATATATAATTCTCTCTTATAACTAAATACATGCACGTATATGTGGAAAACTTCCTTTTCAATGGAGTCCATACATTACTTAGATTACATATAACTATATATATATATATGTACATAGTTAAGATTTGCAGACTTTTCCCATGTATTTCTGCACATACAAAAACTACTTTATTTCCAAATAGAAGCCTTATGTAAAAACTATGTTTGATAAGGGTTCTGTGCATTGTGGATTATATAAATCTGGGGGGGGGGGACTGCAGAAAAGTAGGGAAAAAAAAAAATCCCACGAAACAGATTTTTTTGTTCCTTTCTTTTTTTTACAACAAGTTTCCCAAAACAGCTCTTGCAGTTTTTCCAGACCTCTGATGAAACCTGCTTTTCTTTGCTCCAGAATGAATGTCTGGGCTCCCTGAATGTAATCATTTCTAAAATAAGCGCCCAAATCCCAGCTCTTTGAACGCACGCTTCGGGCATCAGCCGGCATGTGTGGTTCTCACTGTCCTGTCGATGTCCCGTCACAGGCCTGGGGTTCTGCTTCAGCTTTCTGCCGACTGTCACCATCCTGTCTCAGTACTTTGACAAGAGGCGCTCCGTGGTCACGGCGGTTGCTTCTACGGGAGAATGTTTCGCTATGTTTGCCTTTGCACCAGGTAAGCGGACGACCAGAGTGTGCGTGTCCATGTGAGCTGGCTCTTCTTGCTCTAGATCGGGCAGAAGGCTGTCTTCTCTAGTCAGGCACCTTTCAGGATCTATCCTCCCTTACTCCCATTTTAGGAGTTCAAACATTTTAATACTCATCCAAGTTTACGTAAATAGGAAGCTCTGTGTGTGTGTGCCTGTGTGTGCATGCACATGCGTGTGCTCAGTCACCCTGTCGTGTCCAACTCCTTGCAACCCCATAGGAAGATACACAGCATATATTCAGTGAGGAAGCTTGAATATTCAGCGAGGAAGCTTGAACCATCCATTCCAAAATAGATTTGGGGACTGCTCATACTGTTCTATTTCTCTCCTTGGTCAAAAGAGCCATATTCAGTGCAGATTTAAATTGTGCTGGTAAAGTCGGGTTCATTAGCTGTGTGTGGATGATCTCACGGGGAATCCCCTGGTTTATTTCCCTGTCTCACTGTGAATTTGTGAATCTCACTAACCAGTGGCAGAGAAATCACCTTGGAGACCTGGATTCGCCTCTGTTCTTTGGTGAATGTGTCCGTGAGTGGCGGTGGAATTCAAAGGAGATGTAGCATTTTGGGGTGACACGTCACGTCTGAAGCTTTTCAGATAGTTCAGAAGAATTAATGTATGTGTGCCTGTAAATATGCAGACAGAAAACTGTTCATTGTTGAATTTCGGTGATGGCAGGCATATGGGTGTCACTCTCTGCACTTTTCTGTTGGTTTGAAATGTTTCAGAATAAAACCTGGAGGGGACAGTCAGTGGCCTGCGAACCCCCTGAAGGTGGTAACTGCATCTGGGTCGGCTTTACCCCATAGCTCATCCCTGGCACCTGGTGGGCAGGCACCAAGGAGTGTTAGATGGAGAAAAGGAAACCCGTTATTGCCAGAGGAGGGTCAAAAGCACTTGAAGATGCCCAAGCCTGAAAGTTTGCAATTCTGAGTTTTCCATATTAACAGGGGAAAGAGGTGGGAGCAAAAAAATGCTGAAGTAAATGGAGCCTGGAGCCCCCGGCCCGGAAGACGGGACTGTCTTGCTAAGCCCATCTTCGTCACTGCATCTCTTAAACCTGACTGTCAGCTCTCACAGAGTGAGAATCAAGTGAAGCAAAATTCTCAGGAACATCATTTCACTTTCTGGGATGATGATGAAGATACCTGGAATCTCGTGGGGCCTGTTTATCCTCTAGTCACTGGGGAGCTTGAAGCCTCCTTCGGCCTGACTCCCCCTCCCCATGCCAGGGTGCCCCCCTGGCCTCCAGGGTGCCTCTAGGCTGGCAGGAAGGTAGGCAGAGCATCCCGCAGACTAGAAAGCGGAGAACGGCATCAACACAGCTGCTGACAGCCCTGTACCGTGTTCACACAGTAACTGTGAGTGCCGGGATAATCCTGTGAGCTTTCCGATTCTTAGTTGATTTTCTCCTTCGTCTGTTACTGCTGAGAGCTGAAGGAGTGGCTGGAGAAGGATCCAGCTCAAAGGGTGGAAGTTCTGTTTTGAAAAGACCAGAGAGTCAGTATTCCAGGCTTCCCGGACACAAGTCCTTGTCAGCTCTGTGGGGACGGCACGGGGGCATCTCAGACGCTGCTGAAGAATGCTCCCAGCTGTGTTCTGGTCGAGGTCTATGATCCAAGACGGGCCAGGGGCTGGGGCCAGCCCGCTCTCCGTGCACCCTGATGTGGGTCACAAGCTTTGTTCATTTCTTGTGCCCCTGCTTGGAGGAAGGCACCCCCAAAGCTCCCTTGGAAGCCTGGGCTGAAGATGTTTGCTCCATCTTGTCCTGATACATCTTCCCCCTCCTCGAGTCCTGGAAGCCCCCAGGAATAAAGCATGTCAGGTCATCTTTCTTGCTGTGCTGGGTCTTCAAGGCCGCATTGGCTGTGTCGAGCAAGGGCTTCTCCCTGCGGTGGCTTTTCTTGTTGTGGAGCTTGGGCTCTGAGGCGCTCAGCCTGCAGGAGTCTCAGCTCGTGGGCTCAGCAGTCGTGGCGCATGGCCTTAAATCGCTCCTGGGCGGGTGGGGTCTTCCCGGAGCGGGGACCCGACCCGGGTGCCCTGCACTGGCAGGCGACTTTCTGTCCGGGAGCCACCGCAGAAGCCCCAGCCGAGCCGTTACTGTTCCATCAGCCCTCATCTGCAGCTGTCTCCCTTCCGCTCTCCCGCCCCCCGCCCCAGGCCCCCTTCTGACCTTGGTTTCTCTCTGCCTCGCCGCCCGCCCCCTGCAGCCCTCACAGCCCTGAAGGAGGCCGTCGGCTGGAGGCACAGCATGCTCTTCGTGGGGCTCCTGCAACTCAACCTCGTGGTCTGCGGCGCGCTGCTCAGGCCCATCGTCATCGTCGGCACGCCGGGGACCCCCCAGGCCCCCGCCCCCGAGCACCGGAAGGAAGCGCAGTACATGCTGGAGAACGAGAAGACCCGCACCTCCATCGACTCCATCGACTCAGGGGTGGAGCTCACTACCTCACCTAAGAACGCGCCTGGCCACCCGGCCGGGGCGGCGGAGCCCGCGGCCGAGGTGCAGGCCCGCGGCCGGCCCGGCGCCCCGCTGCTGGACTTCTCCGTGCTGACCGAGAGGAGCTTCATCTGCTACACGCTCTTCGGGCTCTTCGTGACGCTGGGCTTCTTCGCCCCATCCCTGTACATCATCCCGCTGGGGCTCAGCCTCGGCCTGGACCGCGACCGCGCGGCCCTGCTGCTCTGCGCCATGGCCGTGGCAGAGGTGTTCGGCCGCATCGGGGCGGGGCTGGTCCTCAACCGGGAGCCCATCCGCAAGGTCTACATCGAGCTCATCTGCGTCATCCTGCTGGCCCTGTCCCTGCTCACCTTCACGTTCGCCACGGGCTTCTGGGGCCTCCTGGCCTGCAGCGTCTTCTCGGGGGCCATGATCGGGACCGTGGCGGGCACCCACATCCCGCTGCTCGCCGAGGACGACGTCGTGGGCATCCAGAAGATGTCGTCGGCCGCCGGAGTCTACGTCTTCTTCCAGAGCATCTCGGGGCTGGCCGGACCCCCCCTCGCAGGTAAGCGGCGTGCACAAAGGAGTACCTTGGTGGGCTGAGCTTCCCCCCTTTCCCACGGTGGTTCACCCCAGGATACTGACTGCAGTTCCCTGTGCCACGCAGCAGGGCCTGGCGTCGATCCACCCCACACACACTCCTTCGCACCTGCTGACCCCCGGTCTGTGCCGCCCCCCCCCCCGCCCCCCTTCCTCCTCGGCAACCACGGGTCTGTCCTGAGTCCGCTCCTGTTTCGCAGGTGCTTCCACCTCTGTCACAGTTGAGATTCCACATACAAGGGTCCTGTCCTGTTAGGAGTCATGCCAGTTTCCCAGTCAAGTTGAATGAAAAACAGCGTCTATTGATCTTGATACTTGCAGAGAATTTTAGAGGTGTCAGGATGTATGGTATCTGAGCCACCTCTCTTGATTTACTGTGAGGAAGTGAACCCCGGGGCATGTCAGCCTGCAGCCCGAGGGGGGATCGGCACCCGGGTCAGGAGGGACTGGGATCTGCAGCCCGAGGGGGGATCGGCACCCGGGTCAGGAGGGACTGGGGTCTGCAGCCCGAGGGGGGATCGGCACCCGGGTCAGGAGGGACTGGGGTCTGCAGCCCGAGCCGCCTCAGCATTTGCTGCCGGGTCGCCTGGTGAGACGCTTGGCGGGGGACACAGGGATTTCTGACCTCGTTACACTCTGACTTTTCGGAAAGCAGGACTGAGGGGCTTCTGTAGGCCAGCATCCCTTGAGGGGGTGGCTTTTAGGGAACTGAACCCAGAGCAGCACTCTGCGGATACTCCACTGGTCACTTTGGAACATTTCCTAGTAGGAAGGCTGTTTTATATCTTGTGTGCTAAGTCTCTGTCATGTCCGACTCTTTCTGACCCCGTGGACTGTATCCCGCCAGGCTCCTCTGTCCGTGGGATTCTGTCCGCAAGAATACTGGAGTGGGTTGCCATGCCCTCCTCCAGGGAATCTTCCCAACCCAGGGATGGAACCCCAGGTCTCTTAGACCTCCTGCATTGACAGGCGGGTTCTCTACCACTAGCGCCTCCTGGGAAGCCCCGTTTTATATCTTGGACTGGAAACAAGTCCTTGAGGTTACTATGATTACACACCTTATTACCCCGGTGACCTGAGGTGGACCAGGGTAAAGATCAGAGAGCTCTTTCCTTTCAGGAGAGGATGTCAGCTTTCTTTCCAAGGAAATGAACATCTCCCTGATCGCATGTTCTAGATTCTCGACCAGGACAGACCTGCCCACAAAGAACATACAAAGTGACAGAATTCTCTCAGGTGCTGGGGGTGGGGGGCTGCCGGCGTCTCCTCTGGCGTCTGGAAAACTCCCCACTTCCAAGCTCTTTTTCCTTAAAGAAGCCAGACGGAAGCAGGAGGGCAGCGGGTGGAGGGGCTGGGGCTGGGGCTGGGGCGGGGCGGGGCCCGCGTGGCTGACGCCCGCTGCCCCCGCAGGTCTGCTGGTGGACCAGAGCAGGATCTACAGCAGGGCCTTCCACTCCTGCGCGGCCGGGCTGCTGCTGGCCGCCGCCTGCCTCGCCCTCGTGAGACCCTGCAAGCGGGGGCTGTGCCGCCGGCCCCGAGCCCAGGAGGGCACGGCCGAGGGGCCCCGCGGGAGAGTGTTGCAGGACATCCCTGAAGACTTTCTGGAGATGGACCTGGGAAAGACGGAGCACAGAGCCCCCGTGGGGACGGAGCCCGTCTGACACCCGCGCCCGTGTCCGGGGCTGGGAGGGCCTGGGGTGGGGGCCCCGCACCACCCTACCGCTTCCCACTGCACTTCAAAGGGAATGGATGCGTGAGCCACTACCAACATCCTTCTTGTTTTCTTCTTGTAAGTTTTCTTTTTTGCTTGTTTTTCATGCCAAAACAAAAACGGTGGAACACCTTTCTGTCCATCAGCCTGGCTGGATTCAGCAGCAACACAAAGACACACAGGAGGAGTCTGGGTCACATTCCGGCTTTAAAATAGGGACAGGAATTGGCAAAGTGGTTTGAAGAGCTCTCACATTTGATAAGCTACTATTGTAGAAAATGACATCTGGCCCAGGCCACTGAAATGGAATCGGCCACTCAAAACAAAAAAACAACTTACATCATTTTAAAATTCCTCATTTTCAGAACTATGAACAAATTGTTTAAAATCCTTTGAAAAATTCTAAAAAAAAAAAAAATTCTGAGGTTTCCACTAACACATTAGGGCCTCTGAATTTTCCAGATATTCCATGGAAACAGTACAATTTAAGACCAAACCTTTGGCCAGTAAATGGAAATGTTTTAAAATACACGTAACTTGAACTTCAGAAATGTGAACATGACCACTTCTTTGTACGGCCAGTCATTTACCAGAAGCATTTCAATACAGAACACACAGCATGGCATTCAGAAATGAATTTCCTATTGCTTTTTAATTATTCAGAAATATGTGATTGTCGTGTCTTTAATTTAAACCACTATTTATTATTAAGTTATTCTAGAATGAATAAAGTAATCAAAAGAAAGAAAGTCTGAGACATAAGCAGAATTTTTACCTCCTTTCTGCAATCCTTGACATGCCTCTTAACTCGTAAAGTTACTCTCTAAAAGGCCAAGTTGTAAGGATTCTTCAGTTGAATGGCAATGGTGTGTGATTTAAAGGAGAGGGGGGATGAACAGCAAATCGCCTTAGCTTTTTTAAATGACTTGTTTTATCACCTAAGAATACTTGAGGATCTCATTTGATTAGAATTATATCTCGTTGAATTGTTGAAACATTCGCTTTTTTACGACCTCACTGTTGCAGCGTTTCTGTGCCTCACACGGGGCAGCAGATGCGCTTGCCTCGCCGCGTGAGCTGCGTCCTAGAGAGCGTGGCTGCTGTGTGTTACGGGGTCTCCAGGGGAGCCGGCCGCTGGTTTTCTCGGCGTCACACTACACGGACCGCATTTCTCATGTGCACGTTTTTTTTTCTTTTGTAAAAGGGCAGGTTATGAGGGGAACAGGTGGGCTGTGTACTCACGTGTCCTGAATCTCACTCTGCAGGTGATGGTCAGAACCGCTGCCCCACCTTTACTCATTTTACTGTTCATTTTTGACAACTCAGGGGGAAAAAAAATTTAACAAGCCTAGTTTGGTTCCAGGTACACACAAGCTTGAATGTTTCTCTGCACTGAAATGAAAGTGGCATAGGCCTGCTACGTTTTTGTATAGCGTTGGATCAGCCATAGAAATAGGACAATCTGTAACTCTGGGGAGGGCAGGGAGGAGGCCAGAGTGTCCGTCAAAGACAGACACAGCTGGGACGAGGCAGGCAGGGCAGACGTCACTGCCCGGAGGGACTCGCAGCTTGTGGCACGTTTGCAGGCTTCATGACTTCAGCACTTTACTACATTTTTTACTATGAATGTTCGATACAATTTAATATTTATAACTGGTTTCAGAGCAATCTGCTCAAGACATCCATTCTGTTAAGTGCATGGGGAAAAAAAAAAACGTATGCCAATTTCAGTATGTCAGTAATCGAGGTTTTTACATGTTTGGAAGAAATTGAAAACAGGATTGCTGATTTGTTCTGTATTCTGTGACATTCTGGTACTTCTAGATTTGCAATAAATGTATGGCTTTTTTATTTAGAGGGAGTGGTTCGTTTTCCATTGACACCTCAGCGTGCGTTGTTGGGTCCAACAAAGGTTTTAAAAACTCAGGGAGGATTTGTTTAACATTTTTCAAACCTTTTCTACAAAATCTTTTAACTGTACTAGAGACACATAAATGGTTCTAAGATGTGTTTGTTGAATGTCATTATTTCATAAATGAACAACGAATGAATGAAATGATCCAGTGACCACAGAATGATAGCTAAGCCCATCAAAAGCAACAAGTGAAAACTGGGACTTCCCTGGTGGTCCAGTAGCTAAGACTCCAAGCTCCCAATGCAAGGGGCCCAGGTTCAATCCCTGGTCAGGGAAATAGATACCACATGCTGCAACTAAGAGTTTGAATGTTGGAACTAAAGATTCTGCATGCCCCAACCAAGAAGCAGTGCAACCAAATAAATATTAAAAAAAAAACAAGTAACTGTAAATAGTTCAGACTAACCATATGTAGTTACAGAACAGGCCTAAGAACCACTCTAATCTGTCAGGAAACAGCATGACCTCTGCATGTCAGGAGTCCATGAAAACTTTCTGTTAAATTCCAGACAGGAACTACTGAAGGCTTTGCAGGCCCCACAGGCTCAGTCACAGCTACTCAGCTCTGCCTCTGCAGGGCAAGAAGAGCCACAGACAAAATGTAAATGAATGAGCATGGCTGCCTCAATAAAAGTCAATTCGTGTGAAAGAGACCCGTGGACCCCAGTGTTCATCACAGCACTGTTTACAGTAACTAGGACACAGAAGCAACCCGGATCAGCAGACGAGTGGATAAGGAAGTTGTACATATACACAATGGAATACTACTCAGCTATAAAAAGGAACACATCTGAGTCAGTCCTAATGAGGTGAATGAATCTGGAGCCTATTACACAGTGAAGTCAAAGAAACACCAATACAGTGTATTAACGCAAATAGATGGAATTTAGAAAATCGGTAACAATGATCCTATTTGTGAGACAGCAAAAGAGACACAGATGTAAGGAATAGACTTTGGGACTCTGGGGGAGAAGGTGAGGGTGGGGCAATTTGAGAGGATAGCAACTGAAACATGTTTTCTACCATATGTAAAATAGATGACCAGTGCGAGTTTGATGCATGAAGCAGGGCACCACCTCGGACAACCTGGAGGGAAGGGGGGGTGGGAGGGGGGCTCAGGATGGGGGACAGGTGCACCCATGGCAGAGTCACGTCGATGTACGGCAGAACCATCACCATGTTGTTAAGTAACCACCCTCCAATTAAATAAATTTTTTTTAAGTTAATTCATGGATCCTGGAATTTGAATTCCATAAACTTTTCACACACTATGAAATACTGTTTTTTTTTCAACCACATAAAAATACAAAAACCATGCTTAGTTCGAAGGCTGTCGAAAAATTGGCGTGAGTTGTATCTGGCCTGTGGACCGCTCCATGGCATCTGTGACACCATCACACAGGTGCCACCAGTGACAGACTGTAAACTAACAGTCCTGATGGGGAGACTGTGGAAACAGTGACAGATTTTATTTTATTGGATACCAAAATCACTGCATTTTGTGACTGTAGCCAGGAAATTAAAAAATGCTTAGTCCTTGGAAGAAAAGTTATGACAAACCTAGACAGCATATTTGCCAGCAAAGGTCTGTATAGTCAAAGCTATGATTTTTCCAGTAGTCAATATATGGATGTGAGAGTTGGACCATAAAAAACTCTGAGCACCAAAGAATTAATGCTTTCCAATTGTGGTGTTGGAGAAGACTCTTGAGAGTCCCTTGGACCACAAGGAGATCAAACCAGTCCATCCTAAAGGAAATCAACCTTGAATATTCACTGGAAGGACTGATGCTGAAGCTAAAGCTCCAATACTTTGGCCACCTGATGTGAAAAGATGACTCATTAGAAAAGACCCTGATACTGGGAAAGATTGAAGGCAGGAGGAAATGGGGACGAGGATGAGACGGTTGGATGGCATGGACATGAGTTTGAGCAAACTCCAGGAGACGGTGAAGGACAGGGAAGCCTGGCGTGATACAGTCCCTGGGGTCGCAGAGTCACACATGACACAGTGACCGAACACCACCAGTCCTGACCAGGGGGAAAAGACCATCATGGTCAAAGTAAGCCTCAGGTCACAGGTGCCAGAGGCAGGAAAGATCAAACAGCTGCCAGCCTGTCATCACGTTTCACTTCCTGTGATTAAGGCGGTCTGGCTTCCACCTTGCTGACTAGATAATTTCACTACAAATATAGACTATTTTCTTCCCCAAAATAAAGTTGATCCAGTTGTAAAAATGACTTAAGATCATGTGCTCTTTTTTTTTAGATCATGTGCTCTTTTAAGACAAATGAAATGCATCTCTGAATCAATGTTTCCAAGCTTTTAAACAAGGTTATCAATTTTCTACTCCAATAACATATAAATGTAGCATTTATGCTTTTTTAAAAACCACCAGGGAATTCCCAGCTTTTGTGCATTTATCTCCCTTTCCTTTAGCTTAATACCTGTTGATAAAATAGAAAGTGGATTCTAACTCGAAGTTCTCATTGTCCAGTCATCCATTCAAGCCACCTAGAGGTATTTATCCCACCTAGACTTCTGTACTCCTTCCCAGATATTCTGAATCAGAAACGATCATGAATCCTTACTTTTAAAAGCTCCCAGATAGGCTCTGTTCAGGCTCTAAGTCATGTCAGAAGTCGTGTCAGATACGGGGCTCATGAGTATGCCTAGTTTAGAAGGCGTTGCCCTTAAAATTCTAAAAGGTTATGAGCATTAATTAAAACCACCAATATAAAGACAATTCCAACATGGTATATGCTAACGCTCAGTTGTGTCCGACTCTTTGTGACCCATGGATTGTAGCCCACCAGGCTCCTCTGTCCATTGGAGTCTCCAGGCAAAAATAATGGGGTGGGTTGCGTTTCCTTCACCAGGGGATCTTCCCGATCTACAGACTGAACATGCTAAATGGTCACTCCCATGAGTATACATCGCGTTGGGAAAAAAGAACCCGTCCCGGTCTCCAGATTTATCTTTAATAGGAGCCCAGTCCAGCAGGTGGATGGCACTGTTGCATAACTAAGGAAACTGGCTCCCTCTGGTGTTCAGGGTCTGTCATGACTGCCTGATGGTGCAAAACAAGGTGTCAAGGTGGGGAACTTACAAAATTTCAGTTTTCATGTAAGAAGTCTCACAGCCAAATCACAGTGACCACAGTGGCTGCGGATCTCCTCGAGGGGAAACGGGATAGGAAAACCGACCCCCAGAACGCTATCTCTAAAGGCTTTAAAATGCAGCTCACCTGACAAGCCCATGTACACGCGTGGCTGGGCCCCTGCGCTGTCCGCCTGGAGCTACCCCAGCACTGTTCATTGGCTACTCCGGTATAAAGTAAAAAGCTTGAAATAAAATACAGCTCACCTCAGAATCCTGGGGAAAATACAAATTGTGGCCATGAATTTATATTTTTATCTACCTTTCCAGCAACCCAAGAAGACGATACACACACTAACGAGACTAGCAACTTACCCCCTAGAATCTGACCCAAACGTTCCTGTCTCTGCATGGGGATTCCTTTAAAAAAATAATAATAATCGTTTATTTTTATTTCTTGATCACGGTGCAGCCACGTGGGCTCTTAGTTCCCTGACCCGGGACGGAATCCTGGCCCCTGCCCTGGAAGCACGGAGTCTTAACCCCTGGACCGCCAGAGAAATCCCGGGGACTCTCTCCCCAGCCCTGACTCCCGCGCTGACCTCCGGACCGTGCCGCAGCCCGCTTAACCTGCCCTCAGCAGAGCCCCTGGTGCTCCTCCTCAGACCTGCTCCTTCCTCCACAGATCCTACTGACTTTGCTTTCTAACTATACCCATAGCCAGACCGTCTCTGCCAAGTCCGCCAGCAGCCCACCGTCAGTGTGATCCGAGCAGGAGGACTGGTCACCTTCTAGCTGGCGTGCCCACTTCCGCCCCGACCCCCCTGGCCTCCCTTTTCCGCAGAGAGGCCTTGCAACGATCCTAAAGCACAAGTCATACCCGATCCCATTCACAACCTACAAATCCTTAACTGGGCTCCCCACGCCCTGCCTGGGGCTACAATTTGCTGCCCCGGTTCTGCCACGCTGGCTGCACTGGCTTTGTTATTGCTCCTTGAAATCTCAGGCCTCAGGCCTCAGCGAGTGTGGTTCCCTCGGCCTGGTCCGCCCGTCCCTGACGTGTGCACGACCCGACCCTCCCATCCACCCCCTGCCCCTGCCCAGACGTCACCCCCCGAGGAGGCGCGCCTGAGCACCAACAGACACATCACTAGTTTCCTCCCCTCCGACCTTACGTCAGCATTTGTTTCCTCGTTCTTTATCATTAAGGGAGATGCTACCTTTTAAACCGGAGGACAGTTGCTTCACAGTGCTGTTCGCTTCTGCCATGTGATGCTGTGAAGCAGCTGTATGTACACATACACCCCCAGCCTCTCTCCCACCCCACCCCCAATCAAGGCGACAGTGAAAGTCGCTCAGTCGTGTCTGACTCTGCGGCCCCACGGACGATACAGTCCGTGGGATTCTCTAGGCCACAATACTAGAGTAAGGCAGCCTCTCCCTTCTCCAGTGGATCTTCCTGACCCAGGAATCGAACCGAGGTCTCCTGCACTGCAGGCGGATTCTTCACCAGCTGAGCTACCAGGGAAGCCCAATCCAGGCGGCAGTTGATTTACTCACTGATGCGCTCCCAAGGCTTTGCGTAGGCTCTGGCACATAGTAGGTGATGCTCAGAAAATGCAGCTGAATGGACAGTTTAGTGGGTTTCTCAGTTCTCTTGACTCTTTCAAAGATGAGCCTCAAAGGGCTCCCGGTGATGCCCCACTATGGCAGGTCCACTCTGAGGAAGAAAATACAAGTCCATTGGAGACTAAACAAACTGAAAGAAAGCACCTCTAGGGCAGGCATCAGTCTTCTGTATATGCTGGTTCCACAGCTGAGGAGCCAACTAACCAACCAAACGGCAAAATATTTCAGTTCAGTTCAGTTCAGTCGCTCAGTCGGGTCTGACTCTTTGTGACCCCATGAATCGCAGCACGCCAGGCCTCCCTGTCCATCACCAACTCCCGGAGTTCACCCAAACCCGTGTCCATCAAGTCAGTGATGCCATCCAGCCATCTCATCCTGTGTTGTCCCCTCTTCCTCCTGCCTTCAGTCTTTCCCAGCATCAGGGTCTTTTCAAATGAGTCAGCTCTTTGCATCAGGTGGCCAAAGTATTGGAGTTTCAGCTTCAGCATCAGTCCTTCCAATGAACACCAAGGACTGATCAGGATCCTTTAGGATGGACTGGTTGGATCTCCTTGCAGTCCAAGGGACTCTCAAGAGTCTTCTCCAACACCACAGTTCAAAAACATCAATTCTTCTGCACTCAGCTTTCTTTATAGTCCAACTCTCACATCCATACATGACCACTGGAAAAACCATAGCCTTGACTAGACAGACCTTTGTTGGCAAAGTAATATTTCTGCTTTTAACATGCTGTCTAGGTTGATCATAACTTTCCTTCCAAAGAGTAAGCGTCTTTTAATTTCATGGCTGCAATCACCATCCGCAGTGATCTTGGAGCCCAGGAAAATAAAGTCAGCCACTGTTTCCACTGTTTCCCCATCTATTTGCCATGAAGTGATGGGACCAGATGCCATGATCTTAGTTTTCTGAATGTTGAGCTTTTAAGCCAACTTTTTCATGCTCCTGTTTCACTTTCATCAAGAGTCTCTTTAGTTCTTCTTCACTTTCTGCCATGAGGGTGGTGTCATCTGCATATCTGAGGTTATTGATATTTCTCCCAGCAATCTTTTTTGTTTTTTTCCCTCCCGGCAATCTCGATTCCAGCTTGTGCTTCTTCCAGCCCAGTGTTTCTCATGATGTGCCCTGCATATAAGTTAAATAAGCAGGGTGACTATATACAGCCTTGATGTACTCCTTTTCCTATTCAGAACCAGTCTGTTGTTCCATGTCCCGTTCTAACTGTTGCTTCCTGACCTACATACAGATTTCTCAAGAGGCAGGTCAGGTGGTCTGATATTCCCATCTCTTGAAGAATTTCCCACAGTTTATTGTGATCCACACAGTCAAAGGTTTTGGCATAGCCAATAAAGTAGAAATAGATGTTTTTCTGGAACTCTCTTGCTTTTTCAATGATCCAGCGGATGTTGGCGATTTGATCTCTGGTTCCTCTGCCTTTTCTAAAACCAGCTTGAAAACACTCCAGAAAGTTCCAAAAAGCAAAACTTGAATTTCCTGCACACCTGGAAACTATTTAAATAGCATTTACACTTTATTTACAACTACTTATATTGTATTAGGTATTATAAGTAATCTAAGGGTGATTAAAGTATCCTGGAGCATGTGCATAGGAAATACACAAATACTATACACCACTGTACAGAAGGGACGTGAACATCCATGGATTTTGGTATTGTGGGGCTCGGGGCGGGGGTCAGTTCTGGAACCAATCATCCTGCAGATAGAAAGACTGACGCTTGGAGAGCTGTGAATGTAAACATATCTGGTGCAGAATTCACTCTATATACAGGCATACATATGTGCTAACTCACTGCAGCTGTGTCTGACTCTGCAGTCCTACGGACTGTAGCCTGCTGGACTTAAGCCGTTTTCCTGGGGCCTCCCAGGTGGTGCTAGTGG
This sequence comes from Odocoileus virginianus, assembly GCF_023699985.2. Taxonomy (NCBI): domain Eukaryota; kingdom Metazoa; phylum Chordata; class Mammalia; order Artiodactyla; family Cervidae; genus Odocoileus; species Odocoileus virginianus. Next base: position 58,637,132 of record NC_069690.1, read on the forward strand.
TAAAGAACCCGCCTGCCAGTGCAGAAGACATTAAGAGACATGGGTTCCATTCCTGGGTCAAGAAGATCCCCTAGAAGAGGGCATGGCAACCCACTCCAGTATTCTTGCCTGGAGAATCAATCCCATGGACAAAGGAACCTGGTGGGCTACAGTCCATGGTGTCACAAAGAGTCAGACACAACTGAAATGACTTAACACAGCATAAGCTATTTTTTTCCGGTAGACTTTTTTCTTTCATGATGTCTCTATTGCTTTTTTTTTTTTTTTTTGCCACACCAGGCAGCTTGCAGGATCCTAGTTCCCACACCAGGGACTAAACCCGGGCCCTCCGCCGTGAAAGACTGGAGTGCTAACCAAGGACCGCCAGGGAATTCCCTCAAGGACGTGTCCTTCCCCCTGTGGTTCAACTGGAAGCAAGTGCTTTTCTCTGTATTGAGTCTCTCTCTTTGGTGTTAAAGCAAGACACTGGGATTTCTGACTTTGAGCAGCCCCAGAGGGTCCCACTTGAAAAGAGGTTGAAAGAAAGTTTAATCTTACAACCTCTTCTATAAACAATCTGAAAAAAATCAGTTAAGTCTCCTGCTTCTGGTGCTGTCCTTATGAGGTCATGCAGCATAGTGAAGGCAAAGCAGAACTTGGAAGTGAGGGAGATCTGGGGTCATTTCTGCTGTTGGTGTAACTGCACACAAGTTCACACAAGCCTGAGCTTGCACCACATTATTCACACTTTGCAACTTCTCTTTCCAAAAGTGAAAAGGACGCACCAGGCCCTTGGCAATGGAAAGAGAGAGTTTAAAAAAAAAAAACACCATCTGTTCCAGGGAATCACAGCAGGTCCCCAAAGCACACTCATGGGGAATCCATCCTTCACAGGGACCCCCAGCTTTCAGCCGATATGAACACTGTCTGCACACACTGAAGACCCCGCAACCTTTTCCTTCCAAAAGCCTCACTCTCCTGTTAATTCCACTTCAAAGGGACACGTTCCCACGCAGACTGGAAATGGGTCATAACAGCACCGCACTGTCCAACACGGCAGCCAGGAGCCATCCGACCCGCCCGCCGTTTGACAAGCGGCCACTGGGAACCCAGACGCAGCGTCCCAGCAAAATACAGACGGACTCTGAAGACCTGGTCTGAGAATATAATGTAAAGTGACATAAGTCAGACGGAGAAAGACAAACACTGTGGGACATCACTTACGTCTGGGACCGAAAAGAGCAGAGCTGGTACAAACGGAACAGAACAGAGGTTATCAGGGCTGGGGGCGGCGCAGCAGGAGCGATGCGGTTTAAGGTCCAAACTCGCCGGTAGTAGAGAATCTGTCCCAAAGAGCAGCGCAGAGTACCGCGATGACAAACAACACTATATATAAAACATCAACCCGCCAAGAGACCCGTCTTAGCTCGGCCCCTGCCCCGGCGCCCCGACACCCCCGGCCCACACACACGGAATGGACATACCTCGGGGAGCTCGCGCGGGTCACCTGTTGGTAACACGGGCGAAGTGGAGGGCCGGAGCTACGCCATCACGTGAATGTCACCGCCTCTGTCCGCACGCGCTCACGAGCTCCCAGGAACGGCGCAGGGGCCGGAGCGGCTCTGAGGACCCACGGGCACCGAGGAGTGGGCAGGGTTGACGCGCAGAGGCCTGGCCTCGCCCGGCCGGGCCCGCACGGACGCACTCCCGGCCCTGCGCGCGCCCCGCGCCCCCGCGCGGCTGCGCTCCGTTCCGCGGGGCCGGGTCCGGTCCCGCCGCGGCGACGTCCGCCACGCCCGGCGGTCCGGTGCAGTCCGGTGCGGTCCGGTGCGGTCCGGGCCGGGCGCCCTGGGCGGAAGCTGCCGGGCGCTTCCTGCGGGGGGCGGGGGAGGGGAGGGCCGCGGGGGGCGGCGCGGGACCGGGATGCGGGCGCGCGCGCTCGCGGCGCGGGCATCTCTGGGGCGCGGCCGGGGTCTGGACGGAGCTCGGCCTCCGCGTAGAGTCCCCGCGGCCTGAACTTGAACCCCGACCCTTCCCGTGACCCGAGGGACCCTGCTAAGTCCCTGGGCGCCGCCGGGAACGCTTCGGACTCAGTTTTCTAGAATGGTGTTCACACGGTGGAAAATTACTCTTTCTTCTCAAATACCTTGTTGGTTCAGCGTTTGCAGAGCAAAAACTGCATAGGTTTTTGTCATTGAGAATCATTTTTAAAAACTACAAACACTTTTCCATAGTGTTTTAACTTCAATTGCAAAAAACAAATTATATTGTTTAACTTAACCCTAAGAAGTGTTCCAAAAGTAAATGCAGTGCAATCATTGGTGACAAATAACACCCAAGTGAGGATCGCAGAGTAGACGCCAGAGCTGCCGCTTGTGACGGGAGGGGCCGGTGTAACAGACCTGGTTGCTGGTCTCCGGGGCAGTCAGTGCGGACAGACTTCTGTCTTCACGGAACAGCTGAAACCCCGCCCCCGAACACAGTTCTTCGAATCTGAGTTCTTTTAGGTTTGCAGCTAAAGCTGACCTACGGGACTGTGCTCACCCTGCAGGGCGATGAAAGGAAACTGAAGGGGATGGAGGAGACCTAAAGCATGTACCTCCGGGCGGAAACAAAACTCACAGCAGATCCGTCGGAGTCCATGCTGCATGGGTCCCCTTGGTAGTGTTTCTTAGAAGACCTGGTCTCTGCCCTTCAACTAGTTCTAATGACAAACCACCGTTTTCTAAATGACTAGAGGTTCACCGAGCAGGAGACGGGAGGCGGAGCCATTGATTTGGTTCTAAAATGTGCTTTAAATCATGCTGCGTAAATAACAACAGTGCTAGGCTTCAGGCGAAAACGGTGGAAAATAAAGATTCCCTTTAGTTTCACCCTCCAGGTTAAATGAGAAGCGGGAACTCCTCTCTGCCGGCATACGGTCACGTGATTTGCTCTAGCTTCTAAATTTCCCGGATCCAGCAGTCTGTCCGGTCTTAAATTTTTAACCTGTTCCCCACCGGGACATCCAGCCTGATGTGAACATCTCTGGCAGATGCACAGGTAACCGGCCCCACGCTGCCCCTCACTCATGTAAACATCAACGCAAAGGAATGGGAGATTACTGCAGGAATAAACCCAGCACCTGCTCTAGGCTTTAAGAAAAAATGCCACACACACAACCACAAGCACCACTGTGTGAAAGGGAAGAGCAAATGTGAGTCCGTGTTGGAACAGTTTCCTTTCCTTTAACCTCTGTGCTCTGTCTGTTGCTACCGAGAATGCCGGGGACCTCTCAGCAGTCCCGTGGTTGAGACCGAACTTCCCCAGCAGGGGGCGCAGGCTCCAGCCCTGCTGGGGCAGCGAAGATCCCCCATGCCCCCAAAGTGCGTTCAGAAAAAAAGGCTTGAGGCCTGAAATGCACAGCAGAGCGTTTTCAAGGCTCTGACCTTTAAAAGCGTAACACTTTTCTGTTCATATACAGAGGAAAAGCTGCAGAACACAAAGTAACATCCGTCGTGTTGGAGGTTTGTAAGAAGGTGGCGATGTGACAAATGGACAGCACCCAGAGCAAAGGATGCAGACACCAAGAAGCTGCAACAACCCCCCCCACACCCCCTTCCCTTTTAGTACAAAAGCCGCCCGAGTTCTAACTCTGCTGGGCACGAGTCCACCATTTCTCGGTCTGCTGGCTTTCTGAAGAGTCACTATTGCTTTCCCCCAAAACTCCTCTCGATTTGCTGGCCTGTCATGCCAGTGAGGAGTATGAGCTCGGACTGGCCGACAATCGCGACACGTTATCTGCAAGACCCCTGGCAAAGGACTCCGTCTGTGAAAGCTGAGAACAGCGGCGTCCCCACAAGTACCAACAGCGGGGCAGGATGGGCACCGTCAATGCCACCTGCAAATACTCCCCAGGAGGAGCTCCCATGTCGAGCTGCTAAAAACTGAGGTGAGCTGTTGCTTCTTTCAGGGATCAGCTAATGATCAGCAAAGGAAAAAAAGAGGCATAGTGGGCCCAAGGCTGGAAGAGTTTGCAGAAAAGCAGAAGGCATGTGAATGGAGGGTGATGTGTCAGGGTCAGCAGACGGGGGCACCTCTTTCTAAAAACTGAGCCAGAAATCAACCCCCAGAAATGACGTCCCTTGGAAACCCTTTCTTAGGTCAGAGATAGCTATTTTCACAGGATCTGTTTACTTACTAACTTCTCCTGGTCCTAACCTCTCATGAGATATAAACACATGTGAAGAATGGAAATGACGCGCTTGCTGCCACAGACCAGGCTAAGAGAGAAAAGAGTTTTGAGTTTTTATTCTAAATGAGCCACGGTTCAAAGTTCAGGTGCTGTTAAAAAAAAAAACCTTCACTCCACTGCCCAGACACAACACAGAATCAGTTTATTCCAATGAAGTACTCCCGCCAAACGAAAGCATGATGTGCACGTGTTTATTTGAATTATTCCTACTGAAGGTCCTTATTTCTGGAGAAGAGCCAGGCATCTTGTGATCCACTCCTTCCACTCTTTAAAGGCTTCCACAGGTTTTGGCAAAGTTACCAGCTCCTCACGACTGTGTTTTGGAGTAACTCTAGGAGTGTCGGTGGACTCGGCATCAATCCACCTGACCAGCGCCTGGAAAATCAGAGACACATCTTTGAACAAATCACAGCAGAAGAGACTCAGGCAAGAGAAAAACAGGATCTCCCAAATCATGGAATCTGCGTGGGTGACTGATGCCCCCCACAAAGATGTTCCACCTCATAGAGACGGCCGTGAAGGAGAGACCACGCTCGTCAAAGGGTGTGCACCAGAACCACGCCCACTGTGAGCACACGGGACAGTCACAGGACACACGGGAGAGGAGAGGAGAGAAGGGATGACATGGGTTTTTGAAGGTGGGAGAATGATTATTTTGTTTTCTCAACTTGCCAAGGGTTCCACGAGGCACTGCAGTGTGCGCATGGGGACATGTACACACCTGAAGTGTGCACACTGGGTTGGCAGGCACGCACACGTGAAGACACATGTGCAGACAGGGACTGCAGTCACCCATGTGGGTGGCCATACCCACGCAGGTACGCGGCGTACACTGACATGTTTGTGGGCACCTGTGGATGTAGGGACATTCTTTCCTCCTCAACACCATCCCTTCCTCCTAATGAATATCACACTCCTGCCCCACATTTGGAAAGATAAACCACCTCCACATAGTTTTAGTTTTTTAGTTCTAGTTTTTAAACATGAATTTTGCTCTTCAGTATTTTACTCTGCTCTTCAAAGGCAAGCTCTCTGGCCCTAAACAAACAGCAAATGCAGAAACCTCTCCACCAAGTCTCAGTGGGGTCTAAGCATAAGGCAAGTCAAAGCTGTTGATATTTCTTTGCATTTTTTTTAAACCACAGCATCCTGCTTACCTCTGCACTAACTTCCTCTGATAAATCACCTCCAGAGAAGGGCCTAATAGCAAATGGTCGCTTGCTCCTTAAGTAACCACTTCCCCACTCACTTTGTACCGGTCTCTGAGCCGGAAGCCGACGGCACTCTGCAGCTTGCGTAAGCAGATGGGGCAGAGGTCCAGCGGGCGCCGGTCGGCTTCCTCCAGGTGGTTGGAGCCTTGCATCAGGCAGGCCAGCCACTGGCAGTGCCGGAGGCCAAAGATGTGTCCGATCTCGTGGGTCAGAGTCTGCAAGACAGCCACACGGAGGCGCCCGCGTCAGCGGCAGCAAGGCGAGCTCGTCCAGGAGCAGATCCACAGAACCTGCTCCCTCCGCTCGTCGCTAGGGCCTGCTCGCTGGGCCCTCACCTGCCCGAGTCTCCCGCCCTCCTCTCTGTGCACCTCCCCCGCGGACACCATGGGTCACTCCTTGGCGGGGCCGGAGGTTGGGGGTTGCCGCTACCCCCCGGGTGCCAGCAGCACCCCTCCCCAGCTGTGACAACCGGAAGTCTGCAGGCTTGTCCAACATGCCCAGGGTGGCAAACTCACCCTGGTGGAGACCATGGATCTAGACAGATACCCGCTGAAATTCAGTTCTGGCCCTTCCCCCAGATGCCGGGGCAGCAGGGGAGGGGAGGGGCTCGATCTGCATGACAAGTGGTCAAGGCAGGGAAGGCACAGCTGAGCCCCTACCCCAGGCCCCGCACAGTCAAGACTCTGCTCCAACCTTACAGCCAGCCTTCTGCACCCACGGGTCCCGGGCCACGCGGGATGGTGGTACTTATGGAGTCAGAGAGACACCTGTGTGAGTGGGCCCAAGAGGCTAAAAACCATGCTGCTTAAGGGTCAGTTGTACTTAGAAACCATCATTCCATCAGGTGTTGTTCTTGACCCCAACACACAGCCCGTGTCACTGGCCATGAAGCAGACAGACAGGAGGAGACAGGCTTTCCAGAGCGGGGCGGGGAAGGCATCAGGAACAAGCAGCAGGACCATCAGCTGCAGGAGGTGACCCAGGGGAGGGAAGTCTAGGGGAGGGAGCTGGCGGAGGCCCAAGGGAAGGCCTGTTCTCCAGGAAGGGAAACCAGGGTGCAGGGGTCCTGCAGGCTTGGGGGGCTGGTGGTGGGGCAGCCTGACTTGATGACCATGAATTCTGGAATTAAGCTAACAGTAATGAGGTAGGTACAGGTAAGGCTGTGTGTTACAGGACATAAAACAGGCCCAGATTCTGTACATGTCACTATGAGAGTGTCCCCATTTAAATTCTGTTTTTATTGATAACTTCAGTCAAGCGATATCCACCAAAAGTGTATTCACGACACCAAGTCACTGACAAGGTGACCTTCAGGATTGGGGGTATATAAAGTCAAGGACTCCGATCCCTTAAAAGCCACTGCTGATGCATCGCTTGAGCCACCCACCTTGCATGAGCGGAGCAGCAGAACACTGGAGACCTCAGGAAGGTAATAGTCGTCGAACACCGAGTAGTCGCTCGAAGACTTCCTCTCCAGCTTCTTCACTTTGCCTTTGTAGTGTGAGCTATAGAAGTCCGTGCCGTACCTGGCAAAGCTGAATATGCCCACACCTGCGGGAAGGCGACAGGTCAGCCCAGGGTGAGAGGAAGGTTCCCTCCTCTGGGGGAACTACCAGTTAAGAGCCCGCTTGGGCACCTGGCCAGGGCAGGCACGCAGCCCCCAGGCTCAGGGAGGTCTGCCCACCAAGGGGACTTCTGGCCCAGATTCCTCAGTCTTCTGCTGTCCAACCTGCTCTGCTCTGTACAACTCAGAGGTCTTGAGGTCAAATTCTTCAGAAAAAGAAAGTTCCAGAGAGTTTGTTTTCTTTTTCCCCATAAAATAAGTTATTTTCTCAGGAATTCCTTGGCAGTCCAGTGGTTTAGACTCTGCACTTTCACTGCTAAGGACCTGGGTTCAATCCCTGCTTGAGGAACTAAGATCCTGCAAGCCTCGTGGGGTAGCCAAAAAAATGGGGTGCATTCTCTTAAATCGGCCCAACCAAGTACCCAAAGGAGCAGCGGGTGTCAGGACCACGGGCGCTTACGCACTCTCTGGAAGACTGCGGGCAACGGGTCTCCTGGCAGGCCCCTCCATAAGGCGCCCGTCCTTCTCTCTTCCCTCTGCCTGCTGCTGCTCCCCAACACCTTGGAGATCACGCTTGGTCCCCGCTTTCAGACTGAAGAACCTCCCCGTCCTCCCATCTGTAAACAGCACTGCTCTCTCTACGGCTGGCGCCAGTGACCAGAACAAGCACGCCTGTAACTGACTCCCTGTGACACTTCAGCGAGTCTCGGCCCTCTCTGCACACGGGAACAGACACAGAACTCAGGCTACAGGGCGGCTGCTTTACAGTCCAGCTGGCCACCCGGCCTCTTTCACTAGGCTTGTCTGTTAGTTGCTAGTGTGAAAGCAATAAGGAACTTTTTTGATAAGGAAATGAATTCATAGTAAGTTTGTCAAACCTAAATTTGATTCAAAAAGAATGCGTCTCACCCCACCTCCATATTTGAAATATAGGGAAGAGGGCACTCTAGAAGTTAAGAAAAAACTAAACCTACTCACTCTCAAGTGACTTCCTTTGACCAAACAAAGGTGGGCACATTTCACTACAACACCTTAAGTGAAAGTCGCTCAGTCCTGTCCAACTCTTTGTGACCCCATGGACAGTCCATGGCATTCTCTAGGCCAGAATACTGGAGTGGGCAGCTGCTCCTTCTCCAGGGGATCTTCCCAACCTAAGGCTCGAACCCAGGTCTCCTGCATTACAGGCAGATTCTTGACCAACTGAGCCACCAGGGAAGCCCATAATACCTTGAGCAAGAAATTTTTTTCTTCTAATAATCCTACAAATACATTATTTCCTTTACTAATTAAATATTTCTCAATTTTAAAATACCAATCTTTATAAACCTGCCGAGAACAAAGTCACCTGCAGTAAGGAGACCCCCTCACCGCAGGGCACAATACCCTGCTCCCTCATTACGTCTTCTCTCATGTCATGCAAAATTTAAGAAACTTATTGGGGTAAAAAAAAGGAAATAAGCAGAAACACTTGGGGAGAATGCTTCCTGACGTCCTCGAATGCATAAGATAGACTGGTTAACAAAATCTAGATAAATATTGTTTAAAATTTTTTAATGGTTCTGGTTCTCTCAGGCTAATTATAAAAGATTTGTTTAGTACAACTTTTTGCTTCACTCTTTTTTTTTTCCGATAGAAGGCTCATACAAAAAAAAAAGCAGGACAGCAGGGACCCGAGCCTCTCAGGGAGTGCGCTAACAGGTCGTGGCGGGCGGGCGGGCGGGCGGGCGGGCGTGGGTGTGGACTCGCTCGTGCTCAGTGGCTCAGCTGTGGCCAGCTCTTTGCAACCCCGCAGACTGCAGCCCGCCAGGCTCCTCGGTCCATGGGACTGCTCAGGCAGGAAGACTGGAGTGGGTTGCATTTCCTCCTCCAGGGGACCTTCCCGACCCAGATCTCAGCTGCATCTCCCGCACTGGCTGGTGTCACCCGGGAAGCCCGTGGCTTCGTGGGTGTGGGGCTGGAAGACTACAAACGCAGGAGAGCGAAGGAGGGGCAGGCAGAGAGGCCTCACGGCGCCCTGGGCCCCAGACCCGATGAGAGGGAAGAGGCGGTCTCTGACAGGAAGGCCTTGGCAGCGAGGGCTCCCCGCCCTGCCACCCTGAGGCTCACACACTCCAGGCTCAGTGACAGCCCGCCTGCGAACCGGAGCTCACACAGCCCCACCGCCGCTACCTGCTCCCGCCCCCACAACTCCAGCGGGCAACCATGCCCCTCAGCTCAGTGGGCTTCTCCCCTCCGAGCCTGTCTTAGATCCTGACGGATGCAGGCAGAAAAACAAGAGCAGAAATGGAAGGGTGGGAGAAGTAGAGAGAAGGCAAAAAAAAAAAAAAAAAAACCCCAATAGGCAAAAATATGACTTGCTTATAGAGCCTTTTCCTCCCCAGTGCTAAAATGCAGGGTTCCCCATGAGTTACAGTTAAGCTTATTTCAAGTCAAAAACTGAAACTGGCCATAAATAACAAAACGTCTGTTCTGAGACACAAGATATGAAGCACACACTTATAAATCAGTGCACAGCGACCTCATCTATGCAAGACAACTACGGAAAGAGCTGAAAAACAATTAGCAAGATTTCCGCTTCCATTAATGACAGTTCAAATATCCTTATTTAATTCACCCTGTCACTGAACTACCTATATTTGCCATCTGTTGCACTGAATGTCTATATATGTGTCAGCCATAAGTACACACTTTCTATGGATCAGCAGTTTTATGTAAATTATCTCAAAACAACACAGTGAAACAGGTATTATTAGCTCCAAGTGGTGCAGGCAGTGAATGGCTGAGCTGGGCGGGGGGCGGTGGCGGGGGTGGAAGGACCCAGATCATTGGGGCCTATCAAGAGCATCCTTTCTGCTACGGCAGGATGCGGCACCAGAAATACTGCAAGGTCTTCACTATCTAAACTGTAATTGGTTGGAATTTTTTCCCTTTTTCAAAATTTTCACAATGAGTCTCAAGCTGAGCAAGTTTCTACCAACAATGTGAAAAAGGAATACCCTCTGTCAAAGAGGCCTGTCCAAAGACAAAATTCCAGGAGTCTCTCGGGTAAAGATCGATCATTGTTATTCCCACAACACAAAAGGCATCTTCGGGTTTCTTCTTTTTTAAGAACGTCAGGATCTGCCCTATTAAAAAAAAAAAGTATGTTTAAGATATATTTATGTGTGTGTGTGTACATATACCTATACATTTTACTCAATTCAAGTTGTAAGGCTATCCAGCTCACCTGCATGAATCTGAAGGTTCCGTGTGCTATCATTGATTCTAAAGGAACATCTGGTTGCAGAGACAGGAATCGGCTCTAGGAGTTTGACTGTCAACCCGTAGAAGAAGGCTTCACAGTAGCCCTTGAGCCATTTCAAATATTCCTCACTGATACTTCTGGTGTTTCCCAGCAATCCTACGACAGATACAGAAGAAAATTTAAAGAGAGATTTTGAGATGATCAGAACAGTCTTTACCTCAGTCTACAGTTAGAAATGTGGAATTAGGAACAAATCAACTCTAAATTTTCAATACATATTTGCCATTCACTCAGGTGACCACTGATTAGAAAGAAAACCTGGCTCCTTGGTGCCTCAATGGTAAGGAACCTGCCTGCCAACACAGGAGACACAGGTTCGATCCCTGGTCTGGGAAGATCCCCCAGGCCTCGGAGCAACTAAGCCCATGCGCCACAACTACTGAGCCTGTGCTCGGTAGCTCGGGAGCAGACAGCTGAGCCCGTGTGCTGCAATTACCGAGGCTCGCCTGGCCTAGAGCCCATGTTCTCCAACAGGGCACCACAAGGAGAAACCCATGCACTGCCACTAGAGTAGGCCCTGCTTGCTCCAGCTAGAGAAAGCCAATGTGCAGCTGTGAAGAGCCAGCACAGCCCATAAATAAATAAAATTTTTGAAAAAAACAAAACCTTCTTTCTCAAGGCAGTTTGGTTACCAAACTTCCACTGTGGGAACGAATGTCAAAAATGATTATAAAAACTTCCCTCTTGAATGAGAAGTACAAGGCAAACTGTCCAAGGCAACAACACCATCACAAGACCAAACCAAACCCAGCATATTGGCAAGACGCACCAATGCACTGTATGTAAATCGTCTGCTTCCCTGGAGAAGGGCTCTTTCTGTGAAGATCACTGAAAAACTCTTCAAAGTCTTGGGGAGCCTCAGGATGGGAGATAATCCAGTCTGACGGTGAATGCAAAGTAATGGGTCCAAAGAGATCGCTGTCTGGCCTGAAGGCCTCATTCAGCAAGCGCTGCTCCCCGGGGTCCAACTGCTCATACTGCTTCACAAGCTCTGGGTTCTTTGAGATGAGGGCCGTCTTCAGGGTGTGTTCAGAGTGCCGTACTGTTTGCATCTGCCAGAAGGACACACGTGGTCACATGGAAAATGCATATCCAAACTGGGGTCTTTACAGACATCATTTATTTCCCCCTAGAACGGAATGACTGATTGCTAATGCCTGGGCGTCATCACCAGAGAACTGCCTGCTTTCACCGTTTCTAATCAGTTTCTTAGGGGGACTTCCCTGGTGGTCCAGTGGTTAAAAATCTGACTTGCAACGCAGGAGATGCAGGTTCCATACCAAGTCAGGCATGAGATCCCACATGCCTCGGGGCAACTAAGCCTGTGAGCCACAACTAGAGTCTATGAGGCGCAATGAAAGATCTCAGGGGTCGTAAGGAAGATATTGTGTGATGTGACTAGAACCCAACAGCAGCCAAACTAAAAAAAAAAAAAAAAAAGTCAATTTCCTGGGGAGGGTATCTGAAAGAGTGGAAAGACAATCATATGATTCCTTCCTCCACCTCTTAGGGAACCTGCTCCCACTATAACGTTCGTGGTCACCCTAAGACACGACCCGATTCCCTATCTCCTTGACTTTTGGGTAATAATGATATTATGAGCTGACTCATGACAGCCACATGAAACACATTCTTTCCCACGTGTCTCAAAGACGTTCCCGACCAAAGGGAAGTGCAACTCATGTTAAGTACTGAGTTTCTGTAACTTGGCTGCAGGTTGACAAGGGATCTCGGCCACTGAGGTGGTGTCACCCTGGGGAAGCCGTCAGGGGACCGACCAGGAGCCAGACTCACACTGACAGGCCTCTTTCGCTCACGCGGCGTCCCCGCCTAGAGAGGTCATCCCTCCGTGTGACGGGCTCACAGCTGCTCCCCGAGGGGTCTGGGTGAGGGAAGAAGAGAAACGGGACGTCAGCGTGCGGAGCCCGCCGCTGCAGTTTAATGATGGGGAGGAGGGGAGATTTTTAGCTAATGGCTGTCCTCGTTGACAGCTGAACTCCGGGGTCCAGGGCCACCTCCAGAACGAAGCTCTCTCTCAGCAGGGCTCGCCTGGGAGCAGAGAAGGGTCCTCACCGCTGCTGTGGGGCCCAGTCCCGTCCGGTCAGCCCACCTTCACCGGCGGGGCGGCTCCCGCCGCGGCCCCGCCTCAGCGGGCCGGCCAGTCTGCGCCTGCGCGGGAGCCACCACCCTGATGGGGAAAACGGCGGCGTCAGGGATCGGAGGTCGCATCCGGAGGCCCGGCCGGGCCCGGCTCCCCCGAGACGCCCCCGCGCACCAGCTTCCGCCGCGGCGGCAGTTCCTCTCACACCCTACCCCGCCCCTCGGCCACAAGTGTCCCCCTCCTCCACCAGCAGGCGACCCGGCCCCAGATCCCTCCCGACACCCTCACCCAGCCAGGCGTCAACGCCTCCCGCCCCCGGCGGCGGCCCCAGGCGCGTGCGCATTGCGCCCTGCGCCCCCATTCGCGCACCGCCACGCCCCCGAGCTCCCCGCTCCGCACGCCGTAGCACGCACGCTCCGTCGCCCCGCCCCTTCGCGCACTGCCACGCCCCCGCGCTCCCCGCACGCAATGTCGTAGCACGCACTCTCCACCGCCCCGCCCCTGCGCGCGAGGCCGTACGGCGGGCGCGGAGCTCGAGTCGTAGTGGACGCTGCGCACGCGAGAGAGGCGAGGGGGCGACGAGTCGCCGAGATCCGCCCCGCGCTCCACTTTACGCGCTGCCGTCCGGGGGCGCCGCTGTCCGGCCACGCCTGAGCCGCTGGGTCAGCTGCTCGTGCGCGTGCCGGGCGGGCCGTGGGTGCGAGCGGCTCCCCTGGCGTCGCGAGTCCGCGGGTGGACGCGCGGCCGGGCTGGCCGGCGGCGACCCGGGCCGGGCTTCTCTTTCCCCGGACGCGCCCCTTGGTGGGACTTCAGCCCCGCGGCCTCTGAGTGCAGAACGAAAGGGGCAGCTCCGATCCCGAGGGCCTGGGCAGGCTCCCCGGCCCAGCCCGGTGCTGCCCTTTCGCGCGGATGCTGTGCTGGCCGAGCCCGAGTGCTGCCCAGGAGACGGCCTGGCCGCATCCCCTCCCCGGCCCTTCCCCTTCGACATGGGGGTCTCCTGTCGGCCTCCTCCTCCCTCCTCTCTGACAGGCTCCCTTCCCTCTCCCTCCAGTTTGTGCTGCGCTCGCAGCCCCTCTGTCCTGGCAGCTTCCTACTGGGAAGCCCGGGGAACACCTAACCCTTTATAACCGTTTCCCTAAACCTTTTCTTATACTTGTCCTAAAGGGGCGCCCGACTCCCCGCACCTAACCTGAGACATCCTTGCTGCCCCTCTTCCCTCCCCCACCCCCGCTTCCCTGGTAAAGAATCTGCCTGCAGTGCAGGAGACCCTGGTTCGATTCCTGGGTCCTGGGTCGGGAAGATGCGCTGGAGAAGGGATAGGCTACCCACTCCAGTATTCTTGGGCATCCCTTGTGGCTCAACTGGTAAAGAATCCACCTGCAATGCGGGAGACCTGGGTTGGAAAGATCCCCTGGAGAAGGAAAAGGCTACCTACTCCAGTGTTCTGGTCTGGAGAATTCCATGGACTAGCCCATGGGGTGGCCCATAGGACTGAGTGACTTTCACTTCACTCCCCCGCCTCACCCACTTCACTTTCACCTCCTCCCCCGCCTCACGGTTCACTCAAGAATACCTCTAAATTCCAGGTTTTCATTCCAAGCCCCTGTCCTGCCGCTGCCAGGTAACCTCTTGGAAGAGGTTCTCCTGATTAGAAATGAGGGTGTGTGCCAGCCATCCTTGTCCAAAAAGAAAATTTGTAACAAAATTAGAAGGGTAAAGAAATTAAGTGGCACTGCCCCTAGCCGGGTTTTGGAATAAAGGTACATAGAGGTAAACACTTGGAAATCCTGCACATCTGAAATGTTATTATTCAACCCTCATACCTGACTGTTTCCCTGGATTGGTGTGGAATTTTAGGCCAAAATCAGTTTCTCTCAGAACTGTGATAACTCTTCAATTTCTTTTGTATTCCAGTAATGTCACTTTGACTCCTCATCCTTGGTATGTTATTAATAATACCTGCTTTTTTGAGGAACATCTTACAATTTTCTCTTTATCCTTGGAGTGCTCAAGTTTTTTAAGTTTTTAAAGCTGTGTCCTAATCTGAGAGGTTTGCCCCCACTTCATTTTGTTGCTCACTGGTTGGGCCCTTCAGTCTTCTTTTTTAAAAGATAGCTTGTATATCTTTTTATCTTTTTTTTTTTTTTTTTTTGGTGGGGAGGGGTTGTGCTGCGCTGCCCGTTGGTTGTTGCATGCAGGCTTTCTTGTGGAGAAGTGAATGGCTACACTCCAGTATTCCTACCTGGAGAATCCCATGGGCAGAGAAGCCTGGTGGGCTACAGTCCACGGGGTCGCAAAGAGTCAGACACCACTAAGGTTTTCTCCAGTTGCTGCAAGTGGGGGCTGCTCGCTAGTTTTGGGGGCGCAGGCTACTGACTGCAGGGCACAGGCTGTAGGCAGGAGAGCTCTGTAAGCCTGCTTGCCCCGCAGTGTGTGGGATTTCCCCCACCAGGGAGGCAGCCACGTCCCCGGACCAGCAGGGAGGTCGGGGGCCCTTCAATCTTGAGATGCTTGTCCTTCCATTCTGAGATTTTCTTCTATTATTTCTTTATAACTTCCTTCCCTCCCAATTTTTTTTCCCCCTGGATATGGGAATTTCAGGATGGGTCCCCTAATTTTCTTTTCTTTCCTATTTTCCCATTTATCTTTCTGTACAATTTTCTGAAGTTCTCATCAACTGTCCTTTCTATTGCACATTTATTTTCAGACTTTCTACTTTTCAAGAGCCCAAAGCCCTTCTTGTTCTGATTGTTTATTTTGCACCTTTTCTCATTTCAGGGGTAAAAGGTCGCCTCTTATCTCTCTACAGATATTAACTACACTACTTTTGAAGTTTTGTTCTGCTGTTTCCTGTATTCGGGTCTTTTGCTTTCATGTTCAAATGTTCCACAAACAGCTGATGATCCTTGGCTGGCTGTTAAGATGTTATCGTAAGGCACAAAAAGCTGGTTGGGGGTTCTGTGTGCATAAAAGTGGCTTATTCACTGAGGTTTCACGGATGTGAACTGGCAGAGAACCAGCTGATTCACTGAGGGGAGATCCCCCGGTGTCTGAACCTACGACAATGCTGTCTTTCCCAAGGAAGGGTCATTTCCTAACCGACTGCCAGCGTCAGTCGGTTACGAGAGGCCCGTCAGTGTGAAGATTCTGACTCCTTAACCCCACATTTTCACGCCTCCACCTTGCTGCCCACGATGGCTCTGAGTCTCACAGCCAGCTCGTTTCAGCGTGAGAACGCAGTGAGGGGGTCAGAGGGTCTCAGTCACTCGGCTGCTCCTGAGAATCCCCCCTCAGTCTGCTTTTCTGCTAGCCCTCAGCTGATGATCAACCGCTCTGAGGAAATGGAAGCTGGGTCAGGAGGTGGGGAAAGGTGGGTAGTGTGAGGTCGCCGAGTCCCTCAGCAGGAAAGCAGCCCGGAGCGGCTGAGGCAGATCAGGGGGGGCGCTGTGATCCCGGGGTCTAGGGCACTGGGTCCTGGATGCCTCAAGGGAGGTGGTGTTCAGTCACTCAGTCGTGTCCGGCTCTGCGACCCCATGGACTGCAGCACGCCAGGCTCCTCTATCCTTCACCACCTCCCGGAGCTTGCTCAAACTCATGTCCATAGAGTCGGTGATGCCATCCAACCATCTCATCCTCTGTCATCCCCTTCTCTTGCCCGCAGTCTTTCCCAGCATCAGAGTCTTTTCCAGTGAGTCGATCTTCGAATCAGGTGGCCAGAGTATTGGAACTTCAGCTTCAGCATCAGTCCTTCCAATGAATATTCAGGGTTGATCTCCTTTAGGATGGACTGGTTTGATCTCCTTGCAGTCCAAGGGACTCTCAAGAGTCTTCTCCAGCACCACAGCTCGAAAGAATCAATTCTTCAACCCTCAGCCATTTTTATGGTCCAGCTCTCACACCTCTACCTGATTACTGGAAGGGAAGACAGAAAAGCAAGTTAGCCTGTGTTTCCAGTGTGCTCAGAGCCAGGGCTCCATGGGGAGGGAGGAGCTGACTTGTCTTCTCCTTCTTGCACTTCAGACAACCTGTGCTCCCAGACCCAGAGCCCAGGTTCAGTGGGGGTTGGACCACATGTGCAATGAAGCTGAGAACCCAGGCACGCTGGGAAAGACAGTTGCTAGGGAAAGACATCCTGCATCCCAAACACCCAGCTTATAAATCACCTTCTGGACCCCGTCCTGTTTGCAAACCGAGACTCAGTTCGCCTGTAATGGACCAGCTCAGGCAGTGCCAAGGCAGTGAAGCCATTAGCAGAAATGAAAAGCAAGACATCTTTGAGTCCATTAGGTTAAAAGGGGATTTTTCTAGCTTTTATTATTTATCATTTGTGACTTCAGATACTGTTTCCTGGAACAAACAATCTGTTACAGTTCTGATTCAACTGCCTGGAGCAAACTGATGCTTATCATCAGCCCGGCTGCACAGTGCAGCGCAGTCGGCCACCCCGGCCTTGGGTGCCGTGGCCTCTTTATGCAGCTCTTTGATGTCTTGTCAGGCAAGATATTTTCTGAGCCTCAGACTGTTTCCCAATGCTGCCACAATCTGCATGTGTGTGTGTGTGTGTGTGTGTGTGCCTGCACACGTATACAGACACACGTGTGTGTGTTTCTGTCTGTCTGTCTTGCAAATGAACAAACCCAGTGAAATGAGGAACAGCAGACTTAGGTTTTGACTTAAAGAATGTCACTCCTGAAAAACAGGAGTCAGGTCCCCAGGATCTCCTGTGGGTGGCATCTAGGACCCCTTGGGTGGGAGCTGAGGAAGTGAGTGAGGAGGCGTGACCTCAGGACCCTGGAGGGCGTCCTGAACCCCTGCCCCGCCCGCCCCACCCTCTCCTGAAATCACTGGCACCGTCTCTGCGCTGGAGCTGTATCTGAAATTCAGTTTTCTCTCACGTTCCCCTTTTTCAGTCTCCATGAAGGTGGGCGGGGGTGGGGGTGGATGAGACGCAAATGAAAGAGGAAGTGTCTCAGTACAGACGAAACGCCCAGCAACCCACTAGACCAGTGACCTCGGTGGAAACCCCGAAGACACCTCTGTGTCCTCGGATGTCCTGGGGGCGGGGCGGCCGCCCAGAAGCCACCAGCTTCTCTCTGGCCAGGTCATCACGGTCACCTGCCTGGGGTGAAAGAAACGCGGGGGTGCGGGGCAGCTCGGACGCACCTGAGCAGGCGAAGCCTCTTTGCCCTGGTGTGGTCTTCACGGCTTCTCCCAGGAGCTGGAATCCAGTCTGCTCCTGCCAGGGGCTACCAGCCTGTGTTCACGGAGGCGCCATCTCAGGGGGCCCCCCTGGACCTCAAGCCCTGCTCGCTCTCCATGCCTGACAGCACCCCCACCCCCTGAAACCCGCGGGGTGCAGCTGGGTTACCTTACAGACAGGGGAGGACCCACAGCCTCCAAGAGGGAGGACAGATGTGGAGACGCTGTTGGCGGGCAGAGGGTGGCGTGAAGCAAACTACTAGTAAAGACAGGATCGTCAGGGTGGCACCTGAGTGGTTAGAAAACACTCATTTCTTATTGGGCATAAAAATGCATTTCTCCTGGAGTCCAAGTAACAGTAGACACCAGTGAGAAATACTTCTAATAGAAAGGTGGAAGGGATGGGAGAGTAGGCAAAGGAACAGAATCAGTCCTGATCCCGCAGGGAAATAACCTGGGTACACTGGCTCAACATCCAGGCTTTTTCATGCTGTGCATTTTCAAAGAGAACTTGTACAGACTGATTTGTCAATCCATGTCTTTTTCCAGAGACAATTCTCTGCCTCCAAGGATGTTCATCACAGCATCATTTACCATTTGAAAAACCTGAAAAATAAGCATTCATCATTAGTGTTTCAGCCAAGTAAATCAAGTTATAATCTCACAGGAAAATATGCAGTCTTTAAAAAGACTGATCTCACACTATTTACATAGAAAGATGTTGCCAAGATCTGGCTGAATTTTTTTCAAGTTTTCAAAACAGCATATATAACTTGAGTTTTTTCATATAAAAACATGGGTTTTTACATGTGTAAAAATATTTGCCAAAATGTTGATAATGACTCTCCAGAGGGAAGGCTGTCTGCGCTATCTGCTTTAATATATTTTTGTACCGTTTACATTTTTTTTTTGCAAGGAGCATTTACTAGTTTTATATTTTTAAGCTATTCATTTTCAGAAATATTTTATGTAAATCCATACTTTTGATATCAGATATATCCATTATAAAGTAAGTGAAAATGAGAGATACAAAACCTATAGGTAATACAATACCACTTTGATGTTTGACATTTCTGTATAAAAATTGGCATGTCTTATATATATATAATCTGTGAGTACAAAAATAAGTACATTACAAATGTTAAGTATGAAATTTACTTATTCACTTTACACATGTGCATAAAAACAAGTCTGAAAACTTGTTATCATGTGTGGTTTTTTAAAAACATCATGAGACTATTATATTTTAGTCATAAGCGATATTTCCATGGTGGGGGGCAATGCTTTGGGCTGAGTCCTGGAGGAGCAGGCCTGGCCAGTGCAGGACAGTCTGGGTTGCGGGGACAAGACGTCCCCAAAGCACAAATCACATCAGAGCAGGCACGTTTGTCGGCCTATCGCCCCGGCATCTGACACCACGGAGCTGTCTCTGCTTCTGAAATTCCCTCCTGGCTTTTCTGGGTCACCTTCTCTCCAGGCTGCAGCTGCTCCGGTCAGCCCTGCAGGCACTGGGGCCCTGGGGAATGAGGTCAGGACCGCGGCCTCGGCTGTGTCCGGTGGGAAGTCTGTACCGACCGTGAGGATGCAACCGAC
Source organism: Odocoileus virginianus (assembly GCF_023699985.2). Classification (NCBI taxonomy): domain Eukaryota; kingdom Metazoa; phylum Chordata; class Mammalia; order Artiodactyla; family Cervidae; genus Odocoileus; species Odocoileus virginianus. The sequence goes on from NC_069690.1 coordinate 58,656,317, forward strand.
CTCGTTCACAGTAGCCTGGAGGCCCAGACCTCGGGAAGGAGAACCTAGAGTCTGCGTCAGGGCACTTGGCTTCAGGGTGAAACAGCCCCCCACCCCACGGCCCGTCTCAGGGGAGATGCTCAGCCTCCCTGAACCTCAGTGTTGTCATCCACAAAATGGGACCGTAAGAACCTCTGCCCCGTAGGGCTGCTGAGGAGGTGAAGGCGGACTCAGAAAGGGACTTCCTGGGTGGCTCAGTGGTAGAGAATCCGCTGGCCAGTGCAGGAGACTCAGGTTTGATCCCTGGTCTGGGAAGACCCCACAAGCCCCTGCCCCAGAGCCTGCGCTCAGTAACAGGAGAAGCCGCCGCAGTAAGAAGCCTGCACGCCCGAACTGGAGAGGAACCCCCACTTGCCACAACCAAAGAAAGCTCACACAGCAGCTGAGGCCCAGCGCAGCCACAGATAAGGAAATAAATAAAATGATGCTGCTGTCCTGTGCGCAGTCGTGTCTGAGACTCTTTGCGACCCCATAGACTGTAGCCTGCCAGGCTCCTCTGTCCATGAAGTTTTCCAGGCAAGAACACTGGAGCAAATAGCCATTTCCTCCTCCAGGGGATCTTCTGCACCCAGGGACTGAACCTTTGTCCCTTGTGTCTCCTGCATTGGCAGGGGATTCTTTACCGCTGCACCACCTGGGAAGCCATATATATGTACATAGATATATTTTAAAAGACTTGGGAAAAGCCCCTTTCAATGAACTGTATAGAATCCAAAGAAGTTGACTCCAGCAAGAACAGTCCCACAAAACCCCAAAGCCCAAAGCCCTGACATTTCAGCAGGTCAGTTTTTGCTAAAAAACCCACGCTCATGACAAGCCCTTGTGATGCGGCCTTGTGGGCGGACTCGTGGGTCACAGGTTCTAATTGTGGAAACTGTCTGACACACAGCCTGTTGACATGAGTCACTGGGTGTTTAAGGCTCAAGGCCAAGGTCCCTCGTGAGACTGCTTTGAGGATATGTGCATCCTCACGAGAAGACAGCAGTGACCTGAAATCCTTTCCATCCGGGGGGGTGAGTGAACAGTCCCGAGTCCCGACAGTAATGGGCTTTGGAAGCTGCAGGTGGTGAACATCGCCCGCCGGCATCTCCCTCCTCTGACTCCGCTGAACTCCCCCGGCATTTGCTCCTGCCCAGAGGCTCTCCTCTTAAATACACACCTCAGTTGATTCAGGATCCGGCCTGGTCACCTGAGTCAGTCGTCGCAAACGGCAATTCACATTTCAGTCTACTTGTAAAACACACACGGGACAAAAGTCGACTTCATGGGGAGGACTCCGTAAAGGGGCCACAGAAGGAATCAGCCTTTGATGGTCGGGCCTGGGTGGGAGAGGGCGTGATAGTGTTCCTTCCTTTCAAGGGCAAATATTTTTGCCTCCTAAATATTTGGATTTCCTCTCTGAAGTCTTCTGAGCTTGTTTTCTGAATTGTCAAGGTGTTGGATCACATAGAAGGCTTTTCAATTCCGGACTCTGTGGCCGGGCCGTTAGGAGAACAGACAGAGGACAACCCCAAGATCCGGCTGGATTTTCTTTTAAAGTTTCAAAACGAAAAAAAAAAGAAGTTTCAAAATGGTGTGTGTGCATGTTTGTGTGTGTGTGGGGGGGTGTATAACTTGAGCCTATTTATATAAAAGGGTTTCCCAGGTGGCTCAGAGGTAAAGAATCTGCTTGCCAATGCACAAGATGCTAGTTCGATCCCTGAATTGGAAAGTTCCCCTGGAGAAGGACATGGAAACCCACTCCAGTGTTCTTGCCTGGAAAATCCCACGGACAGAGGGGCCTGGTGGGCTACAGTCCATGCGATTGCAAAGAGTCAGACAAGAGTGAGCAACTAAACAACAAATTCATATAAAAACATGGGTGTACACGTGTTTTATTTTTTGTACATGTGTTTTAAAAAGCCGTTTGGCAAAAAAGCAGCAGAGTCACGGGGCCAGAGACCAAACCAGTGGTGGCCCGTGGGGCCGGAAGGAGCAAGATGAGGGTGGGAGAGTGTGGGGTGCAGTCGACTGGGTGTCAGACAGGCTCAGGACGTGTTGTACAAGAAAGGAATCCAGCCAATTATTTTGCGATATTGTAAATGGAAAGGGCTTTAAAAATCGTATTAAAGTTTTTAAATTGTTTTGAAAAGATGTTGGCGGAAACATGAATAGTCATTTTCCATAGGAAGAACCCACAGGCTTGAGTCCCAGCCACGCCCCTTCCAGGGGATTACTGGAAGCTCTCTGTTTCCTTGTCTCTGAGGCTGGGGCTTCCCTGGTGGCTCAGAGAGTCAAGTGTCTGCCTGCAATGCCGGAGACCTGGGTTCGATCCCTGGGTCGGAAGATCCCCTGGAGAAGGGAATGGCAAGCCACTCTAGTACTCTTGCCTGGAAAATTCCATGGATGGAGGAGCCTGGAAGGCTACAGTCCATGGGATCGCAAAGATTCGGACTCAGCTGAGCAACTTCACTGAGGCTGGATGGAGACTGTGTGCGGGTTACACAACACAGCAAAAGCACTCCTTCAGCGCTGCTGGCCGGACCTCGAGAACGCGGGTGCTGCCGCTGGCCGCTCCACTGGGCTGACCCAGCACGTGGGGGACAGATCAGAGTCGAGTTCACAGAGAGGATGGGGAGGAAGAACCCTAGGGCCACTCAGTGCCGCCCTCGCAGGGGTCGCGCCCAGCTCAGCACGTTCACTCCCCGGAGGCACGAATCAGAAAGCCCGGGGAATCTGCCAGGTCACCTCCAATGACCCCTGCCCCCCGGAGAGGCGAGGGACCAGAGCTGCTCCTGACCTCCAAGTTGATTTTCTTGGACAAACTTGGAGTGACTGAAGCTTGTCACTTTCTCTGCACTTTCCATCACCAACCAATCCCCTTTCTGCCGGGCATGTTACTAAGACGTGTTTCAAGAGAAGGTTTGAAGTGTTTATGTCAATATGCTTTTTTTACAGTCTCCAGTTACAACCAGGTCTTGCTGAAGGACCCACGCTGATGCCCAAAGTGACCTTGACTTTGCTCTAATCCGCATGCGTTAGTGTTAAACTTTAACTCTCCAGGCAAGGGTGCCAGATACAAGACAAGGTTCTTAGCTACATTTAAATTTCAGATCAACAGAGAATAATTTCTCATGTGTATGTCCCAAATATTGTATGGAATATAGTTAGACCAAAAGAGTATTTGTTGTTGATCTGAAATTCTAATAAACTGGGCATCCTCTTTTCTTTGCTGTATCTGGCAATTCCATATCCATGAGAAATCTTATTTCGCCCCATCCAAGACCTAGACAGGCCTGACCCTGCGTAGCTTCCAAGATCAAGGAGATTGGGCATATTCAGGCCGATATGACTGTAGGCAATCCCACTCCTGGGCATGTATTTGAAGAAAACCGTAATTCAAAAAGACACATGCACCCCTATGTTCATAGCAAAACTACTTACAATAGCTAAAATATGGAACCAACCTAAATGCCGATCGACAGATGAATGGATAAAGAAGATGTGGTCTATATATACAATGGAATTTTACTCAAGTCATAGAAAGAATGAAATAATGCCACTTGCAGCAACGTGGATGGGCCTAGATAGAGATTGTCACACTGAAGTAAGTCAGACAGAGAAAAACAAGTACCATCTAATATCACTCATATGTGGGATCTAAAAAGATTGATTTACAAAACAGAAACAGACTCACACACTTTGAAGACAAACTTGTGGCTGCACAGAGGACATGTGGGGAAGAGGGGCAAATCGGGAGTGCGGGGTCGACACAGACACACCAGTGTGATGAGACAGATAATCAACAAGCAGCTGCTAAAGCACAGAGAACTCTGCCCAAGAGTCCGTGATAACCTGTGTGGAAAAGCACCTGAAGAAGAGAGGATATATGCATATGTAAAACGGAACCACGTGGCTGTCCGCCTGAAACTAACACAACATTGTACATCAGCGATACCCCCCAGCATGAGATAAAAACTTAAAACATTAAAAATAAAACACACACGTTTTATTTCCCTATCTCCAGATTCTTGGAGTGGGTGGTGCCCTTGGGCACGCTCCTGTGACACAGACGCAGCTCTGGGACGGTAAGCAGGTCACTCTTTATGCACAAGAGGACACGTCCACTCGCACGGAAAGCGTCTCCCTCGGCGCGGCGCGGTGCTGGGTGGCTCCCGGAGAGGAGAGGCTGGGCTCCCAGTGTCCGCCTTCAGGGGGCTTGCGGTGTCGACTCCACGGTGTCACTACAGTGTCTGACTCTGCGTGACCCCTGGACTGTATCCCACCAGGGTCCTCTGTCCAGGGGATTCTCCAGGCAGGAACACTACAGCGGGTCATTCCTGCTCCAGAGGATCTTCCCCATGCAGGGGTCCAACCCGCACCTCCTGCACTGGAAGCTGAGCGAGTGACCTGGGAAGCCCCATGGTGTGTCTAACCACCAAAGCCAGAGCAGAGCACAGAGCCCTGCCGAGGTCCCCAAGCCTCCCTCCATCAGAGGGGTGGGGCGGCCCGAAGCAGGACTCCTTGCCCGGCGACCTCTGGCTGCCCCTCAGTGTCACGAGGTGGAAGGAGCGACCTGAACGCATGCAAAGTCAAGGGAAAGAGTGACGTGTCCTCGGTGGCTTCCGCTGGGCAGAAGAGAGATGACCTGAAGAGGCAAAGAAGGGGAAGTGAGTCTGGAAAAAGGGGGTGAGATCAAGAAATGCACAAGTGGTGAACAGGCCGAGGGAAGAACCCAGAGTCACCCCACCGTCCGTGCGCCCTTACCAAACAGGAAGTGCTCCGGAATGGTCACTCGAGAGGAGGCGGGGACCAGCTCATCCCTCGAGCAGACAGTCTCGTCCCACCGAGAGCGAGTGCTGCTCACACACAGTTGGTGCCTCGGGTGAACTCACGCCTGGGCTCCAGCGAACGGTGTGAGAGAGAATCAGGTCTGGTCCAGCTACCTCTGGGCGAAGGTGGCCGTGAAAGACTTCAGGGCTATCACTCGCTTGACAGGTTAGATGCAGCCAGAGAAACTGACCAGGGAATGGATTTTTGAAAAGGCAATTTGTTTCCCGATTTCTCTTTTTGGCAGATTTAATTAATTAATTTTTTATTGGAGTATAACTGCTTTCCAGTGGTCTGTTAGTTTCCGCTGTCCAACAACGTGACGCGGTGACAAGCATACCTCTCCCCCTCCCTCTTGGGCCTGTGGCGCCCCCCAGTCCAGCCCTCCAGGTCTTCACAGAGCCCGGAGCTGAGCTCCCTGGGCTATGCAGCGGCTTGCGCTCGCCGCCGTTCCACTCACGGTGGTGTGTGTGTGTGTGTGTTGGTGCGTCACTGCTGATTCATCCCGCCTTCCCCGGCCCGCTGTGTCCACAAGTCCATTCTCCACGTCTGCATCTTTGTTCTTGCCCTATTTCCTGATTTTTCAATTAAAAAAAAAAATGAGAGTACTGGGCTCTCAAACCTAAGTCGCTCATTTCTTATCAGATTTTTGACTTAGCAAGTGTGTGAGCTAAAAACCCAGATTAGACTCAGTTTTCTCATCTGTAAAATGAGAGTGTGGCCCATGTCTCTACACTCCCCACCAATTGACCCAAAGGAAAGTTCTCAGTGAGGGAGGAGTTGGCAGGTAACAAGGCCTGCTTGGAGGGCCCAGGGCACCTGCGGTTCCCTTCATCCTTTCTGGATAAGGCGGCTGGAGGTGAAGCTGGTCTGGGAGCCAGGAGCCCACAGGAAGGGTGCTGAGGGGGGACCAGCCCTCCGTCCACTGAAGAATTGACCACCTAGAAAGGCAAGGCCGGCAGAGTGCCTGACGGTGGCCAGCACAGGTGTGCAGAGGACCGTGCCTTCTGTACCCAAGCCCTCGCCAGGTGCAAGGCACCTCTGACTCCGGCTGTTTCAAGCCACAAGAAGGGACAGGAGGGACTGTGTACCACCTATCAGCCAACACCTTAAGGAAGCTCGGTGGATCCTGCTTCTGCCCTCTTGGGAGACCAGAGCTACCACCTAACATGTGCCCTGAATCCTGATGGAGAGGCCACGGGGCGAGGGATGCCCTGGACCCCGTGGAGAGCTGAGCACTCAGCCAGACGTTTGCCCCGCGCCAGGCCTTCGGCCACCACCCTGTCTCTGACTCCTGAGTCACCTGACCCAGGGGCAGGGACAGCACCTCGGATGTTCCGAAAGACAGAGACCAGGCACCCCGTGGTCTTGTTTAAATTCCTGACCCAGATCTGTGAACAAATAGCATCGCCGCTATTTTCAGCCCTGATGCTTCGGGTGCAAGCACAGGTCATGAAACCCCACGCTCTCTCGGAAAGGTACACCGCCCTACCCCCCAAATATGCCAGGAATCTGTGCCATCCAGCTGGTCAGGTTTCTCAGGGTCAGAAGAAAGGAGAGCGGAGTTTAAACCACAGACATCCTGCTGGGAACCAAGCAGGCGTTCCCTGTGTCCTAGGTTCCTGGGCTCCAGGTTAGGGGTGACAGGCCCCCAGGGGAGCTTCTCAGAGCACCCTGGGCTGAGGGACCCACCCTGACCTCATTCAACTGCAGCCGTGCCTCTCCAGAGACACAGCGACTCGGGGGCTGTGTTCACTGGAGGCTGGGGTGGGGGGCACGGAGTCAGGGCCGCACCCCGCCTTCCGGGAGGCAGCAAGTGCTGAAGGGGACAGGGAGCGGCGGGCGGGGGGGATGGAGGCGGGAAGTCACCCCCTTGGGCAGCAGAGGCAGCTCCTGGGGCTCTTTGAGTGCCCCCAGCACAGGGAGCGGGAGGGAGAGTGGCTGGAGGGAGCCCGCCGAGAAGGGGCCTCAGTTCAGGGCGCGCGCGGGGGCCTCCGGAGGCAGCACTCACTCCGCGGGGTCTCTGCACCCGGGGAGGCCCCTGAAAGTGCAGAAACAGGAGGGCAGGCCTCCTGGCCGTGGAGGTGCCGTCCCTGGGGCAGGAGGGCAGGTGAGAAAGGACCCGGCCATGGAGCGACCAGCCTGTGAGGAAGCGGCCGCTCACCCACTGCAGCTCGCACCAGAGCGATGCCCAGTGCACTTTGTTAAACAGCAGTTCACTTCCAGGTCAAGGGAGGAGTTCACTTCCAGGTCAAGGGGAGTTCACTTCCAGGTCAAGGGGAGGAGTTCACTTCCAGGTCAAGGGGAGGCACTGAAGCTATTTCCACAGAGGTGAGTGGAGTGACAGCAGTGAATAGAGTGGTGAAACGGCTGCTGGGGGGACCAGCCAAAGGGGAGGTGGGGGACTGGGCCCTGAGCAGGGGGCGGTGGGGCCAGAGAGAGAGGATGGGGGACTGTCTTCAAGAAGAACCTGACCAGGAGGGGCGGTGGTAGGAGCGGTGTCCGGGCCCACAGGCTCTGGTCCAGCCTGCGCATCCCAGCGCCAGGTGACGTGGGCCAGCAGCCACCTCTCTGCAGGGCTCAGCTGTATCTGACCCAAAGGGAGAGGTTGTCTTCTGCTTGGGGACCTGGTAGCTCTGAGGCCTGGTGACTCATGTGGAGCGCGATAGAGTGGTGTCAGGAAGGGTGGGAGCCAGGGGGATCTGAGACAGCCCTGGGGAGACGCACGGAGAAAATGATGCAGCCGTCAGCAGAAACTGGACGTCAGAGGGGAGGACGCGGCTGTGCTGGGTGGGAAAGCTGACGTGTTTGCCTTTAGGGAAGTTTGAAGGGGATGAGGATGTGTCTCCAAGTGGGCAGTGGAGGCAGAAGATCACGGTCAACGAGGACATTCACTCTACCTCCCCCTGCCCCACAGACATCAGTTCAGTTCAGTTCATTCCCTCTGTCATGTCAGACTCTTTACGACCCCAGGGACTGCACTGGCTCCCTAAGCTTCAGCATCAGGGTCTTTTCCAGTGAGTCAGTTCTTCACATCAGGTGGCCAAAATATTGGCGTTTCAGCCTCAGCATCAGTCCTTCCAATGAATATTCAGAACTGATTTCCTTTAGGTTGGACTGGTTGGATCTTCCTGCAGGCCAAGGGACTCTCAAGAGTCTTCTCCAACACCACAGTTTAAAAACATCAATTCAACGCTCAGCTTTCTTCACAGTCCAACTTTCACATCCATACATGACTAATGGAAAAACCATAGCTTTGACTACACAGACTTTGTCAGCCAATAAATGTCTCTGCTTTTCAACATGCTGTTTAGGTTGGTCATAGGTTTTCTTCCAAGGAGCAAGCATTCTTTTAATTTCATGGCTGCAGTCACCATCTGCAGTGATTTTGGAGCCCAAGAGAAAAAAAAGAGATACCCAAGTCCTAATCCTTCAGACTTGCCAGTGTAGGAGAGGTGGGTCTGATCCGTGGTACAGGAAGATCCTCCGGAGAAGGAAATGGCAGCCCACTCCAGTATCCTTGCCTGGAGAATCCCATGGATGGAGGAACCTGGCTGCCTGCAGTCCAGGGGGTCACAAAGAGACAGACACAACTGAGCGACGGAGCACAGTGCAGGCTTCCAGATCCTGGTGATGGAAATGGCACCTTCTTTCAGAGCCGAAGTCATGAAGCCACTACGGAGAACAACTGCACTCAGAGCACATTCGTCCCATCTTGGGACCTTGAGTGTCTGTCTCCTTGGACCTGCTCTGTCCCAGGGGAGCAAACAGGGACCCTCAGAGGGAGTGGTTTGTTCGCTGCCTTAAAGCCGGCCCCCAGTGTTAGAGCCAGAATCAGAAGCGGATTCAAAATGTTCCAATCCAGCACCTCAGGTCTATTTTAGAAGCAACTGAGCAGCTTAAATATGAAAAGAGATAGTGGCTTGGTTATGCAACACTTGCTATCCAAGGCAGTCCCAAGACCAGGCTCCAGAACTAGGATCTGAAGTCAGATGTGCTCTCTGGACACACGTATTCGGCACACGTGAGGTGTGATGCTCACCCCCACCAGGAGGTGCAAGGCAAGCAGGACAGGGCAGTTTGCAGACCACTGTTTGCATGGGTGGTGGGGGGAGTCACTTGCCAAAACAGGTCCCTCCACTGGCTGACTGGTGGCCAGCAGGGTGCCCTCCCATGAGGTGAGCTGTCAGATTAAGCAGGGTAGATCACTGGAGTAAGCTGGAGAAGGCAGAGAGGATTGATGAGAGACAGACAGACGGACAGATGACACAGAGCAACCTGTCTCATTGCAGAGCTGCCTTGCATCCTGAAAACTTACCCGGAAGAGATGTCTGTGCCCTCACTGCCCCCACCTTAAGGCCACCTCTCATTCCTCTGGGCGGATCTGGGGAGCCCCTCCCAGCCCCACGCCCCGTGTAGGTCACTGGACACAAAGCAGAGGCAGACTTACACAATTAACAGTATCTGCCCCATTTTTGTTTGGCATCTTTGCATTGACATGTCGACATCTTTAATTCTTCTTTGAGGCGATATTCTTCTTTTAACTTTATTTTATTGACATACAGCTGGTTTAAAATGTTGTGCTAATTTCTGTTTTCCAGCAAAGTGATTCAGTTACACGTACATATACATTCTTTTTCACGTTCTTTTCCATTCTGGCTTCTCACAGGGTGTTGACTGGAGCCCCTGTGCCGTACAGGAACTTGCTCTTTACCCATTCATGCCCCTCCTCCTTGGAGGCGATGCTCTTAAACGCCTTCCGGAACTAATTTTGCTGCCTGTCACCCCTGCGAATCCACCGGGGCAAGTCAGATTTGCAAGGGGGCCCTCTCTACGGAGACAGGTCCCGGGAGGGCCCCTCACAGAACCAGTTGCAGATGGAGACCTCCTCGGGTTCCTCTTTTTCACGCTCTATGAGCCAGAATGAGATGGGGAAACCTGGGACCCCATTTTTTTCTATATCAGTGTTGCCTGAATGAAAAAATGCTTGAAAAATGAATGTTAAACCCTTCACCCATGGAGGAAAGTTCAGTATCTGCCTGAACACAATGCTAACTTGGAAAAAAATACCTATTTTGTGCTTTTCCATAGTAAAATGAGAGGAGAGCTGAGCTCTGTTGGTCCCTGGTCATGGACGTGACCTGGGTTTACACCTGTGAGCTTGGCAGGCTGCAGGGGCTGGGGCGCATGTCCCGTTAGCACCATTTCATCTAAAGTCTCTTCACTTGAGCCCCTGTCTAGGCAAAGCCCCTCATTGTTACCCCAAGACTCTCTTTGAAGACCTGGAACAATGGTAAACATGTACAAGGCTCTATTCCCCACCATCTGGGGAAAAAAATACAGGCCTCTTTTTCCGAAAATAATTGAAAACAAGTAGATATTGTTTCTTTGGGTCTGTAGTTCAGCCTTGGCACTGATCCTGTGTTACAAAGAGTTCTATTTGCATGCCTGAAATCAAAACAGATTGGTTTCATACAATTTTACTTGTCACTCTACCTCAATAAAGCTGAAGGATCATTTGTTCTCATGAAGAAATGTTAAAATACAAAAAAATAAAAGGTCGGATTCTTGGACTGTGCTTAGGAATCCCATTCTTAGGAGGGTGACCATGGCCAGTGACACTCTTCCTCCCCGCTTCCCCGCCTTCCTTCCCTCCCTCCCTCCAGTATCCACGATGGGGACACGAACTCGATATCACCTTGGGTGACAAAGGTGGGATTACAGACTGAGAATTTCACACGTTGCTTTCTGATTTCTCTACCTATTGAGGTGAAAAACAAAGGAAGCGGAAAGGAGGCCAAGAGGTACAAGAAAGACAAATTCAAGTCAGTGAAAAGAATAACATTAAAAAGATGCAATTAAAAAAAAAAGATAAAAATTGTAATATTACTTTTGGTTGGCCAAAAGGATCGTTTGGGTTCTTCCAGTACATCTTGCAAAAAACCCAAACGTTTTGGCTGACCCAATAGCTTCCCTCAGTTCCTCCTCTGGCCCTGGGGCCGTTTCTGCCTTGATGGTGTATGAACAAACTTGCCGTACAGGTGTTGGCAATGAGGTGCCCAGTGCCCACAAAGGCAGGGCATCTGCCTCAAGTCAGGCGGCAGAGGAGCCTGGGTTGGAATCCACATTCTTCTTAAAGCTTCAAAGCCCGTGTTCTTGTTGATCAATGGCAGAAGCACCCTGTCCTCAGCCTTAGAGAATCTTACAGAACAGAGGAAAGCAGCAGCAACAGAGTCCCCAGACGAGTCATCATTCAGAGTTGAAACTTGGGTGAAAAGCATTTAGCGCGTCTGTCCCGCGCTGGCCTCGGCTGTGTGCACCTCTCGTGTCGTCGAACAGAGAGACCATTAAACAGATTGCACAAAGCCTGGTGGGGAAAAGTGCGCCCCCCTTGGGGACCCAGGGTAACCTGGCCACGTGAGGACCGGACCGGGGCTGAAAGCGTCTTGATGCCTGGGGTCAGCAAAACTCTACCCCGAACACCTCTGGCTCGGCTTTGAGGTGGTGTTTACAGTTACAACACTACCTGCACAAGACTACGATTTCTTTATTTTTTGCTAACTTCTACTATGAACAATTTCCAAACGTACACAGCATTTAAAGGAACAGCACAGCGAGGGGCTTCCCTGGTGTCTCAGTGGTGAATAGCCTGCCTGCCAGTGCAGGAGGCATGGGTTTGAGCCCTGGTCCGAGAAGATCCCACAGGCCAAGGGGCAGTAAGCCTGTGCGTCACAACTAGGGGCTTCCCTGGTGTCTCAGTGGTGAATAGCCTGCCTGCCAGTGCAGGAGGCATGGGTTTGAACCCTGGTCCGAGAAGATCCCACAGGCCAAGGGGCGGTAAGCCTGTGCGTCACAACTCGGGAGCCTGAGCTCTAAAGCCCATGCCCCCAGACCACCGGAGCCTGCTCGGCCAGGAGCCCAGGCTCCACAGCGAGAAGCCGCCATGACCAGAAGCGTGCGCGCCGCAACTCGAGAGGAGCCCCTTCAGCAATGAAGACAGCACAGCCAAAAATGGATGAATAAGTAAAATTATGAAAAAATCTTTAAAAAATAAATAATAGCACAACGAACAATTTTTTTGACCTGTTGTCTTATTTTATTCAAATACAGGCTGCTCACACATGGTCCAAGAACACCCGAATAATAAAGCAAACATAATCACATGTTACATATTGGTCTTCAAACATCACAATCAGTGATGCCACACTTGGCTATGATCTCGCCAGCATGAAACCTCAGCCACAGCTCAGCGGTCACCAACCACCCAGCAGAGCTGCCTGAACTGGGAGCTGCTTGAAGCTAGTGGCTTGAGCACTACTCAGTTCAGTCACTCAGTCGTGTCCGGTCCTTTGTGACCCCATGGGCTGCAGCACGCCAGGCCTTCCTGTCCACCACCAACTCCCAGAGTTTACTCAAACTCATGTCCATTGAGTCGCTGATGCCATCCAACCATCTCATCCTCTGTCATCCCCTTCTCCTCCTGCCCTCATTCTTTCCCAGCATCAGGGTCTTTTCCAATGAATCAACTCTTTGCATCAGGTGGCCAAAGTATTGGAGTTTCAGCTTCAGCATCAGTCCTTTCAATGAATATTCAGGACTGATTTCCTTTAGGATGGACTGGTTGGATCTCCTTGCTGTCCAAGGGACTCTCAAGAGTCCTCTCCAACACCACAGTTCAAAAGCATCAATTCTTCGGCGCTCAGCTTTCTTTTAGTCCAACTCTCACATCCATACATGACTACTGGAAAAGCCATAGCTTTGACTAGACGGACCTTTGTTGGCTAAGTAATGTCTCTGCTTTTTAATATGCTGTCTAGGTTGGTCATAACTTTTCTTCCAAGGAGCAAGGGTCTTTTAATTTCATGGCTGCAGTCACCATCTGCAGTGATTTTAGAGCCCAAAAAGATAAAGTCTGTCACTGTTTCCACTGAGCACTATGGATCATCTTTTTTGGCATTTTGTCCCAAAATTCGGCCGATTGAGACTTTGAGTGAGTCACTGCAGACTTAACCAGCGCTGGGGCCTTCTCTGCAAGGTTATGGATGAGCTGGGCCGTGGTTCTTGGATGGACAGTCCATCGCCCTGACTGAAAGATTCAAATTTTGCCCTTTATTCTCTCTCTCTGTTTCTGGGAGAGAGGTCTTGCTGCTCCATCCTTTCCCCCCACAACCCGCCCCCTCCTGGTGAGCCCGAGGCCTCAGGGCCTGTGCACCTATTGTACCCTCTGCCTAGAATGTCTTCGTCCTGCTTGTCTCTGTAGAAAAGTTAGAAAGTGTGGAGAAGACAAGGTGTCTTGTGATTACCATCTCTCCAAAAAAAAGTTAACATTTTGGTGTCTATTTTCAGTCCTTTTTTTGTGTGTGTGCAAACTGTGTGGAATGATTGAAGGCCCAAATTCTTTTCTGCAAAAACAGTCTTACTGTGTATATAACTCACGTACTATAAAATTCACAGATTTAGACACAATTCAACAGCTTTTAGTCAATTCACAGTTAGGCAACCATATCTATGATGTACACCTGATTTTTTTTTTCTGTGCCATGCGTTAGTCTATTTTATTATTTTTTCATCTGTTTTTTTAAATGAAGTATAGCTGAACTAAGACTTTAATTTTTTTTTTTTTTTTGGCCATGTGGGATCTTAGTTCCCTGACCAGAGGTTGAGCCCTGGATCCATAGCAGTGAAAGAGTAACCACTGGACCGATGGGAAACTCTAATCTGAGAACAAGACCATCAGACCCCAAAGAGACTCACCCCATTTCCCATCCCAACAGCCCCAGGCCTAGCTAACATGCATTCTGTATCTATAGTTTTGCCTGTTTGGGATATTACATATTTATGAAATCATATAATGTGATTGTAAAGATACATCCAGCTTCTTTAACTTAACATCTTGTTTTCAAGGTTCATCAATGTTGTAACGCATGTCAGTATTTTATTCATTTTATTGAATAACATTCTATTGTATGAATATTCCCCATTTTATCCACATGTCAGTGGTTGGACATTGGGGTTCTCATTTTTTCTCTATTATAAATTAGCTGCTCTGACTGCTCATGTACACATTTGTATGGGTTTGCCCACACTTCTCTGGGGTAAATACCTAGGGGTGGAATTGCTGGGTGATATGGTAACTCTGTCTTTCCAGGTGGCTCATTGGTAAGAATCCACCCCCCAGTGCAGGATATGCAAGAAATGTGAGTTCAATCCCTGGGTCGGGAAGATCCCTGCAAGAGGAAATGGCAACCCACTTGTTTTCTTGCCTGGGAAATCCCACGGACAGAGGACCCTGGCGGGCTACAGTCCATGGGGTCGCGAAGAGTTGGACATGACTGAGCAACTGAGTATGATAGCTCTGTGCTTAACACTTTGAGGCCCTGACTGTATTCTAAAGGGAAATGATCTCACCAGCAGTGAATGAAGGTTCCGATTCTCCTCCTTCTCACCAACACTTTCTGTGGTCCTTTTATTTAAAATTCTAGCCATCCTAGTAAGTGTGAAGTGGTTCTCATTTGTGGTTTTGATTTGCATCTCCCTGATGGTTAAGTGATTTTGAGCATCTTTTCATGTGCTTATTGAGAGCTCGAATTCTTGTTTGGGCATTGCTGTAAAGATCTTGGTTACTGTGCCAAAGGCAATATCAAGTTGCTGGTGAATAAAAACCTAAGTTTGGTAACTGAGCACCCTTTCTGAGCTCTCCTCTCAGATAGTTTAAAGCTGGTTTTGTAAACAATCATGAGGACCTCCTTGGACACAAATCCTATACTGTTGGACACATGAAACTAACCACTACAACAAAACGGCCCCCAAACCTAGAAAGAGAGTAATAAAACTACACTGAAATTTAGTTTTACGACGTTGAAATAAAATGTATATGCATAGGTATAAACATATGTAACCTATGGCTGATTCATGTTGATATTTGGCAGAAAACAACAAAATTCTGTAAAGCAATTACCTTTCAATTATAAATAAGTAAATTTTTAAAAATCATTTCATTATTTTTCATTGTTAAATGGGTGAAAAATTATTTGCTATCAGATCTGGAGATAGCGTATGGAAAGCGAGAATGTTTTTCACAATACCAGTGATACATGGAATGCAGAGTCAGTTCTAAAGAGTTCTGCTCAACAGTACCACAAAGAATCTGCGGTTGAACTCTCACGAAAACCTGAAAGACCATAGAAATGGTGGGTTTATGAGAACAGGGGATGATTTCTGAAGTAAATGCCCCGACTCAGAAGTCATCTGATTTGCAGAAATTTGAACACAGAGCAGGCCTGTGAACACAAATTTAATCATAGTTGTTGCTATTTTGAAAATAATTGCATTATTTAAGTTGTTCAGCGCGCTCTGGGCCTCGCTGCTGCACACGGGCTCTCGGAGCTGCTCTCTGGGTATGCACGGGCTTCTCACTGCGGCGGCCTCCCGTGTGCGGCGCAGGCCCCGGGCGGCCGGGCTTCAGGAGCTGCGGCACCTGGGCCCGACAGCTGTGGTTCCTGGCCCCAGGGTGCTGGGTCAGTCATTGTGGTGCACCGGCTTAGCTGCTCTGAGACATATGGGATCTTCCCGGACCAGAGAGAGACCCCGAGTCTGCTACATTCGCAGGAGGATTCCTAACCACTGGCCACTAGGGAAGTCCCATAGTTGCTACTGTAAGAACAGTTCGCCCCACTAGCTTTGGCAAGAAATCAAAGTAGAAAGATACAGGCAGGCATAAAGTGAAATATACAGCTACTTAATTATCACTGGGACTTAAGCTAATGACATGTTAATGAGTCATATATACAGAAAATGGACTAGACAGAAATACGAAATTTATTTTTAGTGGTTGTGTAGAGTAGTAAGATTGGGGTGATTTTTTTTTAAACCATAAGTTTTTGCTCTTATATGGAGAATATAATATTCACTGGAAGGACTGATGCTGAAGTTCCAATACTTTGGCCACCTGATGTGAAAAGCCAAATTATTGGAAAAGACCCTGATGCTGGGAAAGACTGAGGGCAGGAGGAGAAGGGGGCGACAGAGGACGAGATGGTTGGATGGCATCACCGACTCGATGGACAAGAGTTTGAGCAAGCTCAGGGAGATAGTGAAGGATAAGAGAGCCTGCAGTGCTGCAGTCCATGGGACTGCAAAGAGCCGGACACGACTCAGTGACTGAACAACAACAATAGAGAGTTTTACAAAGAGATGTTAAACAGAAGGTTCTCAGGAGCTCCTGGATTCTATCACAGGCTTCCCTGGTGGCTCAGTGGTAAACAATCTGCCTGCACTGCAGGAGACCTGGGTTCGATCCCTGGGTTGGGAAGATCCCCTGGAGGAGGGCTTGGCAACCCACTCCGATATTCTTGCCTGGAGAATCCCATGGACAGAGGAGCCTGGTGGGCTACAGTCCATGGGGTCACAAATACTCAGATATGACTGAAGGGACTTAGCATGCATGCGCACATATTAAAAAAATTCTTTTCCATTATGGTTTAACATGGAATATTGAAAATAGTTTCCTACGCTATACAGTAGGACCTTGTAGTTTATCCATTATATTAACAAATACAGAAGCTTACATCTGCTAACCCCATTCCATCTCTTCCCCAAGCCCCTAGTCCATCCCCTTGGCAACCACAGGTCTGTTCTGCTTGTGAGTCTGTTCCTGTTTCCTAGATGGGCTCATCTGTGTAATGTTCTAGATTCCACATATAAGTGATTTCATATGATACTTGTCTTTGTCTGACTTAGTTCACTTATTATAATCTCTAGGTCCATCCATGCTGCAAATGGCATCATTCTGTTCTTTTTTATGGCCGAGTAATACTCCACTGTAAATATGTACCACACTGCTTTATCCTTTCCTCTGTCGATGAATTTTTTGGTTGTTTCCATGTCCTGGCTATTTAAAGTAGTGTTGTTATGAACACTGGGATGCGTGTATCTTTTTGAATCATAATTTCCTGGGCCAGATATAGGCCCAGGAGTGGGATGGCTGAATCATTTTAAGTTTTATGAGAAACCTCCATACTGTTTTCCACAGTAGCTGCACAAACTTCAATTCCTACTAGAGTACTTTTTATCACAGGTTGAACTGAGATAATGACCATTAAATGAATGAATCTGACTTTCATATATCTGAAAGCTCCAGTGAGTTTCTGAGGACATCAGAACCTAACCTTCAACACCTCAGAAAGACAACACACTGGAATATCTACGGCCTATTACAAGGACATTCTCCATGAGGCAAAGAGGGCAGGAAAAAATAACAACACACTGCTGGTGGGGGCTGGTAAATTTTCCAAAAATCTGTTGAATTACCCTTAGATTCTTCAGAGACGTGTAGTTATAATTTTCCCCATAAAATTCTTTTTTCAGGAAAACTTGAAGACCTTATCATAGGAATTTTGTATTATAGACTATAACCCTGTATTACACTATGAACAATTTTTGTTGCAAGTTGGAATATTCTAGAAGGCTTTCAAGAATCTGAAAGTAGTAAAGGACATGGGAGCCGTGGAGCTCAAGCTCCTTGCTTCCCCAATAATCGGTCTAATCTGGCCACTCCAAGTCAGTGACCACCCACTCGTGGGCCGCTTGTCCCCAGGGGCTGAGCTCTCTTCACCCGCCAGGCTCCGGCACAACAGGACAGCGAGTCTTCTGAGAAGGGGACCCTGTGTTGTGCCTCCTGGGGAGGCAGATACGTCAGACGGGTACATTGCAACAGCATCCGTGTAATGATGGTGGGTCCGCGTCACCGCCGAGCAGAAGAGCTCAGTGTGGACGAAAGTGGCTCCACAGGAACTGCCCTGAAAGCTGCAGCCTGGGGTGGAAGCCACCCTGCCATTTCCCTCTCTCAGTCTCAAAGGGTGGGTGAGATTTGTTGTTCACTTGCCAAGTCCTGTCCAACTCTTTGTGACACCAGGGACTGCAGCACGCCAGGATCCTGTCTTTCACTGTCTCCGAGTTTGCTTAAATTCTTGTCCATCGAGTCGGTGATGCCATCCAACCACCTCACCCTCTGTCGTCCCCTCTCCTCCTGCCCTCAATCTTTCCCAGCATCAGGGTCTTTCCCAGTGAGTCGGCTCTTCGCATCAGGTGGCCAAAGTATTGGAGCTTCAGTTTCAGCATCAGTCCTTCCAATGAGTATTCAGGGTGGATTTCCTTTAGGATGGACTGGTTTGCTCTCCTTGCTGTCCAAGACTCTCAAGAGTCTTCTCTAGCACCGCAGTCCGAGAGCATAAATTCGGCCTAGGGATGGAACCCACGTCTCCTGCAAGGCCCAGCGAATTCTTAACTGCTGAGCCAGCAGGGAAGCCCTTGGCAGGATTCTGCTCAGGGCAGAGAGAACCAGAGGAGAGGCGGCGTCGGGGCAGGCAGCCACGTGGTTCAGTGGAATGAAGCAGGAAGGGCAGGCTGGCTGGGGAGGGAGGCTGGTGCCTTGAATGTTGGGTGGAGGTTTGAACAAAATGTTGTTTCCTGCGCTTTAGAAAGGGTCTGCTGGCGCTTCCCTGGTGTCTCGGAGGTGAAGAACTTGCCTGCCCAAGCAGGAGACACAGGTTTCATCTCTGATCTGGGATGATCTCGTCTGTCATGGAGCCACCACAGGCTTATCCTTGAGCCTGCGCTCCAGAACCCGTGCTCCACCCCCAGAGAGTGGTCCTCACTCACTGCAACTAGAGAAAAGCCTGCGCAGCAGCAAAGACCCAGCAAAGCCAGGAATAAAAGGTAGATACACGAAGAAAGGGGTGCGCTGTCTAGGGCGCCCGTGTCACACGGAGGGTTATTATTGCCGTAAAGCTGGGCAGCCACCTGGCTTTGCAATGTCCTCTTTTTCAAAACTATATTTGTTTATTTATTTGGCCATGCTGGGTCTTAGCTGTGGCTTGCAGGATCTTCGTGGTGGCACGGGGGCTCTAGTTCCCTGAGCAGAGACGGAGCCCGCGCGCCCTGCGTTGGCAGTGTGCCTCGACCCTGCTGGAGCACCCGAGAAGACCCTCACCCTCTGTGACACCGACTCAGCATCGCCCCCAGAACTAGACCCCGCTACAGAAACGCAGGGACGGCCTGGACGCCACGCGTGCTGTTTGCGGAGCCTGGGCGCCGCCATGGTCTTTTTCTCAAGATCAAGTTACAGTGGACTCATTCTGGCGTCAAACGAAACCGGCGAGTTAATTCTCACAAAGCTGACAAGAACTGGGATTTTCCATAGAGAAGAATGGAAGAGAACACGACACTGCTCCTCTCCCGAGGTCAACAGTGTTGGGCCTCGTGGCATCGTAGGAGTTTGCTCTCTCCCTTCCCCCACGTTTGACGGGAGGGAAATCCAGCCCCAATCTCAAGTGGCTGTGAAGTCGGCCAACAAAAGAACGATCAACTCAGAGAGGCTTCACTGCTTGTCTTCCTTTCATGTAACTTCATGGGGAAAAGACAAAGCAACACTGCGTACGATCGTTCATTCTGGAGGGAACTTCCTTCTGCCTCCTTGGGGCCGGAGCCCCGCGGAAGCCTCTCGTTGTCGTGGTGGGCGTGAAGACAGAGATGCTCAGGAAGTCCTGACAGTTTCTGTCCCTCCTTGCTCCAGCTGCAGTTCTGCCAGGGTCCCGAGGGACAGTTACATGGTACGGCTTTTAAAACTGGGCCCGAGTCTTTTTGTTTTTTGGAGGGTTTGCCAGATTCCTGTCACCCAAACCAACTTCTGATTTAACCTATGAACTGAGAGTTTCCTGCATTCTCAAAGGACAGAAGTCTCTTTTTTTCTTCCAGAAACCCACAATCTGGGCAGCGGGACGGGCCACTGTGCCAGGGCGAGGTGACTGCCCGTCAGCCATGTCGACAGCGCCAGCACTTTCCTGGACAACAGGGTTTAGCCGTCTCCACTGACAAAGGAATATTCTCTGTTCCAGCAACAGAATAAGAAAGGTTGTGGGGTTTTCTTTTTTTTTTTTTAAAGACCTCTTGGTTTGCTTTGGGAGAATTAAATGCACACGTGAGTTTAGTTTCAATTTTAAGAGATCTTAAATCTCACAAAGAAAGCCTGTTTGCAGTCTACAAATTGGTAGGTATTTGTAGATTTGGAAGTACCTCCAGAGTCTTCTCAATTTTTCTTGCGGTTAACAGGGAAATCTCACAGTAAATGTTGAGTTCTTGGGCACAATTTTTACTTTGCCAGAAATGCCTGGAACCAACCCATCCTGGATTACAGCCATCACCACGAATGCTTGTTCACACCTGATTTGCAGTCCCGATGGTGGGGAAAGCCCCTTCTCTGCTCCGGGGTAGAAAAGCACATGCTGCCTCCCGTAACGGCAGTTAGGAAAGGTGCACCCAGACCAAGAGTTGTCGAGCGACTTCTAACTGAGCAGAAGTCACAAAGGGAAAGGACGAATGATGTAAGTGCACGAGCGCCGTCTCACCTCTGAGGTCCCGGACAGAGTCCAGCCCAATCACGAGGAAGACACCAGGCCGCTCCCGACAGAGGGACGGCTGACTGAACACCAGCCAGCATTTCCTCAAGCCGCCGAGGCCACCAGAACAAGGCGAGTCTGCAAGGAGGAACGGCCCAGAGGAGCCCAGACAGGGCAAGTCATCATAAGAAGGTGTCCTGGATGCATGGACTTCGAATAGAAAGGGGCAGCAGGGAAAAACTAAGGAAATCTGAATGAAGTACAGGTTTTAGGTAAAAATAAAGCATCGATATTGGTTCATTAATTTTAACAAATGGATTACTATGGGACACGAGTGTAATGCAAGATATTAATTAGGACAGTTCACGATGTCACCTGGGGAAACTGTCACCCACAGTGTGGAGTTTTAGGAGACTGCTATTTTTGCAATTTTTCGGTAAATCATAAAGTTCCTTGAAACAAAAAAAGGAGTGGTATCATATCAGTTTGCTTTTAAAACGCCATTTCAGCTACAAAAGATGTAACAGCGTTAGACTCACAGGTGGACAAACTGAGCCCAGACACCTGTGCACAACTTCAGTGATTTTAAGAGCAGCAGAGAGAAAAAGTGGTGTTTCCTGCTCCTGGCTCCCACATCAGAACGAATGTTTGGGAACTTTCTTCAAGTCCACATCCCTTCCTCAGTGAGGAAACGTTCATAGACTAACTTAAGTCAAAGTATCGTCAGAGATCTGCCAAAAGAGACATTTCTAAGGTTCCAGTCACTGGGCGGAACTTCTTTCAGACTTTAAGTATCTGCTTTACTTTGACATTAATCAAAGAGTTAGTTTAAATAACATCATAGTATGGGACAGTTTATAAATGTTTATTAAAAGTCAGTAATTTTTACAAAGCAAATATTAATAGCAAGAGGCAAAATTTTTGCAAAATATGTACAAAAGTAAAAAGCCTTGATGACTAGCAATTCATTTTATCAAATCAAATCATTCTTTCCACTTTCAGACCTCCTGTAGAAATAATTTATTGCCAATCCTAAAGCACTGACAGAAAAAAAAAAAAATGTACAACAATTACCAGATGATGTGCTCAGTTCTCAGTTATAAAAAGATAGATGTATAAAAAATCTGAAGCTGCAAATGACTTTGATACAGAGCTAATACAAATCATGTTGTTAGGTACAGTATCTACCAGGTTGTTACAAAATAGACTTTTTGATAAGGCTTCTGTGGTAAATGAGCTCCACCAGGCTGGAGCAGCAGGGAAAAGCCATTTCAACACGTTGCGATTCTGCTTTCAAGTAAGAGGGAAAGAAAGGGTAAACGGTACAGTCTGCTGCATTGTTACGGGTCCTTTACAAGAATTAACCCCTAAACAGGCAGGACTGAGGACAAACACAACACTTAACTGTGGCAAGAAATACTACAAACAGGCTTTCAGAGACAAGCCCAGATCAGAGACTGAGTAAGGAGCCTCCTATCAGGAGATTTCATGAACTGACAGTGATGCCCCCTGGAGCCCTGCTTCCATCCATCTGGAAATGTTCATCACTCAGAGGTGATGCTGTTTTGGAAAGGTCACAAAATCTCTTACCAACCCAGAAATCACTGCCCTACCACTAACACTTTTTTGTTCCATGTAAGCTCTGCCGTTGGAAATCAGACGCTTAGACCTAGACGCCGCGAGGCTGAGTTCTTTATATGCTAACTATACATTCAAGTACAGACACAAGGATGCTAGCGGTGTGCTGCAAGTTATGCTAACAGGCCAAGGCTAGTAGCAAGTTGATGGTACTGAAAAAGCCACTAACTTCATCTTGATGAGCAAGTGTCCAGGTTTAGACTTCACTTTAATCTCTCTACAAATTTATTAAGCCCTAACCTCGTACCATAAAATAATGGGAATGTTACTGTTTATCTGGAACGTGGAGATACACACACACACTCCGTCCCTTCCTCGTGTTTACTACATTGAAAAGCCAATCTGGATCCTATCACGAGAAGGAAGGAAGGAAAAAGCAGCACTTTTAGTCCAGCAGCACAGACCTATGGACAGATCACCTGTGAGTAATGTAACCTTGCGTGTTGAAATGATGTGAAAGACAGTGTCAGATTTTCAACTGGAAAAAAAAAAAAGACACATGCAGAATCTGTGCTCTTGATCCCTCAATTAACTTTCTTTCATGAAAAGAAATGAAAAGGTAATGGTAACTTTCTCTAGGTTTATTAGGGAGATTATTACAAATGTGTGACTGAGATTTACAGGCATGATTTCATGGATTCAAACAAGAAATGGAGAGTTAACACTGATAGGCAGCCTTCTCAATACACATACAGAAGTAACACTTCTACAGATTGCAATGGAGAGAATCTTGTTTCAGACGGCTTGGTTTGGGGCTTTGCCGCAATGTCTCATTATATAATGAAAGCACCAATTTGAGGGTTTCTCACACAGTGATTTGAATTTCAGAACATTGCAGAACATGACTTGGTAACTTTATTCTTCATATAAATAAGGCATAACCGGATATGTGTACTAATGCTGAAAATAACATCCTACCAAAAGCATAAATACAAGTATTTGGGCAGATGCTGGAAGTTAAGATTTACTCATTTCTGCTTACAAACAATTATGGAGCCCATGATTTCTGTGCATGTAAATCAACACTTCTAATCACTCCTGGGATTTGGGGAATCCGACTTCTTCCTGCTTTATACCAACCACTGAACAAGGACTTCCCTCGGCAACCTCACCAGAGCCTAACGAGAGGATCTTCGCCATGTGAAGGACACGCAGTGCGGCTTCCATGATGCCTTCTTCGACTGCTGCTGTGCCCCACTATCAAGTGCCCGTTCCCGATGACACAACGGAAGATTCCAGTTTAACACAACACTGGCAACACGCAAGGATGTGGGTTGTTAAAAATAATATTTAAGTGGCAGAGGCATGCCTTTAAATTATTTGGATCTTCAGAAAAAATATCTGACAAAAACTCTTCCCTATTTAAGAAAAAAAAAGGCAAAAATTTGAGGTGTTCTTTGCTTTATAAGGCAACTCTGTATACTGTAAGGTTCTTCAAGGTCAATGAAGACACTTGTGTGACATTTCTTAAGAATTAAACAAGAAGACATTCAGACCCAAGAACAGATGTAATGGAAAATTAGGCACATTTTACTCCAAATTATAACCATGAAGACTTAGAAAATTAAATACAGTGAAGAAGTTTAAATTCAAATTTTATTTTTAGAGACTGGGGTGGGGGAACTGGCATGGGGAAAACTATGAGCACCCTTGCAGCGTAGTCCCTAATTTCCACCTCCCCTTCACACAGTGGTATTTTAAAAGGGTCTGGTTTTCATGATGCAGGTATAGGACTCTTTCACATGGTTTAAAAATACAGTATATAAAACATGTGTAATAAAGCCTTCAGAGTGAACCTGCAAACCTGTATGAGTAATTTACTGCCTCAAAATATACTCGAGGTTTTACTTTAAAAGAAAGTTGACTTTGAGACTTCACACACATCAGGAAAGGAATCTCAAATGCTCAGAATAGTATCCCATCTCTTTGTTGCCTTAACATCTGACTGTGGTGCTCAAAATGGGGACCTCTGCTTTGTCGGGCAGTATGTGTGGCTCATATCAGAGACCTGAATGAGGACCTGATTGAGACCATCCTTCCTCACTGCACACACAGACTTTAGCCCTCACTGGAGGGAAACAACACCTCCTGCTAACCTGACGCACAGACCTCCACCAAAGTCTCAGGTAACGCGCAGGTGCTGTGCCCTGAAATGGTTCACTCTGCGGGTTAAACAACACACTGGTGTTTGGCGAGAAGCACTGGACACAGAACTCTCAGGCATGCACGAGCCCTGCTCTACGGACACCTGTGTCACAGGGAGGGCTCAGGTCAGCAGCAGAGGATCACCAGGCCACAGACACACGGGCAGCTGTGGAGGGAATGACGGAGGAGAGATGCGAGAGAAGTCAGGCGCCCGACAATCCCTGGTCAGGTCCCGGCAGAGTCCTATCCTAACCCGACCCGCAACACAGACCCAGAGCCCGACCGGGGAGGGCTGGGGGATCCACAGTTCTGACCAGCCTCTCAAGGACCGCTCGCCTATGAAATACCTGAGAACACAGTCAGCTGCACAGTAAAGGTGCAGGCATCACAGCCAGTCACACTGTCAGGCAAGGGAGAAACCATCAGACTTCCCAAACTGTCACCCTGGACACCTGCTCCTCTGCCCAATTCCAGCACCACGTAACCTACAGGGCGCTCCTCGTAATGCTGAAAACCAGCCATTCTGAGGCACTCACGGAGGATGCGTCTGTTAATGGCAAAGCTCCTTGGGGGGTGCGTTTTAATTTGGGGCGTGGTGGGGGAGGTCACATGTAACCATCTTTCAGCAGGAACTGGAACACGACTCCTCATTCTTGGGAGAATCCTTGAACCTTCCAAACGTAGCTCAGGAAAGCTAGAATTCCACGAACAGTGCTGCGAACACGTACAGCCTCTTAGAGACACAGCGAAAAGGAACGAGAACCTCAAACAATGGCTTCCTGGATAGTCTTGACAGGAAAATATTGCCCTTGGCAAGCTCCAAAAAACCCCAAAACACCCCATAAATGCTGCCACGTGGAGCTGACGGGAACAGGGAGGAGTGTGAGAGAACCACCTCCGTGATGGTGCGACAGGGACTCCCACTGTGGGACCCACCGCGTCTGAGACAGGGCCTCGAAGTCTGAGAGTAAAACAGAATTTCCTTGGGAAGGGCTCTGTGTATTCAGCAAGCTGTTATCAGGCTGCACTCTCCAGCTGCTGCCATGGCCAGTGTTTCCTGCATGGCACCTGGATGACATGTCTAAGTATGACAAAGGCGACCTGCACTCCTCTCTTCTGACTTCTGATCAAAACACCAGGAATGGCACGTGCCCGTGCACACCGGACCACGCGTGAGCTTCCACCAGCATCAGGTGAGACACCCTGACATAAACTAAGACACATGCAGGGTACTGCCTTCAGGAGCCACAGAAACTCAGAACTGTTGGGTATACGAGCAATCAAAAAATGTGAAGGCCAAACCCGGGGAAGTCTACGGACTGCCACCCCTCACAGCAAACTTTTCCCCATGGCCCTTCTTTCCCAACAGGCCACCAAGGCTGGGCACAGGCGCGGCTGCCGCGTGTGGGCGGCCAAGAGGCATCCAGGGTCTGTGCGTGCAAAACCTCACCCTGCGGCGCTAAGGGCACCTGCTACACTCGGCACTACAGGAGCACTGTTTGAGAAGCGCAAGGTTCAAAGCCGGAAGGACAGCTCCTCTGAGGCCTGGCGGGAGGAGGGCCCCGCCACGGAGGCCGGAGCTGCGACCATGGGCAGCCCTCCACCAGGGACCGGGAGTCGTGGGAGGAGGACTGAGATTTCCAAGGAGTTAAACCCAGAATCAAGACTGTTCTAATTCCTGCTGTAAACTTCTATTTTAAACATAAAACAAACAGAACACAGGAAGGCGGGAAGGCGGAGCGCCTCCGGGCGTCACTGGAGCATCAGCTGCTTGAGGTTGTCGTGCAGGATGGTGTCCTTGACGTCGCGGAACACCAGCCGGATGTTCTCGGTGTTGATGGCCGTGGTGAAGTGGTGGTACAAGGGCTTCTGCTGCTGGTCCCGGCGCTTGCTGCGGAAACACTCCACCAGGAACTTCTGGACGTCTCTTAAGCAGTGGGGGTCCCCTTCAAACTCTAAGAAATAGTCTTTGATGCTCACAATTTGCACTTTCTCCTCAAGCAAATCTGTCTTGTTCAAGAAGAGAATTATGGAGACGTTGCTGAAAACCCGGTTATTGACAATGGTTTCGAAAATGTTCAGGGACTCGGTCAGGCGGTTGGTCAGGCGGTCTTCCATGAGCACCTGGTCGAACTCGCTCGAGGAGACGAGGAACAGGATGGACGTCACGCTGTCGAAGCACTCGAACCAGCGCTTCCGCTCTGACCGCTGGCCACCCACGTCAACCATTTTGAAAGGAACATTCTTGATTTCAAAGTCGTACTCGTGGATGCCTTTGGTGGGTCTTCTGGCGAGCAGGATGTCTTGCTGGGACGGAATGTACTCCTGGAAAAGAGGAAAGTATTTCCTGCTCAGTGATTCAGGAATAGTGAGAAAGTGTAGTGTACCGTTAACTGGTCTGCAGATGAATCTGAGCAAACTCTGGGAGACAGCTGTGGACAGGAGAGCCTGGCAGGTTGCAGGGCGCTTGCTGAATGTCAAAGAGGTGCCAGGCCCTGTCGCTAAGCAGCAAGAACTCAGCTCTTCAGGACCAAGACACAGGTCCCTGCCTTCAGGCAAAGAGGGAAGAAGACCAGCCAACCTCACATGAGTCAACAACTGTAATACAAGTGGTGGGGTCTGAACACAGAGGAGGGACTGTGATGAGTGATATGCTCAAGGAAGGCTCCATGGAAAGGTGAACCCAGAACAGGTCAGTCCACACTATCTGAACTGGAACACATGAAATAACTGAAAAACTGAGTTTATCCACCAAAGCTTCCCTCCACTTGGCTGGTACTTCTTTTCTTTAAGGCTGACTACAATCTAACGCGACGGAAGAGTGACAGTGAGCGGGGTCTTCACACACAGTCTCACTGAAGTGGATGGAGTGGACCAAACAGACACACACAAGGGCTTGCACAGAGACCGCCCGAGGACGCCCGCGTCTGGGGAGACACACGCCCTGAGCGCAGGGAGGACCAGTGCCACCGAGCAACACACCCAGGAAAATGCAATGCGCGTCCCGCGGGAGCAGACGGAGGTCCTTCTCCACACGGCCGGACACACGAGGCTGCTTCCCAGCCTCAACAGGGCTCATTCTGTGCTCCCCTTCCATTTTATTTCCAGGTTAAACACCTCCAAGACCCCTTAAGACCACATGAGGCTCTACAATAGGACAGGGTTCGGGAGGAGGCACACGAAGCCAGGCTCGGGAGGGGTCAGCACCAGAGCAGCAGCCCTCAGGGGCCTCCTGAGCAGCGTGAAGCTTCCTCCAGGGAGGCCTCTGCCTGAGCCCCGTGTGGAGAGCGGCCAGTGCCGGCCTGTGCTGGCTCAGGGCCACAGGGCATGCACCGCGGGACGGTCCAGCCGGCGGCTCCCTTGGCAAGGGTGAATCCGCCCGCGTCAGAGCCTCAAGAATCCAACCTCCTACCCTCCAACCCTGCAAATGGGGGTCCTGAACTAGAAAACAACGTTTGCCGGAAAGTTCTGAACTCAGCACTTTGTGTTCAACCTCCGCTTACAGAAAAGCAAAGACCGCGACATGGACTCGTTCATGCGCCATCTTCTTTTCAAGCATAAACTTCTTTCTGTGAAGAGTTTTACTTTCATGAAACAGTGGGCAGGGTATTCCTTGTGGAAATGGCAGTGGTCAGGAGGGGAGACGGAGGGAAAAACGAAGCAAGAACAATCCGTATACAGCCATGAGGAAAAAGGAAATGGCTCAGTACATAATTTCTCCAAATTTCCTCATCCTGGCTACTGCTTTCTAGCGACAATAAACATAAACGCTGCCTGAAAACTTACTGGTTCTCCGAGTTTATCCAAGTTATCCAGGAAATATTTTACAGATTCACCCTGAAAACAAGAAGAAAATAAATCATTATTAGCGCTGAGAAATGGAAGACTTTGCTACAACAGTTTATGTTAAACTGTCTGGTTGTACACTTAATCCAAACATACTCTGTTTAGTCACCAACTTCAGACGGAGCAGCTGACCCCACTAAAAATGTATAAAACGTCCG
Organism: Odocoileus virginianus; assembly: GCF_023699985.2. Lineage (NCBI taxonomy): Eukaryota > Metazoa > Chordata > Mammalia > Artiodactyla > Cervidae > Odocoileus > Odocoileus virginianus. The sequence goes on from NC_069690.1 coordinate 58,684,347, forward strand.
CCTCCGCCAAACCCTGGGAGTCTCAGTCTCTGCACGAGTGTCCCCCGCGACCATCCCCTCAAAGAGGATTCCACGCACACATTTCCACACAGCTGCAAGTCCACAGGAAAGACGTAATGAAAAGGTGCAAACTGCTTTCGAGATAAACATACAAACACAATCCCAGTGGGATGATTTCTGTCTACATCCTCCCATCTCAAGTTTACGTGAGAGGTGGTCATCTTCTGAGACAGGAGCAAAGCACAAATGAGGTGGGGACCCGAGGGCACAGGCGAGCCCAGACAGGCGCCCCCGAGCCCCGAGCCTCCACTCTCTGGGCCAGACTGCTCCTAGACCAGGCAGTTTCAGACACCGGAAGCGTATGGGAACACGCTCCTCAGGAAAATCCGTGAACAGCAGACAGACCGGTGAGCAGAGAGCACCCACGCAGAGAAGGCTGTGGGCTTACCCCCACTGGATCTCTGGCAGCCCAGCACCCATCTGCCAGAAGCTGCTCCCCAGGTCTGGCTCTGGAAGGCAGTGCCTCCCTGATGCAGAAGAGAGTCACCGAAAGGTCTTGCCTGTAGGTTGTTTCTGCAATCAGGTGATTTCTGGGGCCACACTCTTGGACTCATGAGGCCTGAAAGCGGCAGATCTCAAAACTTTAGTCTCTGGATTCCCTTTATATACTTAAGATTCTTCAGGACCCCAAAGAGACTTTAAGTGGATTACAGCTACAATACCATGTTAGAAAGTAAAATGAGGCAGCTTAACAAATATTTTACTCATTAATTCATTTAAAAATACCAATAAACTCATTCACGCGAGCTTAGTAAAGACAGTGGGAACTCGACTGCTTCAGAACCCACGCTGTCACCAAAGGGGACATCAGCTGGAGCCAGTTAAGCAGGTCCAGCCTCCTACAGAATGCCCACTGGAAACATAATATCTTAATAGCCTCTGCAATTGTAGATATTTTTGTTTCTACACCAGAATTTGACAAATGACAGCTTATTAAAAAGTCTACCTCGTACTCTGAATGGGTCTTTTACCCCCTAACAACTTTGTAGCATCAAGCCCTAGAATACAGTGGGCAATCAAGTGTACAAGACGTAATATGGAGAAAATCATATTCACTGTTATCATCACGATCTCTTAAGAAGCCTAATGGCTTGGGAAGTTGACAAGGTCACAGTGGCAAGCAGACACAAGCTTTCCTAAATTCTGATTCTCAGTTGAAAGCTGAAGTTTTATCAATGGCAACAAACTTATTTTCCTCAAATTGGCAGGCTAATAATTTCACTCATTTTCTTAAAAAAAGCCCATCAAATGCCCAAGTGTGAGTAAGCTGGTTGTCTGTTTCAAGGAAAAATGGTTTTCCATGAAAAATACAGTGAATTCAAACACAACATGGCCAGTTACCAAGGTGCTTCCAGAGACTGTGGTCTATGCAGGAGCCTGCTGTGTCCAGAGTGCTTCACGTGGAGACCTGAAACAAACTTTACTGCTCGATCAAGGCGTCCAGAGTGCTTCATGTGGAGATCTGAAACAGCCTTTACTGCTAGATCAAGGACACTCTTTGGGCAGCCTGGTGGGTATCTTCCTTGGGGCTCTGCCTGCAATGCGGGAGACCGGGTTCGATCCCTGGGTTGGGAAGATCCCCTGGAGGAGGAAATGGCAACACACTCGTGTTCTTGCCTAGAAAATTCCATGGATGGAGGAGCCTGGTAGGCTATAGTCCATGGGGTTGCAAACAGTCAGACACAACTGAGCGACTTCACTGGTTCACTGGTGCGTGTTTTCAGCTGAGGACACTGAGCTGCGTGTCTGGGGCTCAGCCTGTGTGGAGGCTCCAGCATTGGCAGTTGTGCGCTCTGGGCTATTGGCGCGCGTCCGCCCGGCGACAGGAGAGGACTTCCCAGGGACACCACGAAGAGTGCAGAACATGAAGCCTCCTTTTAAAGGTTTTCTGGGATCCCTGTGGCCCAGGGACCACACCTGGAGAACTGCAATGTGGGAAACCCAGGTCTCCCTGGGTCGGGAAGATCCCCTGGAGCAGAAAATGGCTACCCACTCTGGTATTCTCGTCTGGAGAATCCCATGACAGAGAAGCCTGGCGGGCTACAGTCCATGGAGTTGAAGAGAGTCGGGTATGACTAACACTTAACTGCTAAACTGAGGTAGATGATTAGAAAGCGAAGGACGACAAGCTCCCCTTGAGCTTGGCCCCAGCACTCCTGCGGCAGCAAAGCCAACCTGAACTGCCATGAGGCACTCTGAAGTCTTTATTTCTCCTACTGGGTGAAACTACTGAAGTGTTTTGCTGCAAAACACAGTGGAGATTACACAGTATGCAGTATCTATCTGTAATCCAGAAAATTCTTAATTCCGTTAATAAATGAGGACTCATGGATTCATGATAAGTATAGCTCTGCAGTACACAGGTTTTGGTTTTCGCTATTTAAAATATGGACGAGGTAATCTGGCAGTTCTGAGTGACTATATTCTCTTCTTAAAACAGGAAAATCATCCCCATTTGGTCTCCTCTTGGTATTAGCATACAAAGAAATATTTTAAATTTCACTAAGCTTCCTGATTCAACTGCATTCCCTAAGAGGGTGGTCTCAGAACATGTCTTTGTTTATTAGTAATTCATAACCTCACCAAAATCACATGATGATATTAAACAAATATGCATGGGCTCCCAATAACAAGTTTCAACTTCTACTGAAGAAGGTTTCCTCAGTATTATCTACGAAGTCCTTTGTGCATTTGACACTGTACAAAATCTAAATAAAAACATTTTAATTCATTTTCACACATTTCAATGTGTGGATTATTGCTAATATTTTAAGTCCTAAATAAGGTGTCCTTTGCCTTCTCCCCTAACGTTTGGCCAATATCTATTCAAGGACGAGAAATGCTTTAAAATATTATTCCTATGAAAAACATGTTTTGGTTTAGAATAACTCCTCAGTCAAAAAGTGATGTTAATTCATCTTTTATATCACAGGTGATATGACTGACCCTCCGTTAGTGAGAAGACTGAAAGTAGGAATGATAATCTTAAGAATAAACTCAATGATATTTTATTGCACATGGTGTGATTATAATGGAGGCCCCTGACTGTTAAGAGGTGATGTTTCCCCCCAAACCTGTCCTGAGACAATACAGGTCTAAACATACACATGTGGTGTGAACACACATGCTATAGAAGGGTGAATACTCTTCTGAATTCGGTAACTTAGGGGAAATTCCTTATAGGAGCTTTAAAGACCTCTACTGGGGAAAACAGAGAAAAATCTGTATTTTTACAACCTCAAAAAAAAAAAAAAATCCAAATTAAAAGATAAAAAAGGACCTTGCTGGTGGTCCAGTGGCTGCGACTCTGAGCTCCTTCTGCAGGAGGCGTCGGTTCAATCCCTGGTCAGGGAACTAGATCCCTCATGCCACAACCAAAGTTCAAATGCTGCAACTAAGATCCGGAGCAGCTAAATAAACAAACATTTCTTGAAATATGTATAAAATGTGTGTTACTTGCAATTCAACCATGAAGGACACAGAAAATGAATGATGGCATCCCTGTTCTCAGGAGTCTGGGCTGAGTGGAATTCCGACACCTCACTTAGCATGGGATGGCAGCCCGTCGCCTCCCCCAGGGCCTGGGAACGAACTGTGAAGAACCAGGGGCCGAGCTCCCTCAAATCCTTTGCCCTAACCACTTCAGAGGTGATCGGAAGTCTTCCCCCGTCTAGCATTAACTTTGATTTGAATCCTCTCTTCAATGCTGAGCGATCTGGCAAGCCCCTACAGTTCTCTGAGCCTCAATGTAAGGGCTGGTAAAATGAGGAAGTCCCCTGGTTCGATGGATGATCACCGAAGTTGTGCCCTAGGCAACAATTTCAGTTTGCACAACTGATTTAAAGTGAAGTTCTCCTTTCCTCTACCTGTGTGCCTGTGGGCCCTGAAGTGGGCACTTCTGCTGTGACTCACCATTCAAGCTGTGCCGCTCAGTCCCCAGGCTAACACAGAAGCAACCTGAGGTACTGGGCAAGGAACACCACGGGCTCAAGACGCAGTCTTCTCTGGCTGTGACTTGAGGCGCCATTTTATATTTAACTCTCCTCAGTGTGTGTCACGTTACTGAAGAGAATTCTTAATAACTCCCAAAGAACAGCCATTTCGCATTTACGACTTTTAAAATTTAAGACGTTTGAGGTCACCTCTTAATCCTTTTGTGTGTGTGCAATCCTGAGCTAAGTTTCCAGGTGGCTGCGGCTGGCCGGAGGGGTCCGGGGCGCTCTGACGGCCTGCCCGCTTCTCCCCCTGTGCGTGCACGCTCGGCCCACAAGGGCAGGGCCGCCGGGACCGCGGCGCTCATCACTTGACAGGCTCTGCTGCTGACAAAGCCGGGGCCTGATGACGCCCCCTCAAGAGGCAGACAGACTGACAGTGAGACCAGCTGGCTCCAGCATCCCCTGAACTGGATTCTAGGAGTTCGATCAGCCACATTTCGCACCAGCTTTACAGAGCAGAGCCTAAGCCGGGAGTGGCCTCGACGTCGCCCCCAGACAGCGGGCACGTGTCAGAAAGGCTGTCTTTGCGCGCAGAGACCAAGTGGGTCAGGACCCCACGCGCAGCGCGCGGTGACCCCACAGGCTGGCGGACAGCGCTGAGCGCCACGGCGCCAGACCACGCTCCCGGAACAGAACGCCACAGCACGGAAGAGCGAGGAGGAAAGCTAACATTTTACACGGAACAGCTCGTCCCAGGACTTCTTCACAAGAGGCACAAATGGAAACGAGGTTGCAGCCGAGGGCTGACGAGTGTCCGGCAGCTGGTGTTTGCGAGCTCAGCGAGGGCCGCCCGCCCTGCTCGGCGGCGTCCCCTAGGGGTCAGCGCCAGGCGCGGACTGAGCGAAGGCGGAGCCTGGGCGCGCCGTCTGCGCCGGACGTGCAGCATGGCTGCCGGCGGCGAGGGTGTGGAGCAGAAAAGGCCACTTCACAGACCGCGGAAACGGTCACACCGCAGACTCTGCGGGAAGATCCCCTGGAGAAGGAAACAGCAACTCACTCCAGTGTTCTTGCCTGGAGAATCCCAAGGACAGAGGAGCCTGGCGGGCTGCAGTTCATGGGGTCGCACAGAGTCAGACAGGACTGAGTGACCAAGCCCCCCCAGACTCTTCACCAGCAGGGACTCTGCAGGAAACACCTGATGTCTACACTGTCTTACAGAACCAGTGTTGTTAACAAAAGACTTAATCCGCTCTCACGGACGGGACTGTCACCAGGCCCAAGAGCTTGGTCAGCAAGAAAAGCTGAGTATGCTGACCTGCCCTATTACACCAGTCCCACATCTCAGCAGAGGTAAATTGTCACTGAGATTTTTCAACTAATGGATGAAACCAAATTTTTTTGCAACAAGAACCCACCCTCAACCACTAAAGCAGAACACTGAACGGCTTTTCAAAATCAACTTTGGGGAAGACTTGACTACATTTCCCGATGAGTTCAATCCAAACCTAAAGGCAAAATACATTATGTAGGGGCTTCCCAGGTGGCTCACTGGTAAAGAATCCACCCACCAATGCAGGAGATCAGGGTTCAATCCCTGGGTGGGGAAGATCCCCTGGAGAAGAAAATGGCAACCCACTCCTGTACTCTTGCCTGGAAAATCCCATGGACAGAGGAGCCTGGCGGCTATAGACCATGGGGTCGTAAAGAGTCAGACATGACTGAGCACGCACATGCATGCAAAAATCACTTTGACAATCAGCATTCCTGGAATTATAAGCAATGTCCAACCACTTAGAACATGTTCTCTGCTGTCAGGTTAAAACAGTGGGCCTCCATTTCATGCAAACATGCAGCAGACAGATATTTCTAAAATAAAACATAGTTCTAGCAACATCTTTCAGACAAAAATGCAAGTGTTTTTTTTTTTTTTAAAAAAAAGCATCCATACTTGGAAATCCACTCAGCTATGCAAGAACTGGTGAGGATAAAGCTGCAATGTAAAGGCCACGCCCAGAGGCAAACATGGAGAAGATCCCATAGAACTCTCCCAGGTCTCTCACGTTAGGATCACATGCCCGACGGCAGCACCGCCCGTGCAAGGCAGAGACTCTCCCCAGGGTGAGCTGCGCAGCCTCGGTCCAGAGCAGCATGAACGGTGCGCACCCGCCATGGATCCCGGCGACAGTGGACCCCTCCTGTGAGCAACACACTGTCCCCTTCCAGAAGAATCTCTCATCAGTAAACCTGCACTAAAAACACTTGTGTACAACTTTCTATTATGGATTTCTTCAATAAAAAGTCTGTGGAAGTTTGAATTCTCTCTTGTTAACACAAACACCTACAAAATGCCCTTGATTTTGTCCTTTGGCATGCGAAGTCTAAAGTATCATACCATCGAGCCTGTGACAGGGATTTCTGAAGGGGGTGCTCCTTAAAAACAAACAGTCCCTAGGCCTAGCACAGTTCCACCAAATCAAAATTTAACAAGTCCCACAAGAAGTGATCCTGAGGAGCCAATCCCAGCATCAGTTCAGGTCTGCACATACTGACTATTAATTCAAAATTGGATTTCATATCTTTTTTTAAAAAATTGTTTTTATTTATTTATTTGGCTATGCTGGATCTTAAACGCAGCCTCTGGGATCTATTCCCCGACCAGGGACCGACCCAGGCCCCTGCACTGGGAGCACAGTCTTAGCTACTGGGCCACCAGGAAGTCCCTCATGTGAATGTCATCTCTGATATTGATTATACCAAACCAACTAGGGTTCTTTAAAAGCTTTGTAAAAATGCCAAGAACATTAAGAATCTATATTAGAAACTTATTTAGCTTTATCTTATGATTGAAGTAGGTTTCAAGCAACATTTACTTGAGCTGAACTAGGGTGCACAAGAAAAGCGTCAGGCCTTCCTCTGACTATCTGAACTGTGACCTGAAGAGCAGAATCAAGCCTGTGAGCAGAGCTTTCTCTTTTCAAAGCCCGGCCTGGTGACTCAGAGGTGCTTGACTTCCTGTGTTACTGCAGCTCTGGCCTCTTTCCTCTCTGAACCCCCAGAGCCCGTTTTCAGAGGTCCCACACAGCCCACAGCCTTCAGCACTGAGCCCCCGGAGCCTCCCGCGGTTGAGTCAGTGGCGCTGGTCCTGCAGCTGAAAGAGCGCAGATGAGGACGACTGTAGGACTCCTGCTTGGGTCTGGCAACAGGACCTCAGTTTGTTATAAAATTAATTTGTTTCTGCAACAGACACCTGAACTCTGCATGACAGGTAAATAAATCAATGCAAACTGTTTAAGAGCAGTCTTTTCACCAGGTGAACAAGTAAAAATTACACTTTAGAAAGAAAAGAGCTGATAAAATTCAATCAAATGTGAACTGTTAAGTACTGCAGCGGATTTTAGCTTGTTACTAAAATGCTTAAAAATGTCTAGAACTTAACTGCAGGCTGAGTAGGTATGTCTCATAAATGGCGGAAAATTCACTGTGAATAAAAGTCAATTAGAAAAATATAAGTGCTTCTTAATTGAAGCATCCCATTTTCATGTGTGGAGGCCCTTCTAGTTACGAGACTGCTGTTGCTGTTTAGTCGCCAAGTCATGTGTGACTCTTTGCAACCCCACGGGCTGCAGACCACCAGGCTCTCTGTTCATGCAATTTCCCAGGGAAGAATACTGGAGTGGGTTGCCATTTCCTTCTTCAGGGGATCTTCCTGACCCAGGGATTGAACCTTCGTCTCCTGCTTCAGGAGGTGGACTGTCTACCACTGAGCCACCACCGAAGCCCGTTATGAGACCAGCACTACGTAACAGTTTTTTAAGAGTAAACATGGTAGTGCAAGAAATGCTAAAATTCAAAGAAAATCTGTATCATCGTGATAATTAAGCAGTGAGAGGTTTTCCTCTGAGATCTAAGCATACACGTGATTCTGGAAACGATGACATGGCACGAGTTAACATCCAGCTTTTCTTTACGCTGAGGAGCCGCCACCAGGCAAGCACCGTGAACAGCGCACACGTCCAGAAGGGCAGTCAACTACAAAACAGAGGTCTGCCGAGTCCACGGCGCAGTGGCTCGCACGACTGCCATGCATTTTAAGCCCTTCTATCTGCAAGTCTAGAGTATTTCAGAGAGGAAACACAACCGAGAGGTAAGAGAAAATCACAACTCTTTCTACTCCTTAAACTGACCACAGCTGTGAGCTGACCTGGCGGGTGGTGGTGCCCGACTGGCATCGGAAGGTTTTCTTGTATTCCCACAATGTGCCTTCACTTTTCATCCGTCTTAACAATCCTCAAACTGAGCCAGGTAGGAGGCTTCACCATACCTATGCTTAAAGAACATCTATTCAATAGGAAATTTATTAACTTGCTTTTAAAAGTGACCTAGAAGGGTTTTTTTTTTTTTAAATCAGTAGTTCATATTTGTATACACTGGTAATTTCAGCCCTGCAAATATCCTGGTGAGGCCACATCTAAATAGACTTTAGAAGAGACTTTAAATAGTCTATGAATAGACTCTGTGTAATATAAGCCCTTCCATCTGGCATTTACTTATATATAAGGTTTACAGCAAGAATCAAATGCCAGATATAAACAAGGAACAAAATGGAAATGTTTTGAGGTTAAAGCTGGTTAGTGAATTGAGACTTCTCATTCCAATCTAAGGATGTAGCTGGTAATACAGACAGGAGGCAATACTTCTTACTGGATGGGCCCCAGGTCTGTCTCCCCCTTAGTTTTTATTTCAAAGAAAGACGAGGTGATGAGGCTAGCGAGCTCCTCATGCCAGCAGGCGTGATGAGCGCCTGTGCCCGGCTCCCGCCCCCTGCAGCTCAATCTGCTTTCCTTCACCTGCCCTTCCAGATGTGCTCCTTCTGCCTGGTCTCCACAAAGAACCCATTTTACTGCTCCTTATCTTCGAGATGACCGACCTTTTTTAAAAATGACTTTATTCATTTTTTTCTGGAGAAAACATCGCAGGCACTGAAGTGACACACAGCACATGTTTTCACCTTTACCACTGAAGGATCTTCCAAAGTACTACCACTCACACCTGTTGTGTGGTTCACAGGGAGAAAGACAGTGTTTACTTACATTCAAAGAAATGTAAGGACTCTCCCCTTGCTCAGTGGATAGGTCTAAATTAAGTGGAGTCCAGCTGAATGTGCTTGCAAATATCTCACTAGCATCTTCCATGTGCACCACTCAAAACTCCCAAAAGAGCCAAAATCAGTCAGTCACATCATAAAGCACCCAAACCATTTTTGAAAGCATTTTTTTCAAATTAAACACCTCTCCAGACTAAGCTAGGTTATAACAGCCTAAGCAGAATTTTGGAAAGAATACTTCTAATTTAAACAGCTTCAGATTTCTCTTGCATATAAGTTAGAAAAACAAAGTGGTGCACAATATTAATAATAAGAGACTTCTGGAAAGAAGTCAGCACTTTAGTTTATAAACTGCCATGTTCTTGCCACTGCTCACAAATACAATCTTTTAATATCAGGTTTTCTAATTAGACTTATCACCGAAATGACTTAAAGCTAATGATCTTAGTTTTCTAACAGTATTCCTGCAGTCTCACCAAATTCCAATTTACATATAACACAAAATGTCGACACAGTTTAATAATTCTACTACAGATGTAACCAAAAAATGAAGGACTTTATTAAAATGCTTCATCCTGGAGACAGAAAATGCGAGTTTGGCTGTATGTTTACTAAGTACTCACAAATGCACGTCTTACACTTATACGGTGTTCAGTTTTGTTATCTTACAGTATCAATTGGGGCTTCCCCGGTGGCTCAGAGGGTAAAGCGTCTGCCTGCAATGCGGGAGACCTGGGTTCGATCCCTGGGACGGGAAGATCCCCTGGAGAAGGGAATGGCAACCCACTCCAGTGTTCTTGCCTGGAGAATCCCATGGACAGAGGAGCCTGGTAGGTACTGTCCATCGGATTGCAAAGAGTCACACACGACTGAGCAACTTCACTTCTAAAGTATCAATTAATTACAGCCCCTTCTTTAAAATGCAGGCTTCAGAGTGGCAGACAGTGTTTCTTTATAAAACCTTCCTCCCTGAAAACGCAAACACACACTCTCAGTGTGTGGCGGGAGGCGGCACTGAGAGCCGGGCAAGCTCTGAGGCCACGGGCCGCGCTCTCACCGGTCAGCGTCACGACAGGATGGCCCGTCACCACCACCACCTCATGGAACACTCACGTGTGGGTGCCGGGAAAACTGTCCCTGCAAGTCGGAAATTCACATCCACTGTCTAGATGAACACTTTACCAGTCCTCTGAGAAAATCACCGCCTTCCAGGAAACGCTAATGGTACAACACTAAATGAAAAGGATATGAAATTCTGTACAGAAACTACAGCAGAGTTTACTGTATCCAAAGACTGGAAGAAAACACAGCAGTGAATCAACAGAGACGGAGGTACAGTGGCCGACCAAGTGATACTCTGCAACGGACAGACGGTTTTAAAATCTACGGTGGAAAAAAAAAAACTGTTTTGGATTCTGGAGCTTATTACAAGTAATTCCCTCAGAAAATAAAATAAAAACAAAAACCAACCATCTTGTGTTCAGATAATAACAACACTTAAAGAGTTCTGAACCCTGAAAAAGTCCTCAAAATTAAGTACTTTTGGGAAAAGAACCAATCATATACGATCCCAACAGCATACAAAGAACTGTTGTGAGTTCAGAAAGAAACGACCTTGACTGCTGAGAAAAACAAAACAGAAAGAATATGCAGTTTTCCAACATAAGACATAACTTCCCAAATCGAGTTTCAATTCCCCTGCTGTCTACACGGACGAGCCCACAGGCGGGAGGCCTCTGTGACCCCGGGGGGCCTGTGCACGGGGCGCCCTGTGGCGCTGCCCCTTGCAGTCCCCACGGCCCAAATACATGCAATAGTCAACATTAATTAACCAAGTCTTTCTACGCCTAAGAGTGCACTGCAGGTGAGAGGAAAACCCGGGTCACTTCGCTCCCAGTTTCCTGTTCAATCCAGCGCCCCATACTCGGGGCAGCAGAGAAGGCGGCCTGAGCACTAAGGAGCCACTCCCAGCTAAAGTCAGTCAGGCCAGGGGGCACGGACGCGGGCAGCTGGCCTGCCTCACACACTGCTGGGTGTGGGCACGGCTCCCAGCACCCACAGTCACTGCTGGGTTAGCTGTGCTCTTAAGGGAGGCAGGGGGGCCCCGCAGTCAGGATTCCACTGTGACCCCACTCACCCAAACTAGCCGTGACCTTACCGTCGAAGGGCCTGCATGTCTGGGTCCTTCCTGAGCTGGCAAACACTCGCTGATTCCGCGCACTCGTGGCAGGGAGGCTACAGATAAGTGCTCTACACCATTCACTGGATCGCCAGCAGCACTGCGGGGGACTGAGCTGCCCTCACTGGACCCAGAGCTCCGTGACGGCAGGCCGGTAGGTGGTTCCCAGCCCCCAGGGCCTGCCCATCCCAGGACACGGCGTGGCAGCTGTTCCACACGCGCCTGATAAGGACGGGGAGCTGACGGGCACCACGCTCTGTCACCGGGTCGTGAGCCACGGTCACAGGTAAGCAGTGCCAGCCTCCAGGACAGCGCACGGGACAGACGGACGCTGGCTGGCTGCTCCTTCCCTGGGTGCCCACCCCCCAGTGAGCCCACCCCCCAGGTCCTGCACACGTGGTCCTCTTCCTGCCTGCTGGGCCCAACTCTTTCCTCACCTTTCCAGCCCTGGGGTCTCAACCTCAACCTCACCTCTTCTGACCACCCTCCTGCTCTCTCATCGCTTTCCTTTTCCTCCAGAGCATTTATCACATGTGTGGCTATTTACTTCTTTGCTTTTTAATGTGGGTTCCTCCGAACAGCATCTAAGATTGATGCGAACAAAGATTACTTTCATTTGGTTCACTAGCCAGTACTCAGCCTGCTAAAAAGTGCCTGACTGGTTGGTGGGTGGCCAGGCCCACGTCCTTGAACAGCTGCTGGAAGCTGGCAGCTGACGTGATCTCTTTAAGGTTTAACTCATCTCCTGAAATGCACTACATAAGGCCTTCTTGGCCTTTCACACTTGCTCTTTGGGTCTCACATTTGAAAAGAATTCAGATTTATCATGATGAAAAATGGATAATCTAAAAGTAATGCCTAAGCCTTCACATCTGCACAGAGTATAAAATAGCTACACATTAAAATATCAAATGGATATACTCATATATATTCCCATAAAAAGAATGAAGTTCTACAGGATGAATTTTTTGTTTTATAAAGCTCCTTTTTCAAAAGAAAGTTAACTTACATTAAGGTCAAATGCGCAAAATACAAGCGGTGGGGACCTTGGCTTCTTACTAGATTGTTAACACCAATCTTAAAATTGATTGCAATATTTGATCATAACATAACAATTTAAAAGTTAAGAAAACAATTAAGTATAATGTTCCCTAACCCTAGCGTAGGGCTGAAATGTACATAATCTATGACAACAATTCAGTGTCCCCATTATTTTTGAAGCTGCAGCTAATGAAGACAGTTTTACTGCAAATGTGACAAATTAGTATCATTTGAAAATGGCAAATCATTTGCAATGCGATATTTTAACTCTACAGGCTAAATCACATTCCTTTTATGAAAATATTTCAATGAGGATATATAGTATTTGCAGCTTTGTAAATACAAAGCATTTGACTATTAAGGCTTAAAAAAAATGAACAGAAAATGAACTGAGAGGCCACCTCACACCTGAAGAGCTCCGTGCCTGCGTGGTGTGGGCATGCGCCTCCTCTCACCCGTGGGGCCCGCCGGGCGGGCACTGCCTGTGAGCCACTCCCCAGACACCGGAGAAGCTGGCGCCACCGCTCACGGTCAGCGCTGCCCCGAGGTTTCCTTCTACTTCACGTCAGTCAATGCGAACCACGACACTCCTCGGCAGGAAGCCTCAACGCACATCACACCTTCAAGTCAGTCAATGCGAACCACTACACTTCTCCACAAGAAGCCTCAATGCACGTCGCACCGATGTCAGAGTGCAGACTCGATACACAGTTTCTATTGAGGCAGTTCATTCCACTTAACAGGAAAATAATCTTGAAAAGATCACTTGGGGATAAAAAGTGGTAACCAGGATACTGAAAGGGAAAGTGAAAGCCTCTCACCCCGACAGGACTCACTCCCCAGCCCCTCTTGCTGAATTTTCTAGAGAAGACAAACATCCCGAAAACAGGCTGAAGCAGCTGCACGGGGGAAAGACCCAGCGACACCCGGCTGTCTGGGGGAGGCAGGGCTGGCCAGGGCTCTGTCTGCAAACTCGAAATTTATTTTTCTCCATTACTCTATTAATGTTTTTAGTTGGTATTTTTTAACAAAATGGTCAGAAGTTCTAAAATCTCTCAGAAAGTAACATGAAACCTTAAAAAATAAATAAATAAAGATTTTGTGTTTCATGAATATAACGAATTTTTCTAGGTTGGAAAAGCCCAAACACCCTCTTTAACATGAATGCTGACAACATCTCTGCCAGGGAATGGTGAAAGGGAAAGTGGGTCCATGTGCGCAGGGGGGATGCTGGAGAAACGCGGGTGGAGAGCCCACACTCTGGCCAGTTCAGACCACACACCTGAAGTGTTCTAGGATCATGTTCTTCAAACAAATAATTCCGGCTATACATCTCATGCAATGCAGGAGACCCAGGTTTGATCCCTGGGTTGGGAAGGTCCCCTGGAGAAGGGAATGGAGTGGGTGCACTCCAATATCCTCGCCTGGGAACCCACGGCTCCAGTCCATCGGGTGTGAAACAGTCAGACACGGCTGAAGCAGCCAAGCACTCACGCATGCAAACATCAAGAACCACATCGAGTTTCCAATCTGAAAATCCAGGGCAGTGACACTGGAAAGGAAATGGAGCGACAGCAGTGGAAACCTCAGCCTCCTGCGGTGCTGCCTCCGTCAGAGACCACGTGGTCTGATGAGAATGAAGCGCTCTCCTGCACTGGTTAGAACGCGGGAGTTTATACTGGAAATCAAGCTCACAGACTCAAATCACAGTTGGCAGTGCTTTATACTCGAGCAAACGACTTACAGTCTGCATGTGGCAGGACTGTCAACAGCTAATGATGGTAACATGATCAGTAGGTATCGGGCACTGGGCCACAGGCTTTATTTACCTGGATGATCTGAGCTCATGGAATCCCTGCAACTCGTAATAGTCTCAGAATCGTCCCTACTTCACAGTGGAAGAAAGAGGAAGTCAGAGAGGCTGGGGGCCTTGCGGGGGCTCACACAGGAGAGGCGGAGCCAGGACGCCTTCGCGGTGCGGCCTTCAAGTCCACTTCACCCCAAGGTACAGCGGGAAACCACATCACACTGTAAAGTCACCACGTTAACGCCCTTCACAGAAATGTTTACAATATGTAAAATAATTCAATAAATTCAGACATAGTTACTTTCTAATTTGTTTGGAAGATACAAAGTAAAGTTCCAAGCAGCAAACCAAGAGTACAAGTCTTACAACTTAGACCAAAACCAAAACCACTGCGAGGAGAGCAGTTCTACTGAAGGACTCCCCGCGGCTACTGAACAGCAGCTGTGGACGGAAAGGTTCACCCACTGCACTGATTTCAAAATCTTTTTTATTCATTTTGCCAAAAGAAGAGAAATTAAATTGGAAAGATCAAGATAAACAACTACCATCACTGAGACTGGCAAATTTAGCAAAGGCCACTAAAGTCCAGTTTCAAAACAAAACTATTTCCTTGATCCCTATCAACTCATGCTAATAATGTGGATGTAACAAAACCTCTTCAACAAGGGCATCTTGTTAAAAAAAAAAAAAATGTTCACAACACAGACTGAAGAATTGTATCACACAGCTAGGAAAAGACCATGGAACAAAAAAATCACTATTAATTTCCAGAAATAGGTACTTTATAATTGGAAGAAAAATTTGCAACTGTAATGTGAATCTGGAATGCTCATAAGCAGAATGCAATCTGTGGCAACTACATGAGAAACGTGGCAAAGGGATTCATAAACATAACAGAATAAAAGTGCCCTGACGTCTTTTAACCCCAACAACAGCTCTGAGCAACTGTGTACAAGATGCGCACCAAGTTCCAAATGTCCCTTTCCTAGAAAACTGTGTGCCTACCTTCCAGATCACTGGCCGTCACTAAACTCCTACTCTTCAGGGTACATTAAAACCATGTTCACTGATGAAACATCAGGTGGGGATCAGCAAAGCTAGCTTTCAAGGCGGAGAACATCCCACAGCCTTTACCATGACGCACGCTGGACGGGATGAACGGCACCTGTTAGTGAGTTTACTGGTACACTTTGGGTGATCACCACCACCGTCGTGACTATCAGGTGCTAAAGTAACAGGAGTGGCACAGGAGGTAGGGGGAGCTCAGAACACAAAGGCAGCCTGCGCCTGTCAGGGCCGTGCCACCCAGCCCTAAGAAACAAGCTGCCAGAAGGTCCCAGGGGGTGCTAACTGGGCGCAGGGTTCCGGGGGGCCGGGACAGCAGGAGCGCGCCCCGAGGCCTGGGTGGCCCCTGGACCGGAGGCGCAGGCCGGGCTCCAGCCCCATGTGTCACCGTGACCACCCCTGTGGCCGGAAGGCACGACCTGCTGCCTCCGAGTCTGCTCGCCTGCGAGAGCAGGGCCAGAGCCCACACCTGTATGCTGGGCCGACAGGACAGGACAGGGCACAGCAGTCGGTCCACCTCTCTGTCAAAGGTGAAGCGGGACCACGCCGCGCACGGGGTCCCGGGGCAGCTCTGCTCTCCCCACAGGCGAGCTCGCGGCCCTTCCGAGTGCGGGCTACCTGCAGGCGGGAGGAGCAGTAAGAGGCACCACACACACAGCGCAGTATCCACTGTCGCTCTTCAGCACCAGAGCTCAGATCCCCCACGGCAAGTCAAGCTTCTACCCAAAGTAAAATGACCGAAACGTGAGCATGCCCACTCGATGCGACACGAGGAGACAGACGCAGGTATGCGTGTACGTGTGTTACACGTAGTGCGTGCCAGTCACTCAGTCGTGTCCGACTCTTTGTGACCCCATGGACTGTAGCCCACCAGGCTCCTCTGTCCATGGAATTCTTCAGACAAGAATACTGGAGTGAGTAGCCATTCCCTTCTCCAGGGGAATTTTCCCGACCCAGGGATCCAATCGGGGTCTCCTGCATGGTGGGCAGATTCTTTACCAGCTGAGCCACCAGGGGTCCCTATGTTTGTCACACACACACAATCTCACAAAGTCACACTAAAACTATAAGCACATGCCAAAACAGCCTCTCTGTTTTCAATGTGAACAGCAGACAGCTCTGGGTTTCCAAGGCTTAGCTAAAATGTAACCATTCTGACATCTGATCAAGTTCACCAAAAAAATAAACACAAATTTTACAGAGACCTAAATTTTAAAATCTCTACAAATTCTAATGTTACATATAATCCTTGTAATACAGACTTAAATATTTCACCCTAAGCCTACCATCAGTAGATTTTTAGCAACTTGAAATCAAAGTCCTTTATTGATTTCATTTCATAAAGAAAATGGACCAGATCCTTCTCCAACTATTTTCTCCTGAAAACAGTTCACAACTGAAACTAGTGATCCTCCCTTTGAAGCAAGCCCTGAGTGGTGCTGCGGAAGAAACGAAGGCCTGTCTCCCCAGGACCTGCATCCATGCCGCAGGGCCGACAAGGAACACCGTCACAGCCCCTGGAAGCTCCTACTTGACTGAGCTCTCCGCACCTCCTCTCAGGCCCGCGCCTGAGGTTCAGCAGCTACTGTCACCCAGACCGCGGGGAGCTCAGTCCTAAGAAAGGCGAGCTCAGCCTGGAGAGGTGAAGCCGTGCCCAGGCACCAGCTGCAGCCCTGGAGCGAGAGAAACCAGGTCAAACTCAAGGCAGTTTCAGCTGCGGGAGCCGCAGAGGCAGGACCGGCCGTCACAGGAAGCCGCGCTCACGCTGACGGCGGCTGCGTGTGCAGAAACCCAGGAGCGCGGCCCAGGCTCGCTCACCCCCGGCGGCGGCGTGTGCAGAGACCCAGGAGCGCGGCCCAGGCTCGCTCACCCCCGGCGGTGGCGTGTGCAGAGACGCAGGAGCGCGGCCCAGGCTCGCTCACCCCCCGGCGGCGACGTGTGCAGACCCAGGAGCGCGGCCCAGGCTCGCTCACCCCCTGCGGCGGCGTGTGCAGACCCAGGAGCACGGCCCAGGCTCGCTCACCCCCGGCGGCGGCGTGTGCAGAGACCCAGGAGCGCGGCCCAGGCTCGCTCACCCCCGCCCTGGGTAAGGGGTCTGTACATCGCGCGTAGGCTCCTGAACAAGTAACGGTGTATCACAGACTCCAGTGACTCGTAGCCGTGCTGTTAGCTCTCACACGCATCTCCAACCTCTGGCTGCCATCCCTGGAGCCATCTCAGCAAATTCCCTAGCTACGGTCACCTTGTTTTTCTAGAGAAGGTATCTCTCCAGCGCAGGGGCAGGCTATGAGGAAGGCACGCCCCAGGCAGGGGTTACAGACATCTAACTGAGACGCTAAGAGACCACCTTTCGGGGGCACTGTCCTCAGTGCGCGAGTTCAGAGGAACGAGAAGAAGACAATGCAAGTTCCAACAACAACATGAACCTTTAGACTTTTCTTTTCCACAGTAAGGCATTTAGCTCACTCACAATGATACTAACCAGAAAAGGAAATGTTTGCCTTTAGGAGCTAGAGAAAGAAAACGTTATGTTTGCACCCGAAGTTATTACTAACAAATGAACAGCCTGCTGAAAACTAAAAGCCTACGCTGTGGGTGATGTCACTACACTGCCCTAGGCCCAAAACTGATTCGAGGGCAGTCATTCCTCTTAAGCAAAAAAGTGGGAAAGAGCTTAGAAATTGCCCCCCCCTTTTTTTTGCATTTAAATTTGCATTAATAAGCTTAATAATCAAGTGGTAGTTGAAAACAAAAAGGCTTATTTTAGTTATTTTAGCTGCTAAATCCTCTCATTTCCCCAATGTTTACTTTTCCTATCCAAGATTCAAGAATATACTACACGGTTAAACATATCAAAAAAGAAAAATCGATTCCATAATACAAGAACTTCCCATCTCCTGGAAAATAAACAAACCAGCACACAGAGAACCCCACGGACAGGGAAGCCTGGCGGGCTGCAGTCCACGGGGTCGCAGAGAGCGGGACACAACTGGCCAACTAACACATCAACAACAGAAACACCCGTATTTCCCAGAAAAAAAAAGGCTGTTTCTCCCTAGAAGAGCATTATAATTCAGATCACCTAACAAGACGAGGAAATGTGTCAGACCCTATGGCAGTGAGAGGGAGCCCAAACAGAAGGCAGCCCAAAGGAGGCCCCGCCTCAGAGGGAGGGCGGCCCAGGCCCAATCACCCCTCACCCTCATGTGGGTCTCCACGGACACTGCACCGACCGGGGCCCTCCCAGGCTCCCCAGGTGAGGAAGGGGTCGTTGCGGAAACTGCTCTGTCCTTCAGATTCCAGTGGAACCCACAGAGAGGGCCCAGGCCTGCAGGGAGCCGCGTCCACCCTGTTCTGTGAAGGGGAGCCCAGATGAACGGGACAGGAGTGAAGGCGTCGGGCAGCGGGCCTGGTGAGGGCAGCCGTGGGTAGAGTCCACAGCGCGCGGGGTCGCGCGCGCGCGAGGTTTGAGCGAGTGCGGGGCGTCACCAGCAAGCCCCTCAGAGTCCAGGCTCACGGAAGTGGTGGCTCTGTGTTCTGGAAGCAGTGGAGATGAGCAGAGCTTCCTGGCAAACCCGGCCAGGTCTGGACAAGGTTACTGGGGTCCAGGGAGGAGACACCAGGCCAGTGGGAAGGAGGGGCGGAGTGGGGGATGCAAGAGACCTCCAGAAAAAATAGGACTTGGGCTTTGTGTATGCAGACAAGAGAAGGAATGAAAGAGGTCGCAGAGGAAAATTTTAAGGAAGCAAAGTGACTTCCCAGTGTCAGCCACATGCCAGGCACCACGGAGCATCCCAAAGTATGAGAGTCATTAATTCCACGTAATAACCCAGTTCCTACCACCTGTGCCAGGTACCATTAACAATGTGGGGCAGACAAGAAGGACCCCTGTCCTCAGGAGCTTAAAGCAGACCTCTCCCCGTTCCTCCTCATCATGAGCTTGCCTCTCCTTGTCCCCGAGGCTGTCTCTGCTCTGAAAGCATCAGCTGGCTCAAGCCAAGAATCTGCAGGTCCTCAGCCTCAGTGGTTTAACAGTCTGTTCTTAATGGCAAATAAATTCTCAGGAATATCTTCTCAACAATGATGACCACGAGAGTGTAAGATGTGAACGTTCAAAACAAGAAGTGTCAGGGAAGTCCATCTTCACCTAAACGGACCTGCGGAGCTTCCCCACAGAGCCCTGTGCAGGATGGCAGGCTGGTCAGTCCCTGAACCAACTTGCAGAGTGTGCTATTACACACAGACGTTTCCTCCCTGACCTGCAAGGATGAATAACCTCCTGACAAAGCGCAGAGTGAAATGTGGGGTTTGTTGGGAAAATGAATTTAGAAGAAAGGAGAACGATCCACACTTAACAACAGCAGGGAGGCCAGAGGAAGCTGAACAGGGGTGTGTGAAGGACAAAGACTAACCCAAGTCCCAGCGCCGGAGGGAGGCTGCCTGTCAAGCCAGATTCATAATATTCATAGAATGCTTCCAGCTGCTCAACCTTAACAAGGATGCAGGACCGCCTCTGCCACTTACTCATGCATTAAGTTAACAAACAAAACACACAACAAAGGAGAGACCCGACGCAGACGACACACGCAGGCCGTCATCCAGACGAAGCAGAAGCTCAGGGCTCAGCTTTGTCAGCAGCCGTCGTGGACGCTTTTCGAGAACTGGTAGCCAAGGCTGCTGCGAGTCCAGACTGTAGCAGCGAGGACGGCGGGCGGCCTGTCGCAGCGGCCACACCCAGGTGTGCGGGCCGTCTCACACCTGACGTCATCAGACAGGCTTCTGAGCAGCTTTACTTCTAACTGCCACTTCATTTTGATCACATTACAGTAAAACTTACTTTACATCTGAACTCCCTCCAAACTGCATACAGGAGAGATGGCTATCATTCTTGGGATCTTTCTGGTCTTTGGCAAATAAGACCCCCAAATACAATCAACACATTCACAATGCTTTGTAATTTATTTCGATTATTATTTTTTACCTTTAACCTAGATCAGAACCTTATTTTCCACCCTCTCCTCAATGCTGTGTAATAGCTACAAACTTTTACAGTCTTGTGCAAGACAAAGTAGAAATAATAAATGCAAAATAAATTCTAGGTGTTTCCCATGGAAAAGAGAAGTACAAAAAACAACGTATTATTTTAAGAAGGAACATTTTCTAAAATGTGCTTAGAAGCTTTTAAAAAGCATAGCATGCAAATATACAAAAAGCGCAATGACTGTTAAACATTAAGGATTCTAACCTATACTGATGAATTGTGAAATAAATACCTCTAAAGGTTAAAGAGTATACTTGAACAATTAAGTTACTGAACTCTCAATTCAAAAATAAAAGGTCAAAGATTAATTTTGCTGCTATAACTGAAATGCAATTACTTTTAAAAGGAGAAAAAATTAGATGAAAGTGCCTAAGAAACCTCATTATGATCTTACCCTAGAAAAAGAAAAATGAGCAACTAATTACTCAATATAACAGCTTCACCAAACGCACTGGGGGTTTGCCTTATTTTTACCTTGGTTAGTTTATAAAGCTCATCTAGAAAACTATCCATATTTCTGAGGCTAAAATTTTAGATACAAACATCATATTGTGGAAGGCAGTGAAAAGGGTGTGTTACAATCAGATGCTAATAAATGCCGTTAAAAAAAAATCATAACATTAAAAAAAAAAAATCTCTTACCAGTTGAAACTCTCGACGCCGGTCATAGGCATTCTGTATGCCACTGTCTGCCCATAATGCTCTTATAGCAGGAAGGTACTGTAAGAAAACTTGCGTTTCCACGATTCCCTGGGCGGTCAGGGGTGTCCGGGTATCGAATGCCATCAGCTTGTCTCCATTGAGCTGGTTTGAGTTATCCCCCCAAGGAATGTGGAGTTTCTCTCGGGCATCTACCAGCACCCTCATACCTTTGTTTGAAAAAAAAAAAGTGTGATGGGAGTCATTAGATAGTCTCAGAGATTCGATTCTTGTATTCTTTCCTTAAACTTCTTGAGTATTCTAGGCCCAGCACCTCCAAAAAATGGAGACCAACATCAAAACAAATAGAAGTAACTTCTCAGAGTGTAAAAAGAAAAAAAATTAAAACTCACAGTCATTCAGTTACAAAATTAGAACCTTGAAAAGCAAACACAATTAACACCAGTGCTTCTTCTGTAACATTTTAACATGTTCTAATTAATAAAATAATTCCTGGGGAGAAGAGAGTCGCAAGACAACCAAAACCAGCAAACAAAGAAGAAACTCCGCTGCATAACCTGATGTCCAGGCTCTGAAGATCTGAAAACAAGGCTCTGAGTCTATCAGAGAAACTTTTATGAAACGCCAAGAAGAGACTCGGCCCCGTGTTCTCCCGGTCCCTGAGTGCCCTGCCCAGCCCAACCCATGGCTTCCAGGACCACGCTCAGAGCTCAGACACTTCTCCCCTCCCAAGCTTCCCATCCGGGTGAGGCTCAGGGTGGCGTGAGACTTCCCTAAAAGGAGGAAGACCAACTGCAAAAAAGATGTAGAAGCAGAGATTTCAACTCACAGAGATGAATTCAAACCCATTATTTCTAACTCTACACTGTTACCTTTCATCCCTCCTAACACTCACGTGACTATTAGGTCGTTTGTTTAGATAACTGAAAAACCCTTTGGCTGTCAATTTTCTGACCACGTCAACTCAGAAAATGCAGACGGCCAGTGACTTCATCTCACCAACACTCGAGGGAGGTCACAGTTAGGAGCCCGTGTACAAGAGGAACCAGGTGTTAAGCAAGAGCCAGGTGTCTACCTGGCTATCAGTCAACAGCTGGTCTACTCGTTACCAGAGCCCCTCACAAGCAGCTGCATCAGCTACAGGCACCTTCGCTCAAGGACTGACTACGCGGAGTCTTGGGCCTTGAGAGAGACCTTAGATTAATTTTTTACTAAACAAGGAGAAAGAACAAATTCAACCTCTTCTTACAGCTTACCGCAGAAGTCCTAGGGCTGGTTGTGGTCTGTTAGCTCCTGGTGTCCTGCCCCTCCCTCATCGTTAACCCCACAAAGCTCCCCCTCTCCATTCGCCGCACCCCAAGCAGTTTTCCTCCACTCAATCCTCGGAGGGGGAAAAAAAGTGACTCAAAAGAGTAACTTAAGTACTTCCGCAACAAAACCCCCCCTTGAAAATAACGCTGCTTGGAAAGGCTTGACATCTATTACCAACCCCTAGATAAACTGCTACCCAGATACCACAGAGAGCACCCTCAGGCACCTGAAGAACCAGGCTCTGAATCTCAATTCTGCCAAAATGCCTTTTATGAAGTCCAAGACAGCTGGACACTACAAAGAGTGCTAATCATATCTCAAATGACAAAAGTAAAATCCACCCCCATTTGTTTGAAAGCCCAGAACTAAAACTTCTCTGCGTTTTTCACTTGAGAACAAAGATCAACTCTAGTTTTAAAAATATCCACGAACAGCAGCAGAACCTGTGACCCAAGCCGACACTGATTCATTGACTCCGCCTGCACGGTCTCAGGCCCTTGACCCTCTGTACCCACACACAAATCCGTTTAAGCAGTAGACGCTCCCCCCACCGCAGTGAGAAGCAGAAGGAGGGTGCAAGGTGCTCGGGTGAAGACAGGCACACATCCTGCCCGACCGTGACACTGGGGCGAAAAACCACTGATGCTAAAACTTTTTTAGACCGACTGCATGGTGCGCTCTCTCCTGACGGCAGCACAGCAAACAGGACACCCTCGAGCTTCACATCCTTGCCCCCTAAGGGCCAGGAGCCTGTCACCCTTCGGCCTTGACCAGAGTCTCCGGCACAAGGTTCCGGAGCTCCGCGGCTCCGGAGCTGGGAGTAGCCCCGACCCCATGTGACTCGGCCACCCGCCACCTGGGGCGCGAGGCTGGACGGGCAGCGCCCGGGCTGGCTCGTCCCGGGGAGAGGCCAGCCTACACCCCGGGGCGCTTCCCTCCGGCGGGGGGCGAGGCCAGCGGCGGGGTGAGGGGGGCCCCCCCGGCATCCTCTCCCCCGGCCGCGCCCCCTTCCCGCGCGCCCGGCCCGGGGCTCCGAAGGGGAGGGCGGTGCCCAGCGCCGCCGCCCCGGCCCCCCGCCCCCCGACCTCCCCAGTGCCCCCGCTCCCCGGCCCCGGGCCCCCCACCTTTGATCACGTTGCTGTAGATGGTGGGGCGGAACTCCTCGCGCGCGCGCTGATCGAAGTCCTGCCCGTGGATGATGCGCATCTGCTTGAGGAAGGTGGACTTGCCGCTCTCGCCCGCGCCCAGCAGCAGGATCTTCACCAGGCGCTTCACGTAGGTCTTCTCCCGCGACAGGCACTTGTCGATCTCCTTGGACTTGCGCTGCTGCTCGGCCTCGCCGCTCGTCAGCACGCAGCCCGGGAAGCACACGGACAGCACGGACCGCGACGGCAGGAAGTCCGCCATCTTGCCGCCTCGGCGGGGCCCTGCGGCTCCTCCGCCCGCTCGGCGCGAGGCTCCGGCTCCGGCTCGGCGGCTCGAGGGCGGGGGGCGCCGCGGCGGCCCGGGCGCGCCGGCGGAGGGCGGGAGCCGGCGGTCTGACTCGCAGGGCGGGCCGGGCAGGGCGGGCCGGGCGCGCCGCGGAGGGAGGGCGGGAGGGCGGGCCCGGCGGGGCGGCGGCCCCGGGGCGTGCGCGCGCCCGCCGCCTCGCGGGGGCGTGCACGCACGCCGCTCCCGGAGACTCGCGCTCTCTCGCGAGCCCGCGAGCTCTGTCAGGCGCGCGCGAGGCGGGACGGGGTGCGCGGGGCGCGCGGGGCGGGGGCCGGGCGGTCACGTGGCCCGCTCCGCCGCTGCGCCTCCTGCTTCCCTGGAAGGAGCTGTACCCACCTCGGGGCCGCGCGGCAACTTCCGGGGGTCCAGGGGGCCGGAGACCCGCCCCAGGCTCTGCCCTCTGGGCTCGCAGCGTCTCCCGCCGCTCCCAGTCCCCGCCACCGGCCGCCGAAGCCTTTGGCTCCAACGTTGTTCAAACAGAGAGCGGGCGTTTGCGGTTTTGGTGCATCTTCTTCCAGTGGGTCCCTTGACACCCCGCCCTCCCGTCCCCGGGATGGAAACCGGCGTGACCCCCCAGCCCCACCCGAGACCGTGCCGAGACGCTGCTTGGGGAGGAGGGGCCGGGGAGGCGCCAGGACGGGTTGTGGATGCCTCCCGGCCGCAGTCCGCACGCAGGCTGACGCCGACGTCTGCACGGGTGAGGTCACCCCGAAAATCCCCCCGCACCGGACACCGACGCGGCTGTTCCCCAGAGGAAGCAGATAAGCAGACAGACCGAGGACAGGAGCCGGCGGAGGTTAGGTTTCCTGCCGGATTGCAGAGGATGTGACCGGCCAAGACTCGGGCCCAGACACCTGCAGGGCTCCGGGACCACAAGTGACACCTGGGCTGGCAGAGGGACGCCTCGCAAGGACCCCGGAAGCCAACTTCTGTCTAAGCGCTCTAGTTTCAAGTGGAAAAAGCCCTCTGGGCAGGTCTCTATGGCGGTGCAACTCCTCCCAAGAGCCTTGCCTGGGGCTTCCGGGGCTCAGAGGCTTGTCTGTGTCAGGCAGCGAGGTAGCAAAGAGTTCAGTGCCCTCGACAGGCTCAAGAACACGTTTAAACAAAAAAAATCGGTGATAATCAGTTTACTGGCCGGATTGGGTTAATGGCTGAGGAGCCCCATGACTCAGTAAATTGGCTGCAGTAAACGATACCTGCAGTAGGATTATCTCCTGTTGTCCTGGCCAAGCCCAGCGTGTGGACAGGCTGCCCTATACAAAGTAGGGTAGGTTCCCCTCCAGTATCACTAGGCGGTGCCTGTAGGCAAAGTAGATAGTAAAAGTCCACCCAGGTTGGAAGAGCTCTCTGCACCTTCAGCTACTGTTTGGGAAGCTTGGTTCTCCACCCTTGGAAGGACCGACCTCTGCCCAGGACAGGGTATAGCGCTGGCCCCCAAGCAGCATGTCTGCTTGGACTCCACATGCTAATCTGAATGCCACAAAAACGGGAAGAGGGAAGCCTATCAAATAGTTGGCATCTTTTTCTTCCTTTTCCAGGAGTGCTCACTACATAACTGAAGCACCAAGGATGCCCCGCAGGCAGGAAGGCTTTCCCGCCCTGCCAGTTCATGCTGTGACATGTAGAACAGCAGAGGAAGGTGTCCAGAGCCCTGCCTGTAACCTCGAGTTGAACAAGCTTGACTCATATCAAACCCCGCTGCTCGCCTCAGTGCTTCAGAAAAAAAAGAGACCTCTTTGGGCCCTGCCTGGGGTCAGGCTGCAGTCGTCCAGTAGCTTCTGTCTGGTTGTCAGGCCACCTTGAAAGTATGAGCATTAAAATGAGCTGGTGGTACAGTAGATAAGAATCCTCCTGCTGATGCAGGGGCCGCAGGATTCGGTCCCTGGTCCGGGAAGACCCCACATGCCGCAGAGCAAGTGAGCCCCGAGTGCCACAACTAGTGGGCACACGGGCTCCTAGAGCCCATGCTCTGCAGTGAGGAGCCACTGCATTGAGAAATGCAACATAGAGAAAAGCCTGTGCACAGCAATGAAGACCCAAGGGTAATCAAAATTAAAGACATAAATAAAGGACTTATTATTTAAAATGAGCTGGAGGACTTCCCTGGCAGTCTTTTGATCAAGACTTCACCTCCCACTGCAGCGGGGCGCAGGTTCCATCCCTGGTCGGGGAGCTAGGATCCCACATGCCTCTTGGCCAAAAATCCAAATCATAAAACAGTATTGTAACAAAGACTTTAAAAGAAATGGTACACATTCAAAAAAAAATCTAAGAAGAAAGTGAGCTAGAGGTTTGATGGTTCCTCAGAAAGTTACACTTAGGATTGCCATATGACCCAGCAATTTCATTCCTAGGTGTATACCCACAAAGAATTGAAAACAGGTGTTCAAAGGAAAAATTGCACACCTGTGTTCATGGCAGCACTATTCAGAATAGTCCAAAGGGGTGAGCAACTCATTTATCCATCAATGGATGGATGGATGAACAGTGTGATATCTCTATGCAGTTCAATTATTCAGGCATTAAAAGGAATGAAGCGCTGACACGTGCTACAACGTGGATAAACCCTGAAAACTTTACGCTACGTGGAAAAGCTGGTCATAAATCCACATAGTGTAAGGCTCCATTTATAAGAAATGTCCAGAACAGACAAATCCATAGAAACAGCAGATTAGTATTTGCCAGCAGTAGGCAGAAAAACAGGGAGTGATTGCTTCAAGAGTATAGGCTTTCCTTTCGGGGTGATGAAGATGTTTTAAGAACTAAATAGTGGTGGTGGTTCGTTCACAGAATTTTGGGAATATACATATATTATATATATCCTATATACATAGGATGTGCTCAGTCATGTCTGACTCTTTGTGACCCCATGGACTGTAGCCCACCAGGCTCCTCTGTCCGTGGGATTCTCCAGGTAATAATGCTGGAGTGGGTTGCCATTTCCTTCTCCAGGAGTTCCTCCCCATCCCAGGGTAGAACCCACATCTCCTGCACTCCAGGCAGATTCTTCACCCACTGAGCCATCGGGGAAGCCCCTGGGAATCTACTAAATGCCCCCAAATCATACACTTCAAAATGGTCAAATGATAAATTTAATGTTATGTAAATTTCACTACAATAAAAAAAAATGAGGTAGGGAAAACAATATCTTCCATAAAAGTCACTGGATTCATTTACCGTTGAAGACCCACAGTGTATGATGTTCACTGCATGAACATGATTCTGAGTTTTTTTTCCTTTTTTGGCCATGCAGCTGTGGGATCTTAGTTCTCTGAGCAGGGATTGAACTCAGGCCCTCGCCAGTGAAAGAGCTGAGTCCTAACCACTGGATAGTCAGGGAATTCTCTGGTTATGTTTAAAGTAACTCGAACAATTAAAATTACTTGCACCAGAAGCAAATCTACTCTAGTTGTTGCTTCAAGTCACATTGTAATGATATTAGTGAATATTATAATTTTCAGACAAATTCTTTCATAACTGAAAAGATAGTCTAAACTTTTTAAGGGAATACAGAGTCTGTCGGTTGGAATTGGATCTGCTGGCTGCTGTATTTCCGATAGACGCAGATGTGAATCCATCGGAAACACCTGTGTTAGCCGGTTAATCCTTGTGCAGATGAGGGGTTCAGATACCCTGAGGAGGAGCTGTGATGAAAAGATTGCACAGCTAAATGGTTAATTAGTTGTAGCGTGGCTCTCTTCTTAATGGAAACTCAAAGTCTAGTGGCAAACAGTCTTGCTAGATAAATAATCAAGGTGTGACTAACAGTGTAGAAGCACATTTCCACTCGACTTTTCTACTCTAATGTGGTCGCCTTACGAAGGATCAGGCCCTGTCTAGCAATACTGTCGATTCCTGTAATCTACTATCTGTTCTTTTTTTTTCCCTCCTTGGCGACTCCGCGGCTTGTGGCGTCTCAGTTCCCCGGCCTGGGATGGGACTCGTGCTCCCTGCAGTGGAAGTGCAAAGTCCTAACTACTGAACCTCCAGGGCAGTCCAGCTATTTGTAACTTTCTGTTGGAACTGAAGGAAAGCCAGGTTTCCTGTCTTAATCATGGTTTCCTAAAAAGTGTGGGCTTCCCTCGTGGCTCAGTCAGTAAAGAGTCTGCTTGCAATCCTGGAGACCCGGGTTTTTATCCCTGGGTCCGGATGATCCCCTGGAGAAGAAAATGGCAACCGACTGCAGTATTCTTGCCTGGGAAATCCCGTGGACAGAGGAACCTGGCGGGCTACAGTCCATGGGGTTGCAGTGGACTGCAAGAGTCAGACCCAATTGAGCAACTAACACTTTTTTAAATAGTGGCACTACTTAGCTCATTTAACAGACCCTGTGACAAATAACTTTGAGCTGTTTACAAAAACCAGTGTTTTTCACAAAGGACAAAAATGTGTCACCCTCAGACATGTTTGAAAGAATGTGCCAGAGGCTCTCGGAACGATTCCAAAAAAGGAGTTTAAAAAAAAGATTTGGGAACGATGGGAAATATAATTTAAATAAGTGCTTGGCCTCCCAAGGTGACTACTCACTCTTCAGGATGGGACAACACCCATTTAGATGTGTTTATTTAAAAATCAGTCACATTACTGGATGGGGAAACCGTGGGTTAATTTTCTAATAAAGACGATGACACACCCAAGGTTTTCGCTACTTGACTCTTCAGTCTCATCACCAGTGTTATTATAATAGGTGGATTCTGCTTCTTTCAGATAAAACAGGCGTGGGTTTTTCGTGTCTTCCTTTCTGTGCTAGGAAAGGAAGGGAATTCCCTAGTCTTCCCAGAATACAGATCTCTTTGAGTTGTGTGTGTGTGTGTGATGTTTTAAAGGCCCCAAAGCATTTTGACCTACTTTATCTCATTCTCTGCTCACAATAGGCTGACGGAGCACCCAGTGTTAGGCTCACTCCCTGAGCAGGAGGAAGCTGGGTAAAGAGAGATCTGAGGACTCGTAGCCTCCCTCCAACTGTCCGGGGGCAGAGGCAGAACCAAAACCACCTCCTTTTGACTCTAAATCCAGGGCTCTTTCTGAGTCACCAGAAAGAGATAGTTCCCTGGATGCCCAGGTGTACAAAGATTGCATTTAAGGAACAAGTAGTTGGTTGGTTGGTTACTCGGTGTTTTTCCAGCCCCTTTTGGGCAAAATGCCACCTCAGAGTTTACCAGCTTGCAGGCTGATTCTAGCACAGTAAGATGTTCTGCACTGGAGGTCAGACTCTGGTTTGTAAAACGTTCTGGGTGACTGAGGTAGAAACAAGAAAAGAGGAGGCTGGCTTTACAGCCATATTTACATGGTGGTAGAAGCTCCAGAGGAGAAGGCAATGGCAGCCCACTCCAGTGTTCTTGCCTGGAGACTCCCAGGGACGGGGGAGCCTGCAGGGCTGCCGTCTATGGGGTCGCACAGGGTCGGATACGACTGAAGCGACTTAGCAGCAGCAGAAGCCCCAGATGGTCCCTTCATGTGAGTCCGGAATGAAAAGGCAACTTCCTTTGTTATGAAATGCGATGGTGCCCTTACCAGAGTAAGCCTCTCATGTGGAAAGTTTTGTATGACACCCGGCATGTGGAATTGCCTTCGTGGTGGTTTTTGTTGCTGGTGTTATTGAAGGAAAACGTGACTTTAATTATTGGCTGTGTCTTTCTCAGCCTCCAAGGAAGATCCCCGAGCTGCTTGTTGAGCAGTCGTGACTTCTCTCAGCTTCTCTGGAGTCGGAAGCCTGCCTTGGAGAGACACACACCCATCCCGGGAGGAACCCTCACATCTCGCTTGCTCGCTGTGCGAGTAACAGCAAAGGCCCTCTGACGTGAGCTCTGTTTCTCCAGAGAGGCTGACGTGCGGGCTCTCAGCTGACGCCCGCATCGCCTCACCCTCTGCTCCCAGTGCGGTTCTCTTTCCCTCGGAGCGTGGACTGGCAGGTCCGGGCCTGCTGCTCCCGTGGACCGTGCTCCTGACTCGCGGGCAGCCAGGCGTCGCGGGGCACGCCGAGACTGGCCTTCGCCTCTGAACCCGCCAGGCGCTGACCGGCGTGTGGTCAGGGCTCACCCACACAGGGGCACGGAGGAGTGGCCCCCGGGGCCTTAGTCAGGCCCTGGCAGCCTGGCTCCCGGGGCGAATAATGCCATCGACAAACCGTCTCCAAACTCCTGCGAGAGCCGCTGCCGAAAGGAACAGGCCGGCTCCAGGCAGGATTCAGGGAGCGACCCCAGCTGCTGAGTCAGAGTCACGGAGTCCAAGTCTGGGAGCCGAGCCACGAAGGCCTGTCTCTGTCTCTTGCAGTAGTCACTGCCTTTCTCCCGCCCCCAGCCCCCAGGGCTGGCCGGGCACCCCACTGCGCACGGGAGGATGAGGAGGGGTAAAGGCTAGAGGAAGCGTTTTCTTCTGTGCCGGCAGTTCTGCACTCATGTTTGCCCTTCACTTGTACACGGCTGGTGATGGGAAGAGTCCTTTAAGCAATGAGTTGAGGTCACCTGCTTCTCTGGTTTAATCCCGGGAAGCAGATCAAATCATCTGCTGGTCATTTCCTTTCCCAGAGAAGGAAAGGAGTCAGGGTACAGGGCCTTGGGGAGACCTCACTGAACATAGCGTGCCTGGCTTT
The DNA here is from genome assembly GCF_023699985.2 of Odocoileus virginianus. Taxonomy (NCBI): domain Eukaryota; kingdom Metazoa; phylum Chordata; class Mammalia; order Artiodactyla; family Cervidae; genus Odocoileus; species Odocoileus virginianus. The sequence continues at coordinate 58,714,633 of NC_069690.1, forward strand.
TCCTGTCTGTAAAATGGGAGTTTGGTGATGATGATGATGATGATGGTGGTTTTTACCTTTTGGCCACATCGAACAACATGTGAGATCTTAGTTCCTCGACAGGGGATGGAACCTGTGCTCCCTGCACTGGATGCTCAGGGCCCTAACCACTGGACAGCCTGGGAAGTCCCTGGGATAAAAGCGTTTTCTTAGGGAGACATTGCTCCTGGTGAATTTCATGCCACCCGCATCCAGTGCCGGCCATTTTTCTCATTTGGCCCTGGGTGGTAGACAACACCCAGGGTTCTCCCTGTTGCATTTCCCAGGCCCTGGCCCTCTGTCTCACTGCTTTCCTTCCGGGCCCTCCCCCGCCACCCCCATCCCCACCCCACCCCCCCCCACCACCCCTATCCCCCCCCCACGCCATCACTGTTTCCCTCCCCCCCTCCCTCCCCCTGCCCCCCGCCCCCCAGGCTGATCAAGGTTCCCAGCCTCCGCGGTGCGCTAGCATTCTCCGGCCCCCGTGCCCCTCAGAGCACTGGTCACAGTGGACAGTAACTTCCGCTCCCTCCCCCACCGCCCCAGAATGCGCCCCGAGGCCAGGGCCACAGCCGCTCACTGGTGCCTTCGGCATGCAGCAAGGCACCTGGGTGAGCTCGTGCTCTTGACCTCAGTCGTGTCTGACTCTCTGTGACCCCATGGACTGTACCCACCAGGCTCCATGGGGCTTCTCCAGGCAAGAATACTGGAGCGGGGTTGCCACTTTCTTCTCCAGGGGTTATTCCCGACCCAGGGATCAGACCTTCATCTGTGGCATTGGCAGGCAGAGGCCTCAGCACTGAGCCCGGGAATCCCATGTCATATGGTAAAGACTCACTGAACGTGTGTCATTTAAATGAGTGGCCACCGTCTGCCTGCTCCCAGGCGTCTCCCTGCATTTCTGATGACTGCCAGCTGGAGCTGCAGCCCTGCAGGCCTGGAGGGGCGTGTGTGCGGTGGCCGGAGACCCTTATGGCCCCGCCCCACCGCTCAGAACCAGAGTCCAGATCCTGCGGGCCGCTCCGCTAACCTGGCACGGCCGGACGCCACTCGAGAGGGGCTCAGGAAACCTGAGCTAGCCGGAGGCTGTGCCTGCTGCGACGACGAGGACGCACCACCACTCGCTGCGATCCGGCAAGTGGCCGCCCCCGCGGGGCAGGCAGGACGCTGCGGATGCCCGTGGGACGGGAGAAGCCAGAACTTGAGCTCTCACCCCTCTCAGCCGCTGCCCACTCCTGTCAGGGTCAGGCTGGGGTTGCTGAGGGCAGCAGGGAGAGACTGCACGAGTGGGGTCCCAGCTCAGCTGCTGCCTCACGCATCTTCCGTGCTGTCCTTGTTCAGGCGCTGAGTCATGTCCCCCTCTCTGCGACCCCGTGGACCGCAGCACGCCAGGCTTCCCTGTCCCTCACCATCTCCTGGAGCCTGCTCAAACTCATGCCCACTGCGTGGGTGATGCCATCCAACCATCTCAGCCTCTGTCACCCCCTTCTCCTCTTGTCCTCCATCTTTCCCAGCATCTACCATGTGAATCCCGCAAAAAACACACACACACACACACAAACTCTCTGAGCTTCATTTCTTTTCCTTAAAAAATTTTATTTATTTATTTATTTGGCTGCCCCGGGTCTTAGTCACGGCGTGTGGACTCCGGTTCCCTGACCAGAGATGGAACCCAGGCCCCTGTGTCGGGAGCGAGGAGCCTTAGTCAGCAGACACCAGAGCTTCATTTCTGTTATCTGAAAAGTGGAACTAATTCTGCCCTCACGTCCCTGGGCTGCTGAGAGTAACGTGTAAAGCACCTGGCAGGGTGCCTGCCTGGCCCCACAGAGGTGTCACATAATGTAGCGTTTGCCACTATGCATTGGGGATTGAAAGTGGTTAATGATTCTGTTACATAAATATGAAGGTTGAAAAAAATACAAAGCGTGTTGTTACTGTTTAGTCGCTATGTCCTGTCAGACTCTTCTGTGACCCCACGGACTGTAGCCCGCCAGGCTGGCTCTTTAGTGAGGGCAGGGACAGAGGCAGAGGCGCTGGGAGGCGTGGGGGCTGCCCGTGGGCTGACCCTGAAAGGCTTAAGGAGCCAGGGTGCTTCTGTCCGTCAGAAAGCTCCTCTCCTGGGAAAGGACTGAATGCAGGCCCAGGAGACTGGTGTGTGTGTGCGTGTGTGTGTGTGTTTTAAAACAAATGTGTGATTTATGACATCTACTCCACCCTCTGAATCACACAGTGACCCTAGACTTTGCCCAGAGTCTCTGAGATTGTGAAGGACACTCCTTAATTCTAGGGAAGTCCTGGAGGTGCTGGGTCCAGGCTGGAGACATCAGAAGTTGGAGGGAAAGTCATGTCTCCAACAGCTCCCTGGCTAGCTTTTCAATCCCCCTCATACCTTCCCGGGGAAAGGCACGGCTTCTAACAGGACTTTGGGCTTCGCTGGGTTGGAAGGGGGAAGACTCTGCTGGAAGGGAGAGCTGCCCCACCCACCAGCGAGCCTCCCCTTTTCTCCGGCTCCTCTAATCCTCCAGCGGCCTGAGTCACTGTGACCCTGGTCTCCTGCAGACCGTCCAGGTCAAAAGCCAGCCAATGGCGGCGGGTGTATAGGGAGGGACCGACCTATGGACCGTGATACCAGTCCAGCACTGCTTGGTCTGGACATGTGGGGTGCGTCTGTGTGGGCCGGGCACTGTACCCTGTATTATAGACTCAGAGGGGAGGGCCGTTACAGGGATGGCACAGTGGATGAGGCCAACTGGTCAACCAGCTATCAGGGCGCTAAGTCGGGAGTAGGGACAGCTGATGTGTTCAGGCAAGTCCACCAGCCTGGGAGCCCAGATGGGGCCTTGGGAATCAGGTGGAAGGTATTCAAGTTGTTTTGAAAGAAAAGAAGAGGAAGGAGGGGCTGGGAAGGTGAGCATTCCGGGCTGGGGAAAAACCAGGAGGCCCTGAATGACAGCGGAATAAGGAGATGATGCTGCTGGAAGTTCATCATCAGTAAGCTCTTGCTCTGTGCTGGGCAAGCCCTATTCCCATTTCCTGGATGGGTAGACTGAAACTCCCAGCCATCAGGGGCACTCATCAAGGTCGCACTCAAGGGGTGATGCTGATTGAAATCCGGAAATGCCTGACCCTGGCCATCCCACCTAGACGCGCGGGGTGCCCTGGGGGCTGCAACTCATTCAACTGCCCATGGGAGGCACATGGGGACCTCACACTGATTCACAAGCATTTTTTTAAATTGTCTTGACGAGTAGACTTGGAGGAGCTGAGCAGGTAGTTCTGTGCAGGACACGAAGGCGACGCTAAGTGACGGTCGTGTGTGGCGGGTCCATCGTCAGGGCGGCGTGTGCAGAGTGGCCTCGCTCCTGGGCACATCCAGCAGCTCTGGACTCACGGGCACTTCCCCCGGGTGCTGGCTGGGCACCAGATCTGGGTTTCTTTCTAGGTCAGGCGGCCTAGGATGCAGTCAGTGTAAGCTGCAGACCCGGCTGGAGCGCTGTGTCAACACAGACTATCTCCTACCCCAACGTTTCCTTTACGGACGCCTCTTCCAGCTGGGGCGCTTGATTCCAACTTCCTTATCAACTCGAACTTCCTACCCAGATATAAGGAAGCTATTAAAGTCCACTTCCTGGTCTTGCCTTGACCTCCCCTGGCCTTGCTTGCGTGGCATGGAGCTGTCTCATCGAGTGACCGAGAGAGACCAGGGCCCTGCGTAGCTCGGGCCTGGGTGTGACCTGTAGCCGCTCCTGTTCCCTGATGCTCCAGGCTTCGGTCCTGCCCGTCTGGGGCCCTCGCTCCTGCCAGGGCCTGGGGTTTCAGTCTACCTGTCAGGCGCTGGCTCCGAGATGCTCTGACAGCCAGGTTACTGGAAAGCTCAACGTTACTGCTCACCTCAACGCCCGCTCCCTCCCAGTGCTGCCTGGGGGCCTGTGGGTCCAGGCGGGGGCAATTTGGGGAAAAGAGGGGGTGTGTCTCCTGACAAACTGGATCCTGGGTTCCCCGGGGCCCGCTGCAGGGAGCCTGGCCTGAGCAAGGTTCTGCGTGCCCTTTAGGGGCCCTCCGCCGGGGCCCCGCCTGCTCAACCATCTCTTTACAGGTGTGCCTTCCCGGACTTCCCGAACATGTGGGGAGGGGCGGGAGCAGACTATAAGGGTGAATGCCACAGGCTCCTGCTCCCCAGGAGCTAAGGGCCAGCGAGGACAGGACGAGGTCGGACTATAGGGGGAAGGTGGGGCGGTGATGGAAGTGTGGGGGTGGGAGGCGGGGCTGGGAGGAGGCCACGCCCCATTTCCCCTGGGCAGGCGGAGCTCAGGGCTGTCAGTGTTAACCTGCCGGCCTCTGGAAGCGGGGTGCCAGGCCGCATGGGGAGAGGTGCCTTACGTCTGTTCCAGGGGCTTCTGGGAAGACGAAGGAAGGGGAAGGAAAGCCCAGGCCCTGGAGTCCAGCCGGCTTCTCTCCAGGGAGCCGTGCGGCACCCTTGGGAACACAAGAGCCCAGCAGAGTCCCCGGAGCCTCTGCCTGCGGGGCCGACGGTGGCGAGGCCCCCCAGCTGATCGAGTCCCCAGGGCTCCGGCCACACAGCACCAGCACTGGGGGACTCGCAACCCCCCCCCCCCCGCGGCCTGGGGGCCACAAGCCCGAACTCCCGGGGTGGCCAGCTGGAGACCGGGAGCCTCCTTTGCTTGTTCGGCGTCTGTGGTGGCCGAACTTTTGGACACGCCGTGCCGGCAGGCACACCGTTCCGCTCCCACGGCCACTTCTTCCTCTGGGTGTTCATGTCATCTTCCTTGCGTCCAAATTTCCCCTTCTTGTAAAGACACCAGTCATACTGGAATAGGGTCTGGCTGACCTCATTTTAATTCGATTTTGTCTGTACAGACCCTGTTTCTCTATCACGTCACATTCTCACGTGTGCGGGGGTCAGGACTTGGGTCCATCTTTTGGGGGGACACAGCTGGCCTCATCAGACTATTCTTAGCAAGTCCCCCAGCCAAGGGAGAAGGAGACAGAACCAGAGTCAGAGACAGACAGGGTGGAGCGGGGCCAAGGTGGTGAGGGAAGCAAGCGGAGGGGAGCGCCCGCGGGGAGGCGGAGGCCTCCAGCAGGACAGCTTCACCCTCTGGCAGGGGTCGGTGAGGATGGGTCAGGGCAGGGATGGGGTTAAAGGTCAAGGGTGCCACGCTTCCTACAGAGAATCAGAGGGGTGAGGTGTGCCCAGGGGTGTGGTCGAGCCTTGGGGCCCCGCCAAGGTCAGGGGCGATGAGTATCTTGAGGACCCGGATCAGACGTGACCTGGGGTCCCGCTGACCAGATTCCACAGCCGGGTTTTCCTCCCGGGTCTCTCATTCCCTCGCCCGGGGGACTTGAGGCCCTGGAGAAGTGCGTTTGCCGGCTGACCTGGCGTCCAGCGAACCGGGCAGGAAGCGCGGCCCCTGGGGGCCCGAGGACCCGAGGGGAAGGGCAGGGCAGGAGGGGCGTCAAGGGGGCGGGGGAGGAGTCAGAGGGTGTCAGGGGGTCGGGGGAGGGCCGGAGGGGCGTTGGGGGGCCGGGGGAGGAGTCGGAGGGGTGTTATGGGGGGCTGGGGAGGAGCCGGAGGGGCGAAGCCGGCTCGCAGGGCCCGGAGCCGGACTTCAGACTCTGAAGGGCGCGCGTCTCTGGGTGAGGACAGGGTCCCGGTGCGGCGGGGGGTGGGGTGGGCGGCTGACGCGGGGGCAGCAGGGTCCCCGGGGGCCTGTGAAGCTGGGAAGCGTGGCACAGCGCCGGGGGCTCTGAAGGCACACAAGACAACGTGGAGGACGAGAGACTGCCCGTGGGGGAGAGCCTGGCAGTGGGAGGAAGCGGAGGGGCGGAGGGCGGGAGCCCCAGGGGAGCGGGGCTTCCAGCCTGGGCGTGGGGGTGGGGATGGGGGGGGCGCAGGGGGAGGCCCTGCGGGGGCTGCTGCTTGGAGTTCTTGGGGGCAGAGGGCAGTTCGTTTAGAAAGGGGGCCCCATGGGGGTGGAGAGTGTGCGATGCAGGGGCCGGAAGGGGGTTGACAGGAAGTTGTCCCGGCACCCCGCTCTCCCCCGGGGACGCCCACAGTGCAGCGGGGACCCGGGCCCCTGGCAGCTGTGTGTCACACGCGGGCGCGGGCCAGCGCGGAGGAGGAAGGAAGCGCTCTGGGGGCTTCGGGGCCGCCTCGGTCAGACTCTGGCAGGGGAGAGGCCAGAGCCGGCCGTAGGTCCAACATGAGCCAAAAGCCGAGGTGGGGGGGGGGGGGTTCGGGAGGGTGAGGGGCAGCACTGGCTGGAAAATGAGCTCAGATCCCCATGGCCTTGGGGTGTCAGGGGAGGGGCGCCGTCTTCTCCCGGAGGCACTAGGGAGCCACAGTAGGTCTTTGCGGGAGGGATGCTGGCAGTCCTCGCCGAAGATAAATTCTCTGAGTTTGGATTAAAAAAAAAAAAGCCTGGTGTCTGCAGGGCAGCCTTGGCTTTGGTCCCAGAAAAGCTGCCTACCCAAAGAGCGAGGAGGCAGGAGGATAGGACTGCTGTCCCCAAGGTCAAGGTGCTGCTCACGTTACTGGGGAGAGAGGGGGGCGGGGGGAGGGCAGGGGTAGCGGGGGCAGAGGAGCGGGGGAGGTGTGACCGAAGTTCCCCGTCTAAATAAAGAAAGTGAAACTGGTGGCCTGGAAACCGGCCCTCGCAGGTGCGTCTTCTGTCTTCACTTCCTGCCGTCGGTCAGCTTCCTGAGCCCTCCGGAGGGGCTCTTCCCAGGAAGACCCGGAAGGAAGCAGGGCGGGAACCTTGGAAAGCCCCTGACTCAGGAGCATCACAGTTAAAAGGACTCTCTGATAAGGGTGAAGCTGGGGACCTGCGCTTGGTCTGGGGGTCCAGCGGGCCTGTGGAAAGCCGGAAGGAGACGGGATCTCCGGGCTGGCCCAGGGCAGGGCTTCTCAGGGCAGCAGCGCTGGAGAGATGCTACCTGTGGGAAGGCCCGGGTCGGGGAGGTTGGGCGGGGGGAAGGGCTTGCCCACGGGATGAGTCACCCGCCCCCAGGACAGTGGGAGCGGAGGGCTGAGTCGGGGTGGGAGCGGCCTTCAGCCCCCTCGTGCCTCCTCGTCTTTATTCCACAAGCACTTCACATGGGAGTCGCAGAGCCCCGCCGCGGTTCCTCTGGACTTCGGACCTGGACTGCTGGGTTGGAACCTCATCTCCGCCCCTTCCTAGTTCTGGGCCAGGCCTCTGGCGGTATTCAGGTTCTCTCTTGAACACGGAGCGGGTGGGGAGGGCATCCATGTGACATGAAGACCAAGTCTTTAAAACACACCTGGGACTTCCCTGCAGGCCCAGTGGTTAAGACTTAGCCCCCCAACAAAGGGGGTGTGGGTTTGATCCCTGGTCAGGGAGCTAGGATCCCATAGGCCTCAAGGCCAAAAAAGCCAAAACATAAAACAGAAGTAATATTGTAACACACTCAATAAAGACTTTAAATATTGTCCACATTAAAAAATAATAAATCCAGGGGCTCCAGTCCACCCCTTTCCCTCCTCCATTCCACTTCAACTCACTCAAACTTCTTTTCCTAGATTAGATGTGAAGTTCAAAAATTTGCTTCTATTTCTATATTTTCAGGAGTGAGCATACATTTACAGGGGAACAAGGAGACTTGTAAAATCAAAGATGTCAATTTTCTCAAGCAGAGTCCACCTGACTCCTGTTGACGGAAGGCAGAGTGTGATGTCTTCTGGGGAACAGAGGATGGGACAACATGGTCCTATTTGCCTTTGATAATTTCTAGCAGGTGTTTCTGGGAAGTGTGTGCCCCAGACTCACTGCAAGAGCTCTTCTCCTTAGGATGGAGAAGACAGAGGGGAACCATTCCTTATTATAGAGGGGCATCCTGGAGGCGACTAGGAGGTCTCCCTTGGCTCTGATCATTCTAAGTGGAATTCCTGAAGTCCTGGCAGCCAGCCACATTCCTACGTTCCTACCTGCTTCATCCATCCCTGACCCACTCACTCACCCACCTCACCTGGAAGCACTCACTCACCCACATTACCTGGAGGTGCAGCTCGGGTTGAGAAACAAGACGTCCTGTTACTTCTGAGCTGAGCTGATTGGTTTAGATAGACAGGCGTGATCTAATCAATTGTCTTGCAAGGAAAGCAAGTTTTCATCAAACTGCAATGTATTTTCACCACACTGTTCTCCTTCTCTCATGCATCTTGGACTAAAATAAAACGATGTAGGTTCAACAAACAATTGGACGAATATAGTCATTTATCTTGAAGACCATTTTGACTGCTCAGTTTTTCCTTTCTCCCCGAACCGTGTCCAATTCATCAAGTCAACTCCCATTCGCTACTCAAATACAGTTTATTTCTATCCCAAGTCATTCTAAAAAGGAGTTTTGGCTGACCAAAAGACCAAAACCCAGAGAATGAAACCAATCGTACATGAATTCAAATAGGAAGACAGATTGGAGGAAAAAAGCGAAAAATTGAACATTCATTCCAGTTCTTGCAAGAGAGCCTGATGCCAGATTTGTTCTACGGCTCAGGGTAGGAAATGCCTGGGTGCATATCTCTTTTTAATCACGGAAAAGGATACATTGTGATTTCTGTCTTCAGGGAACTAAACTTGGAAAGAAATTTCTTTTGTGGTGTTTGTTAGACAGAATAGACACTATCTTGACAGTAGTTTAGGGTCAAGTCAGATTTTTTTCGAAAAGAAATTCACATGACTTGTTCCTGTAATGACTTCTGGTAACCGCTGGAAACCCTCACACTGTAGATTTGCCCGGAGATGCCGATTCAATGTGGGCATTTGAAAGCACACCGGTGGAAGCTCAGACTGGCAAGAATTTTTGGAGGCAAATGTTATTTCATAATGTATTGGCCATTATTTTATTTGGCATCTTTGAAAATGTAAATACTATGTCGTCAGTGTCATCAGCCAGGTCATTATGATTTTTAGTAGGATGCCATTAGGTGAATCCTGTGACATACAACTGGGGACTAAGGAGGAGCCGGGAATGTGGTCATTTGGACGCGAGTCCACTTAATCCAGTACTCATCCATTCTTGATTCATTTATACCCTGCCTCTTTCCGGGCTTCCCTGGCGGCTCAGATGGTAAACAACCCTCCTGCAATGCGGAGATCTCTGGGTTTGATCTCTGGGTTGGGAAGATCCCCTGGAAAAGGGAAAGGCTACCCACCCCAGTGTTCTGGCCTGGAGAATTCCATGGACAGAGGAACCTGGAAGGCTACAGTTCATGGGGTCAGTTGCAAAGAGTCAGACACGACTGAGCTACTTTCACTTTCACTTTATGCCTCTTCTCACAGTTGGGTGAGCGCGGTAGACAGGAGGTACGTACTATAAAATGTGTGTGTGTGCTTAGTTGTTCACTGTGTCCGACTCTTTTCGACCCCGTGGACTGTAGCCCGCCAGGCTCCTCCGTCCATGGGGATTCTCCAGGCAAGAATACTGGAGTGGGTTGCCATGCCCTCCTCCAGGGGATCCTCCCAAACCAGCAATCCAATCCAGGTCTCCTGCATTGCAGCCGGATTTTTTTTTTTTTTTTTTTTTTTTTACCATCTGAGCCACCAGGGAAGCCTTAATATAAAATGGTAAACTATAAATTAGAAATCAAGACAAGGAAGGAGTGCCCTGCTGGTCTAGTGGTTAGCACACAGTCTCACCCCAACCTGTTGAGCCAGAATCTGCATTTTTACAAGATCCCTGGGGGACTGCTCTGTACATTAAAGTTTGAGAAGGTTGAAGAGCAGACTCTGGGGAACGCTGAACAACTCTGACCGGGGACTGGGATTCCCCGAGGTGATGAGTCTTGCATGACGTCCCCAGTGGGTCAGTGGTAGATTTGGAATCAGCATCCAGGTGTCCTGAGTCCTGATTACGTTCCTTCTTCGCACCCTAGCTCGTCCCCTTCATCTGGGAAATGAGGACACTTGATGAGATCCTTGTTGGAGCAGTCAACTGTGGGGTGATGAGGGTGGCCATTCGATTTATCATCTGAGCAAAGTCACCTTACAGAAGTGCCAGAGGACACCACGAGCCTCTCCAGGACAACGGGCGACAGAAAGGGATACAGGCGGTCACTCTACACACCTGAAGTCCTCTCCTAGTTGACAGAGCCCCTCACAGATGTTAAGTAATTTAAACAGCAGAAATATCCAGTGACCAGATGATCTTAACGTTCTATCTTTTCAATAAAATCTGATTCTCAAGGAAACTATACACACACACAATCTCATAATAGACAAGTCACCATCTAACATAACCGAGAAAACAGAAAGCCCAAGTCAACAAATAAAAGAGTGGGGAGACAGGTTCGCCAGTTATGGGATTCTGAGATCATTCTGCTTTCCCCATCCCTGTGAGTCTGGGAGCCCGGCTGAAGCTGAAGCGGGGCTTTCCCGGCCGCCTGGCCGGGCTGACGTCACATCTGCTGGCTTTCGGCCAAGTCATTTCCCGATGAGTCAACCAGCCCTTGGAGCTGGGCTATTCTAGCACTTCAGCCCGGAGCTGAGATGTCAGAGCAGCTTAGCAGGAACTCAGCTCTTCCGCTGGGATGGGAACCTGATTATCTGGTAACCTGTTTGTTGTCTGCGCCTCTGACAGCAGCTGCCCACGTCCCCTCTCTGCCACGGCGTCACCCGCTGCCCTTGGCTGCCCAGCTCTAGGCAGGTCCCCGTTTTTCACAGAACGCTGCTGCTAGACCTGGGAGGGCTCGCCCTGTCGGAGACTGGGAGGGAGCTCGAGTCACTCCTTTACAGATGAAGAAATTGACGACAGGGGGAGAGAAGTGGCTGTCAAGATGAGACTATTTTCATTCACTTTGTGCTCTTTCTATTATACTGTCAGCAATGACACTGATATTAATAACAGTCACAACTGGCATCTATTGATTTGCGTCCTGTCTATCACGTGGGCAGTCATTGTGCCATTCCCATTTCACAGAGGGGTTAAGTAACTTGCCCAGAGTCACACCGTTCGCTGGTTAGTAAGTAGCAGTGTGGAGATGTGATCCCACATAATCTGACTTCTGATCCTATTCTCTCACCTCCACTGACTAGTCCAAGAGTTCTCACATTATTCTGGGAAGACACAGGACTCAGACGACGGGTGTAATGGAGCCACCAGCGACGGTAATTTTTAACAGTCCCCCGAAACACATGAGAACTGTGGTTTATCCGACATTCACCATTTGTCAGTCACGGTTCTAAGTATTTTCAAAACATTTTAACATTTTATATTGGAGTATAGTTGATTTACACTGCTGTGTTAGTTTCAGGTATGCAGCGAAGTGATTCAGTTCTACATATAAATATATATGTCCATTCTTTTTCAGATTATTTCCCATTTGGGTTATTATAGGTTATTGAGTACAGCCTCTCTTTGCAACCCCATGAACTGTAGCCAGCCAGGCTCCCCTGTCCAAGGAGTTTTTCAGGCAACAATATTGGAATGGGTTGCCCTTTCCTGCTCCGGGGATTTTCCTGACCCAGGGATCAAACTTGAGTCTTTTGTGTCTCCTGCATTGGCAGGCAGATTTTTTTGCTCTTGCACCACCTGGGAAGCCCTCATTAATATTCTGTGCTATATACAGTAGGTCCTTGTTGATCATCTATTTTATTTATATATAGTAGTGTGACCTGGGATAACCACGATGGTGTGGTCACTCACCTAGAGCCAGACATCCTGGAGTGTGAAGTCAGGTGGGCCTTAGGAAGCATCACTGCAAACAAAGCTAGTGGAGGTGATAGAATTCCAGCTGAGCTATTTAAAATCCTAAAAGATAATGTTGTAAAAGTGTTGTACACAATACGCCAGCAAATTTGGAGAACTCAGCAGTGGCCACAGGACTGAAAAAGGTCAGTTTTCATTCCAATTCCAAAGAAAGGCAATGCCAAAGAATTCAAACTACTGCACAATTGTGCTCATTTCACATCCTAGCAAAGATGCTCAAAAATTCTTCAAGCTAGGCTTCAACAGTACATGAACTGAGAACTTCCAGATAAACAACCTGGATTTAGAAAAGGCAGAACCAGAGATCAAATTGCCAACATCTACTGGATCATAGAAACAGCAAGGGAATTCCAGGAAAACATCTCTTTCTGCTTCATTGACTATGCCAAAGCCTTTGTGTGGATCAAACTGTGGGAAATTCTTGAAGAGATGGGAGTATCAAACCACCTGACCTGCCTCCTGAGAAACCAGTTTGCAGGTCCAGAGGCAACAGTTAGAACCGGACATGGAAGGATGGGCTGGTTCAAAATTGGGAAAGGAGTACATCAAGGTTGTATGTTGTCACTCTGCTTATTTAACTTCTATGCAGAGTACATCACATGAAATGCTGGGCTGGATGAAGCAGAAACTGGAATTAAGATTGCCAGGAAAAATATCAACAACCTCAGATATGCAGATGACACCACCCTTATGGCAGAGAGTGAAGAGGAACTAAAGAGTCTCTTGACGTAGGTGAAAGAGGAGAGTGAAAAATCTGGCTTAAAACTCAGCATTCAAAAAATGAAGATCATGGCATCTGGTTCCATCACTTCATGGCAAATAGATGGCAAAACAATGGAAACAGTGTCAGATTTAATTTTCTTGGGCTCCAAAGTCACTGTGGCTGGTGACTGCAGCCATGAAATTAAAAGACGCTTGCTCCTTGGAAGAAAAGCTATGACAAACCAAGACAATGTATTAAAAACAGAGTCATTACTTTGCCAACAAAGGTCCATCTAGTCAAAGCTATGGTTTTTCTAGTAGTCATGTATGGATGTGAGAGTTGAACCATAGAAAAGTTTGAGTGCCGAAGAACTGATGCCTTTGAACTGTGGTGTTGGAGAAGACAGGAGAATACCTTGGACTGCAAGGAGATCCAACCAGTCCATCCTAAAGGAAATCAACCCTGAATATGCATTGGAAGGACTGATGCCGAAGCTGAAGCTCCAATACTTTAGTCACCCGATGTGAAGAGCTGACTCATTGGAACAGACCTTGATGCTGGGAAAGACTGAGGGCAGGAGAAGGGGGTGGCAGAAGATGAGGTGGATGGATGGCATCACTGACTCAAAGGACATGAATTTGAGCAAGCTCCGGGAGCCAGCAGAGGACAGAGTAGCCTGGTGTGCCGGGGTCCACGGGGTCGCGAAGAGTCGGACACGACCTAGTGACTGAACAACGAGTGTGGGCTTGCTGGCGGCTCAGCAGTAGAGAATCCACCAGCAGCGCAGGAGATGCGGCTTTGATCCCTGATTTGGGACGATCCCCTGGAGGAGAAAATGGCAACCCACTGCAGTATTCTTGCCTGAAGAATCCCATGGACAAAGGAGCCTGGGGCGGGGCGCGAAAGTCCATGGGGTCGCAAAGAGTTGGACATAGCGTGCGCGCGCACACACACACACACAGTGTGTATGTTAATTTCACATTCCTAATTTTATCCCTCCCCCCTTTCCCTTTTGGTAACCATGTTTGTTTTCTGTGTCTGTGAGTCTGTCTCTGTCTAGTAAATCAGTTGATTAGTATCACTCTTTTAGATTCCACATATATTTGCTAAATGCTTTTCACATGTATTAGCTCAGGTATCCTAAAACCAAAACCAAAACTCCCCTCCCAAAGAAAAACTCACAGGAGGGGGCAGCAATGTCACCGCTGAGACAGGGAGAATGAAGCAGAGCAAGGCTGCGTAACTGGCTTGAGATTTCACTCGAGTTCTGGGGTTCAGAGCCAGTCCACCTGGCAGGGAGCTGCATTCCTCCCCGCTAACCGCACTCCACTGCCGGTTCACCGAGTTATTCATTCTGTCCTCGCAGCGCCCGACACACAGGCGTCACTTTCCATCCACTCACTTTTTTCCAGCGAGATGAGGAGACAGACGCTCAAAGTTCAAGCAGCTTGCCAAGGCCCATGCAGGAAGCTGGTGGCAGCCCAGCCAGGGATCCACGTCCCGGGGCGCACTCTTTTTCACGCCCCCCGGGCCTTGGTGCTGGGCCCTAGCTGGCCGTGGACCACAGAGCTTGCGGGCGCCCGGGGCGCACCTCACCTGCGGCGCCCCCGGCCCGCCGGCCCGACACCGTCCCCTGGCGCCAGGTGGGCGCCAGTGCAGCGCTCGCCCGCGCTGGCGCGACACCCTGATTGGCCGGCGCGGATTCGGGCTCCCATGGGTGCGGGCCGGGGGCGCGGCGGGCAGCCTCGCTCCGCCCGGGCTCCGGGCGGCGGGCGCGCTCTCCGGGGGCTTCCCCTTCCGTCCCGTGCGTCCCGGTTCTGAGTCCCAGGGGCCAGGATGACCATCCGATACCAAGGCCAGCAGTACAGGCCGAGGATGGCGTTTCTGCGGAAGGTGAGCGCGGTGTCATCCCCCGGGGCCAGGAGGAGCGCGGGGACCACCTCGGGGAAGTGGCGGCGGGGACGTGGGCAGGGCTGGGGGCGGCCCTCGTGGGGTGGGGGGCCGCCCTTGTGGTCTTAGTAACCGCATTATCTAAGCTTCCACGCCGCCTCTTGGTCCATGTTGGACTACGCGGGCCCGACTGTCCTGAGGGTGTGTCTACATGCCACGCTTGCTCCGAGAAGCTTCCAGTGACTCCAGTGACCCACGGGGGGGAACCTGCACAGGAATGCACCTGACATTGCACTCATTTCTTTCCCTGGATCGGGCACCCAGCCCCTACGGCCACTTCCGCGCATCAGACTGCCCAACAGACACTATAAAGATAGGTTTGACTACTGTCCCCATCTTACAGGTAAGGAGGCTGAGGAGAGTGAGGACCAACACTGGCAGAACTGTCAGTGTGATACAACAGTCTCCCTACAACGGTAGGAACATAATACAGTGTCTGGTGGGAAGGGGCTTCAGATTCTACTCCAGGAGTGGGGGAGGACCGTGGAGGAGGCCGCCTTGAATGTGAGAGGGGAGGATGCTGCATCGGCTCTGCTGGGCCCAGGAGAGGCAGAATGAAGACCCAGGTGATGCGTCTTGTCTGCAGGTAGCCCTCTCTGGTTGATGGGAGCTCCCCCTGGCTGAGATCTCCGTGGAGAGTGCCAGCCACCTACTGTGAGAAGCACTGTAAGCAGTGGGGGGTGAGTGGGATACTGACGATGCCATCCCTTCTGATACTTTTGGTGACTGTCTGGATTCCTTGAAACATTTGCAGTCACACCTCAGTGAGCCAGAATTTGAGAGCTGTAGTGCCAGGCCTGCCCGAGGGGTCAGACAGGCCAGTGATGACCTCTGTTACAGCTGGGAAGTGCGGTCTGGTCATCTCTGTGTGTCTACGTGTCTGTGTGTTGCGGAAGGGATCTTCAGGAGGGATGCACACAGAGCACAGATGATGGGGGGCCGGAGAAAGGCCACAGCAACAGCCTCTGTGGAGCGCTTTAAAGTCTAGGTAGGTCTTCTGTTGGTGGTGGATAGTTTCTGCTCAAGAAAAGGAGATCAAGATCGCTCTGAGATCCCAGGTGTCAATCATAATTTTTTTTTCACTTCGGATTGATAACTTATATTTTTTTTTATTTCTAGGTCTTAGTTGTGGCATGCAGAATTCTCTAGCTGTGCATAGGAACTCTTTAGTGGAGGCATGTGGGATCTAGCTCTCTGACCAGGATTGGAACCCAGGCCTCTGCACTGGGAATGCAGTCTTAGCCACTGGATCACTTGGGAAGTCACTGACTAGAACTTTTTAAAAAGGAACCATTTAAGTGGTTCCTTTAGAGTTTGGTTGGCATTGGTGCATCCTCTGGAGCCCGGTTACCTCTGTGGGAACTGTGTAGGTTTCTGGCCCTACAGGATGGAGGAGCAGACACTGGGACAAGGACACTCTAATGTCTTGTTACTTGTCCTTTGACAGGTCTTCCTTGAAACTACAAGTTTAGTAACATACTATTAACAGTAAATCACGTCAAAGCTCCTCTTGATAGAGGTTCGGGCCAAAGCTGCCTCATTAAGAGATTCTGTTGTTACTTCAGTAACTACGTCATTGTGAATAAAGCTGAAGACGTTCCTTGTACTGAATTTTATTCCATAATGTTAGGGCAAGTTTCCAGTGAAGGTTACTTCATGCACACATACAACATTCTTGAGTGTTTCTTAGCAACCTTCTATTTATCGGAGGAAATGGTAATCATGTTTTACTAAAGTAGGTCCTTGAACGAATTTCCTAGGTTTGTCATTAAGAAGCCCTGAATTGTTGAATTTCCACTTGGAACAATTTATATTTTTTCCATGTAATTGTTTCTATGTTTTATAAATAATACATTGATAACACTGGCTCAATGATATTGAGACCCTATCTATTCATGATATATGTAGGAGGAAGAGCAAGGAGGGTTCGCTTCCTTTTCCAAATGTTAATGGCTTGTAGTACTTCATTATTTATGGACTGATTTCTCAAACATCTGTAAAACTGAAACCATCCTTACGGAAATCCAGTCAGATGATTTTCAAAACAGGAGTTCCGAAATGTCATTTGAGAAGTGAGAGTGACTCTTGCACAGGTCTGTGCTCAGGTGAATGATTTATGTCAGCGTCTCCCAAGTGTGTTCTGGGAAAAAACCGCAGTTGCTGGTGGGGAGAGGGGTGGCTATCAACAGGGTGTTACCCAAAAGTCTCTGAGGTCAAATGCTTGAAAACCACCAGGCTAAACAAAGTCAGGTGAGCTCCATTATTGCAGAGCTTCTCAGAACAGTTTAACATTCTATCAGTAACTGTGGTAAGAGACTGGAGTTCAGATCCCAAACTTACTTGTCCGTCTTTTATTGTCTCCTCAAGAACACACTGTGTGAAAGCTTCTTTATGTGAAATATTCCCCAGTGCAGTCTTACAGTGTCAGAGAAGGTAAATCTGGTTCACTGAAGAATGCATGCCACAGTAGTCACATGCAGCAGGCCAGGGTCACACAGGAGGCCAGGGTCACAGGATGACAGGGTCTCACAGGAGGACAGGATAGCATACAGGAGGCCAGGGTCTCACAGGATGACAGGGTCTCACAGGAGGACAGGATCGCATACAGGAGGCCAGGGTCTCACAGGAGGCCAGGGTCACAGGATGACAGGGTCTCACAGGAGGACAGGATCGCATACAGGAGGCCAGGGTCTCACAGGAGGCCAGGGTCACAGGATGACAGGGTCTCACAGGAGGACAGGATCGCATACAGGAGGCCAGGGTCTCACAGGAGGCCAGGGTCACAGGATGACAGGGTCTCACAGGAGGACAGGATAGCATACAGGAGGCCAGGGTCTCACAGGATGACAGGGTCTCACAGGAGGACAGGATCGCATACAGGAGGCCAGGGTCTCACAGGAGGCCAGGGTCTCACAGGATGACAGGGTCTCACAGGAGGACAGGATCGCATACAGGAGGCCAGGGTCTCACAGGAGGCCAGGGTCACAGGATGACAGGGTCTCACAGGAGGACAGGATCGCATACAGGAGGCCAGGGTCTCACAGGAGGCCAGGGTCACAGGATGACAGGGTCTCACAGGAGGACAGGATCGCATACAGGAGGCCAGGGTCTCACAGGAGGCCAGGGTCACAGGATGACAGGGTCTCACAGGAGGACAGGATAGCATACAGGAGGCCAGGGTCTCACAGGAGGCCAGGGTCTCACAGGATGACAGGGTCTCACAGGAGGACAGGATCGCATACAGGAGGCCAGGGTCTCACGGGAGGCCAGGGTCACAGGATGACAGGGTCTCACAGGAGGACAGGATCGCATACAGGAGGCCAGGGTCTCACGGGAGGCCAGGGTCACAGGATGACAGGGTCTCACAGGAGGACAGGATCGCATACAGGAGGCCAGGGTCACACGGGAGGCCAGGGTCACAGGATGACAGGGTCTCACAGGAGGGCAGGAACGATACACTGCAGGAGACCACACACAGGAGGCCAGGATGGCCACTCCCACGCTTCTCACAGCTGAGGGCTCTGAGGGCACTCAGCCCGGGCGGTCAGCCGCTACTCGGAGGAAGCAGCCGGGTTCCGAACGGGTCTCCCGGCCAGGCCCACTTCCGGGCGGGGGCTCGGTTCTGAGCCCGGCCCGCGCCGGGGGCCCTTTCCGGGCTGCCGGCAGGGCCTTCTCCCCACACCTGCACGCGTGTGTCAGTTACTTAATGCGTTTTACACGCGCGGCCGGGCTGACACAGCACGACGAGCCCTAGCTTGCGTCCTTTTAGGGCCGGTTTTCACCCTTCTTGTCCACGAACCAGTCGCCTCGAGGGGTTGAAACGAGGAGACAAGTCCACAGCGCTGGGGGTCGAGGGGCCGACCCCGCGCCAGGCCCTCGGGAAGGGCCCCGGGAGTTGGGGGTCCCACCCACACTCCCTTACTAGCGCGCCCCGCCCAAGCTTCGGCGGGCGCAGGGAGGGACCGAGCCGGAAGTGCCCGCCGCCGGAAGCCTGCCGGCGGAGCCTGCCCTTCCTCTCTAGGGCTGGGGCGGTACCCGCGTCTCTGTGGTCCGGGCGCGGCGGATGGCGGGAGGCGAACGCGGCGCCGGGCTGTGCGTTGGGGCCTTTCCCTGCCCTTTGGCACCTGTGCGCGCTTGGCGGCGCTGCATGCAGAGTCAGGAATTGCCCTCATCACGATATTAAATGTGGAGCTGCGGGAACGCGACAGGGCCCCGTTTCTCACAGCGCGGCCATAGGTGGTTTATCGACAGGAAATCTGGCGCCCGTGCGCTCACACAAATACTCAACTTCTGTTTCTTTAAAGCGGTCTCACCCTTGAAGTAACTTGAGCCTGAAGCCCGGCTTGGCCGCTGGATCCTGTGTCCCTCCGGCGCCCTGGGTCTGCGGGGCTGACAGACACACCTTCCTTCTCTTCCCCGCGGGCCCACTGGTTCGCCTGGGTTCAGAGGCTCCTGTTAGCACCCTCTTACTTGGATTTTCTGGTCCAAGAAGAGAACGGAAACTATACAAATACAGACCCTAGGAAAAGTAGAATCTGCTAGGTTTAAAAAACTTCACAGCATCCAACACAAACAAAGGCGTGGTGAAATTAGTTCATTCTGGGCAAACGGAATGTAAATACGCAGTCTTGTTGAAAGACTCCTTGGCGTACTGTTATCAAAAGCCACTGAAGGAGCTTGGGCTCTGACCCACCAGATACCGTCTGTGGAGGATTGCAGACAATCAGAGAAGCAGAGGGGGAGAGAGAGGAAAACCTGCATTTCTGAAGTGATCCTCCCATGAACGGCTGTTGGGTTTGCTCGCCCAACACCCAGTTTTCTTTGTTGCAGTTTTAATATGATGATTTTCCTGTGGAAACCAGCTAGCGCTCAGTCGTCCGAGGTGGGCACAGGACCCAGGCGTGCCGGGTGGGGGCGCCCCAGCACGTCAGGGGGGTGAGGTGTGAGGTCAGAGGCTGGGCTGCCCAGGTGCCAGTCCTGGGTGCTACCTCGTAGGGCCTCTAAGAACTTCAGCTTATTATTTGTCCTCTTTACTCATTTTTTAAGGAAGACCTTGTTTTAAATTGTACAGTTGATTTACAATGTTGTGTTCATTTCAGGCGTACATCAACGTGAATCAGCCATACATATGCATATAGCCACCCTTTTTCAGATTGTTCCCCCATGTAGGCCAGGGCAGAGTATTCCACAGAGTTCCCTGTGCTCTATAGGAGGCCTTGCTGCTCATCTGTTTTATTGTTTTACCTTTTATTTTCTATGGGAGTATAACCAGTTAACAGTGTTGTGATGGTTTCAGGTGGACAGTGAAGGGACTCAGCCACACGCACACACGTGCCCATGCCCCCCAAAGTCCCCTCGCGTCCCGGCTGCCCCAGAACCCGAGCAGAGTACCTGTGCTTTACCGGAGGTCCTCGTCGGTTCTCCATTTTGTGTATAGTAGTGTGTGTATGTTAATCCCAACCTCCTAGTTTAACCCCCCACTTTCCACTCTTTACTCATTTGTTGACTGAGGGTATTTTTTTATTGGAGTATAATTGCTTTACCACATTGGGGGTATTAACGACAGACGTCTACTCCGAGACTGTACCACACACTTGGGGAATGGGGCAGGTGTGCTGAGGCCTGTTACTGCAGACCATTGTGGTTTCATCTCAGCGTGCTCCCTTCAGCTTTCTGTTTTTTCCTTTTCTTTTTTGCCTCCCACATGATCCCACATCGTCCACTGTGTCACCCCAGAAGTTTATTTTACGTCTACTGGAGACCCCCTCACGGCAGGACCATGTCTTCTGTGTGAGCTTAGTTGTATCCACCTCTTCCCGACCCCATGGCCTGTAGCCCACCAGGCTCCTCGGCCCGTTGGATTTTTTTTCCAGGCAAGAATCCTGGAGTGGGTTGCCATTTCCTTCTCCAGGGGATCTTCCCGACCCAGGGATGGAACTCTCATCTCCTACTTGGCAGGCAGATTCTTTACCACCGAGCCCCCTGGGAAGCCAGGACCACATCTTACTCACCTTTATACTATGGGTGCTTGACACAGTCCCCACCCCAGAAATGGTGCTCGATCAAGTTTGTCGAACAAAACTGAGTACTCCCTGACACAGAGCGGAGGGCACTGGAACAATGAATGAAAGTGTAATGAATCTTAGAGGAGAAACGACAGGAAAAAGGTGAAAACCACAGGAAACTGAACAACTTTCTTACCGAAAATGGCGTGATCCCTGGAGACTGTGGACTCCGTTTCTGCCTGGCGCTGGACTTGCTCTCCTATGGTGGGCAGGTGCTGGTGGTCAGCAGTCTTCTGGTGCCCATGACTGGCTTTCTAAAGAACTGCTTCTTTTTTCCTGCCTTAGAACCCATTTCTTCTCTTGGGGACTGGCAGGAGAAACAACTACTGCCTTCAAAGAATCAATCTACCCAAAGGTATCAGATATTGCCCTGTGAGCCCAATGATCAGATGCAAGAGTTCCCACACATGATGCAGAGCGGAGAGTAGGCCTCCTTAGGCACGGATGAGATGGATCTGGGCAGCCAGAAGACCCTTTTTAGAAAAAAGTCATTTATGTATTTGTATTTGTTTTTGGCTGTGCTGGGTCTTCATTGCTGCACGGGCTTCTCTCTAGTTCAGAGAACGGGCTGCTTTCCAGTTGCAGTGCTCAGGCTTCTCACTGAGGCGACTTGTCTTGTTGTGGAGCACGGGCTCAGTCAGCGACCGTGGAGCGCGGGCGCAGTCAGCGACCGTGGAGCGCGGGCGCAGTCAGTGACTGTGGAGCACGGGGATAATCAATAACTGGTACATGGGCTCAGTCAGTAACTGTGGAGCACGGGCGCAGTCAGTAACTGTGGAGCACGGGCGCAGTCAGTAACTGTGGAGCGCGGGCTCAGTCAGTAAGTGTGGAGCGCGGGCTCAGTCAGTAACTGTGGAGCGCGGGCTCAGTCAGTAACTGGAGCACGGGCGCAGTCAGTAACTGTGGAGCGCGGGCTCAGTCAGTAAGTGTGGAGCACGGGCGCAGTCAGGAACTGTGGGGCGCGGGCGCAGTCAGTAACTGTGGCGTGCGGGCTCAGTCAGTAACTGTGGAGCGCGGGCTCAGTCAGTAACTGTGGAGCGCGGGCTCAGTCAGTAACTGTGGAGCGCGGGCTCAGTCAGTAACTGTGGAGCGCGGGCTCAGTCAGTAAGTGTGGGGCGCGGGCTCAGTCAGTAACTGTGGGGCGCGGGCTCAGTCAGTAACTGTGGGGCGCGGGCTCAGTCAGTAACTGTGGGGCGCGGGCTCAGTCAGTAACTGGAGCGCGGGCGCAGTCAGTAACTGTGGAGCGCGGGCTCAGTCAGTAACTGTGGAGCGCGGGCTCAGTCAGTAACTGTGGAGCGCGGGCTCAGTCAGTAACTGTGGAGCGCGGGCGCAGTCAGTAACTGGAGCGCGGGCGCAGTCAGTAACTGTGGAGGGCGGGCTCAGTCAGGAACTGTGGGGCGCGGGCTCAGTCAGGAACTGTGGGGCGCGGGCTCAGTCAGTAACTGTGGGGCGCGGGCTCAGTCAGTAACTGTGGAGCGCGGGCTCAGTCAGTAACTGTGGAGCGCGGGCTCAGTCAGTAAGTGTGGAGCGCGGGCTCAGTCAGTAAGTGTGGAGGGCGGGCTCAGTCAGTAACTGGAGCGCGGGCGCAGTCAGTAACTGTGGAGCGCGGGCTCAGTCAGTAAGTGTGGAGCGCGGGCTCAGTCAGTAAGTGTGGAGCGCGGGCTCAGTCAGTAAGTGTGGAGCGCGGGCTCAGTCAGTAACTGGAGCGCGGGCTCAGTCAGTAACTGTGGAGCGCGGGCTCAGTCAGTAACTGTGGAGCGCGGGCGCAGTCAGTAACTGGAGCGCGGGCGCAGTCAGTAACTGTGGAGGGCGGGCTCAGTCAGGAACTGTGGGGCGCGGGCTCAGTCAGGAACTGTGGGGCGCGGGCTCAGTCAGTAACTGTGGAGCGCGGGCTCAGTCAGTAACTGTGGAGCGCGGGCTCAGTCAGTAACTGTGGAGCGCGGGCTCAGTCAGTAAGTGTGGAGCGCGGGCTCAGTCAGTGAGTGTGGAGCGCGGGCGCAGTCAGTGACCGTGGAGCGCGGGCGCAGTCAGTGACCGTGGAGCGCGGGCTCAGTCAGTGACCGTGGAGCGCGGGCGCAGTCAGTGACCGTGGAGCGCGGGCGCAGTCAGTGACCGTGGAGCGCGGGCGCAGTCAGTGACCGTGGAGCGCGGGCTCAGTCAGTGACCGTGGAGCGCGGGCGCAGTCAGTGACCGTGGGGCGCGGCTCAGTCAGTGACCGTGGGGCGCGGCTCAGTCAGTGACCGTGGGGCGCGGGTGCAGTCAGTGACCGTGGGGCGCGGCTCAGTCAGTGACCGTGGGGCGCGGCTCAGTCAGTGACCGTGGGGCGCGGGCGCAGTCAGTGACCGTGGGGCGCGGGGTCAGTCAGTGACCGTGGAGCGCGGGGTCAGTCAGTAAGTGTGGGGCGCGGGCGCAGTCAGTGACCATGGAGCGCGGGCGCAGTCAGTGACCGTGGAGCGCGGGCTCAGTCAGTAAGTGTGGAGCGCGGGCGCAGTCAGTAACTGTGGGGCGCGGGCTCAGTCAGTAACTGTGGAGCGCGGGCGCAGTCAGTAACTGTGGAGCGCGGGCGCAGTCAGTAACTGTGGGGCGCGGGCTCAGTCAGTAACTGTGGAGCGCGGGCGCAGTCAGTAACTGTGGAGCGCGGGCGCAGTCAGTAACTGTGGGGCGCGGGCTCAGTCAGTAACTGTGGGGCGCGGGCGCAGTCAGTAACTGTGGGGCGCGGGCTCAGTCAGTAACTGTGGAGCGCGGGCTCAGTCAGTAACTGTGGAGCGCGGGCGCAGTCAGTAACTGTGGAGCGCGGGCTCAGTCAGTAACTGGAGCGCGGGCTCAGTCAGTAACTGTGGAGCGCGGGCGCAGTCAGTAACTGTGGAGCGCGGGCGCAGTCAGTAACTGTGGAGCGCGGGCGCAGTCAGTAACTGTGGAGCGCGGGCTCAGTCAGTAACTGGAGCAGGGGCTCAGTCAGTAACTGTGGAGCGCGGGCTCAGTCAGTAACTGTGGAGCGCGGGCTCAGTCAGTAACTGTGGAGCGCGGGCGCAGTCAGTAACTGTGGAGCGCGGGCTCAGTCAGTACCTGTGGAGCGCGGGCTCAGTAACTGTGGAGCGCGGGCTTAGTTGCTCTACACCATGTGGGCTCTTCCTTGATCAGGGATAGAACCTGTGTTTCCTGCATTGGCAGGCGGATATTTTTTTTCTTTTTTACCACTGAGCCACCAGGGAAGTCCCCAGAAAACCCTTTCTCAGGGATGATTGCCCAGCCTCTAGTGGTGATGCTGGGTGAGTGATATCACCATCTGTTTCTCTGCTGAACAAGACTCACGTGGAGCCACATGATCTGAGACTCAATAATTCTTAGAACAGACGAAAGCACTGAGTGTAGTGTAGGTCTCATTTACAACATCCAGGACCATGGCCACTTAAGCAGTGACTCCTGGTTCCCTGGTCCATGAGATAACCTATGTAGTTTATGGAATATTCTAGTTGCTAGAAAGTTTTTCACTGAATCTGTATGCAATGATGCCCTAATTCAGGTTATGCTAATTCTTGGCAAGCTTTGGTGCTGCAAAATGAATCCAGCAAATACAAAAAGACCTTCACCTCCCGTCCAGTGGCCCTGTGGTCACTGATGTCACAGCAATAGGAGCATTTACACTGCGGGAATCGGCAATGCCACAATCAGATCTGCCTCACGTCAGAACCAAAACCCAGCAACCGCCACTCACAAGCTGCGGGCTGAGTTTCTATGGTGAAACTCATAGAGTGGGAGGGGCTGTAAGGTGTGCAGCGGTTATTTCCCCCAAATCTGCGTGAAAAAAATGCCACATGGTGGCACCTACTCCGTGCTGAAGGAGGGGGGAAGAGGGAGACATGAGCAGAACATGCGACAGGGGAGAAGATCTGGAGGGGAGAAAACCCACCGTGTGCTGGAGAAAAAGTAAGTTTCAGGGATGGTAAGAGGGAGAGACTCTATGTTGAGGGGAAGTGAAACTACAGCTGACAATTCAGATCAGGCCAGACTGGGAGAGGATGAGCGTTTTCAGGGAGGTGATGAGAGCCATTGAAGATTTTTAAGGAAGGGAGGGGGCCTTATAAGAGCAGGACCTGGGGAAAATTATTTCTCTGACCTTGCACTTTAAAAAAATTGAGATATAACTCACATACTATAAAATTCACCCTATTAAAGTATACAGTTCAGTCATTTTATCTATTCACAAGGTGGTGCAGTCATTACTACTGTCTAATTCCAGGACATTTTCATCAGCCCCAAGAAGAAACTCAATACTCATTAGCAGCCACTCTTCCCTCCACTAAATATTTGTACTTTTTACAAAGCACCAAATTTGGTTAGCTGTGAAGTGACTTGAATTTTCAACCCAGGAGGGTTTATGTGTTCCAGACATAAAGACGAAAAGGGACAGTGGCTTTCTGAAACAGAAGTGGCGTTTCCAAGTTTCTGTTGATATAACCAGACATTATCCATCTATCCATCCATCCATCTGTCCCATCAATGTTCTATCTAACTATTCTATCTGTCTGTCTGTCTATCTTTCTATCCATCCATCCACCCACCTACCCAGAAAGAGAAAAGAGAGTGAAAGAGAGAGAAGGCAGCATTAGACCCATGCACGGGAGCGAAGAGCGTGGTTGGAGCTGATCTTCAGACCCAGTATCTGGGTGCCGCGGCAGCTCTGGATGTTAGAAGACAAGTCTTGCAGGGGTCATGTTTTTGCCTGCGGGCATCTCCCGTATCAACCGTCTTCCTGTAGGCTTCCAGATACTGCCATTCCTGGGCAAACCAAGAGAGAGCAGAAGGTGCATAAACTTGGCAAAGCCCTTGCTCTGGAAAGCCCTAAGGGGACCCTTGCTCTCCACGGCCCTCTGGGCCCTTCTCCGAGGACAGGGGTGGCAGCTGGGGCCCGGGGCTGTGGGGCCTGAGCCACTCCACGGGCAGGGGCGGCATCTGAGCGTCAGGAGTGGGGCTCCCTCTTGCCGCTCCCCCATCACGTGTGGCAGGAATGGTTGGGGCACGTGCATGATGGCATCCGCTCTTCAGCCACGTGGAACCTTGGGCTGGCTGGTCCAAGGGCAGCGGGGCCTTGATTGGTAGGGAGCGCTCAATCCCACCGTCAGCCTTCGGGCTGATTGAGCTGTGTATTTTCCTTCACAAGTTAGTCTCGAGACTTCAAGACTGGAGAGCAATTCTGAGTTCATCGAGCCTCTTTCTTACTACTCCTGAGAAAACAGAGACTCAGAGAGATCCTAGGTAACTTGATCAACTCCACCTCTCCCACTAATGGAAGTGTCAGAAAAGCGGGGTGGGGGGTGGGGGTGTCAGCAAGAGGGACGAAGGCCACAAGGAGACTTTGGGGGGTAATGACGTGCTCCTCGTCTTGACTGTGGGTGTAGTTTCCTGGGTGGATACATACACTGAAGCCCATCAGGTTGTTCACTTTAAATTCCTGCAGTTCAGTATGTCAGTTCTCACTCAATAAGCTGCTAAAAAGAGTCACACATCCGGGGAGAGGCGGGGCAGGGACTAGCCAGGAGGTTCACGCTTCCCTGAAACCCAGCGCCCTCTTAAAACCAAAGCCTGTTTGAAGTCGTGAAGATGCCTTTCCCCATAAAGTCATTTTTCCCTTTTTTAAATTAAAAAAAATTTAAGAATTGAAGTGTAGTTGCTGAACAATATTATATGTTACAGGTGTGCAGTATAGTGAGACAATTTTAAAGGTTACACTTCATTGGTAGTTACTATACAATATTGCCTATATTCCGCGTCCTGTGCATACATCCTTGTTTTACACCTAATACTAAGCACCTCTTACGCCCCCCCCCACCCCCCTCCACTAATCTTCCCTCCCAGCGAAGCCCCATCCTGCCTAAGGCTTCTCCCCAGACCGCAGAGCATGCGGGCGCCCTGGACCACAGAGCTTGCGGGCGCCCGGGGCGCGGCTCACCTGCGGCGCCCCCGGCCCGCAGGCCCGACATCGCCCCCTGGCGCCAGGTGGGCGCCAGTGCAGCGCTCGCCCGTGCGGGCGCGGCGCGCTGATTGGCCGGCGCGGATTCGGGCTCCCGGGGGCGCGGGTCGGGGGCGCGGCGGGCAGCCTCGCTCCGCCCGGGCTCGGGGCCGCGGGCGCGCTCTCCGGGGGCTTCTCCTTCCGTCCCGTGCGTCCCGGTTCTGAGTCCCAGGGGCCAGGATGACCATCCGACACCAAGGCCAGCAGTACAGGCCGAGGATGGCGTTTCTGCGGAAGGTGAGCGCGGTGTCATCCCCCGGGGCCAGGAGGAGCGCGGCGACCACCTCGGGGAAGTGGCGGCGGGGACGTGGGCAGGGCTGGGGGCGGCCCTCGTGGAGTGGGGGGCGTCCCTTGATGTTACTGAGTGACTGTTTGCCGTGTGTGTGTGTGTGTGTGTGTGTGTGTGTGTGTGTGTGTCTGTCTGTCTGTCTGTCTGTCTTAGTCTGTATTGGTTAGGTTTCCTTGTAACCTGTTTACAGTGGAGAGTCTGCAGCGGGGCGATGGTCGGCTGGAGGCTGAAAACAACCTGTTACTTGGGAGAGGAGGCGCCGGAAGACAGTTTGGCGAGGCTGGGTCATTTCTGAGACAGTCTCCAAACACTGTTGGAAGGCGCCCAGAGAGTAAATCAACATAGTTACAGTTTTCTGATTCAAAGCGGCAGTATTTAAAGTGTGTGTGTGTTTGTGTGTGTGGTTAGTGTGTCCACACAGAAATGGTGTGATTTGTAAGCTAGAGAGACACCCTGCTTCCAGCATCCCTAGGTTGCTCATTCAAATGTGTGTATTTGTGGCCTTTGGCTCTCTGGGCCGGCAGCAGAAGTCGGGACCCCCCTGTTGCAGGGCTTCCTCAGACCAGGGCCCAGGCACTGGGCGTCCGTCCTGGGGGCTGGTGCCAGGGGGAGCGCGTCTTGTGGGGTGATGTATTGGGGACGAAGTGGCTCATTGTGTTCTGGGCTCTTGAGATAACTGGTATCGGAGGAGGTTGGCAGAGGCTTCCGTCCTGGGTCACTCACCCCCTCCCGTCTGCAGTGAAGTGTCCTGTCTTAGGCTTATCTTGAGGAGAATTAGCCGAATCCTTTGTGACGGTGAGAGCTGCCCTGAACCCTTGCAGCTCAGCAAGCTGTTGTCAGCACTGCCCTGAGTGGTCTTGCAGTGTTAAAGGCCGGGCAGTCCGGGCTGCACTGGGACGTTGGTCACCCTTGGCCCGCCTAGTGCAGTGAGCGCGTCGTCTGCCAGGTGCAGAGGGGTGAGGGCATGCAGCAGAGATGCAGTGGCGCCTCCCTGGGGGAGAGCACGTATCAGAGAGTTGCTGCTGTGGTTCAGTCAGTGGCTGAGTCGTGTCCGACTCCTTGAGGCCCCACGACCTGCAGCACGCCAGACGTCCGTCACCGCCTCTTGGAGTTTGCTCAAACTCAAGTCCGTTAAGTCGGTGATGCTATCTGGATCCCCAGGTGGTGCAGTGGTCAAGAATCCTCCTATGAACGAAGGAAACCAGGGTTCGATCCCTGGGTCAGGAAGATCCGCTGGAGAAGGAAATGACAACTCACTCCAGTGTTCCTGCCTGGAAAAGCCCATGGACAGAGGAGCCTGGCAGGTTGCAGTTCACGGGGTCCCAGAGCCGGACACAGCTGAGCACACACACAGTGAAGAACGGCATTTAGGGAAACCCAAAGCTTAGACGTGGGAATCGTGCGGGGCCGTGGGGGAGCCTCAGGGAGTGGGGAACTAGCTTGGGCGGGCGCGAAGTCGATGGTGGAAGGGCTGGTGGTGAAGGGACGGCTCACGGCTCAGGCCCGCACGCGTCTCCTGGAGATGCGGGGTTTGATGCTCTCTGTGTTCAGTGAGGAGCTGCTCAGCCGCTTAAAGTCAGGGAGGAATAAAGCCCGTTGGTTCCCGTGTTAGAAAAACAGTTCTGAGTAGAGGGGAGGGGGGCCTCTCTACTCTGGTGGCACTTTCAAAACTGTAGCCATCAGATCACCAGTCTTAGAGTTTCTGATTTACTTCAGTTCAATGCAGTTCAGTTCAGCCGCTCCGTCGTGTCCGACTCTTTGCGATCCCATGAACTGCAGCACGCCAGGCCTCCCTGTCCATCACCAAGTCCCAGAGTCCACCCAAACCCATGTCCATCGAGTCGGTGATGCCATCCAACCATCTCATCCTCTGTCATCCCCTTCTCCTCCTGCCCTCAATCTCTCCCAGCATCAGGGTCTTTTCAAATGAGTCAGCTCTCCGCATCAGGTGGCCAAAGTATTGGAGTTTCAGCTTCAACATCAGTCCTTCCAATGAACACCCAGGACTGATCTCCTTTAGGATGGGCTGGTTGGATCTCCTTGCAGTCCAAGGGACTCTAAAGAGTCTTCTCCAACACCACAGTTCAAAAGCATCAATTCTTCGGCGCTCAGCTTTCTTTATAGTTCAACTCTGACATCCATACATGACCACTGGAAAAACCATAGCCTTGACTAGACGGATTTACTTAGGAGGTAATTAAGTCGTTAAGTCTGTGGAGCCCAAACATGGGTGTTTTTGAAAATAGTAGCTTCCCAGGTGATTTGAATGTACGGTGCACAGAAAAGGCCTTGGGATGCTGAGTGGCATCTGGGGATGTTGTGGGGAGGGGGCTGTTCCTGGCATCTCGGGGGGGGGGTGTTGCCAGACCCCTGCGTGCACAGGACATCTGGCCCCTGCATGTCAGCAGCAGTGCTGGGGGGGCGCCCGGGAGGCTGGGGACCTGCCAGGCACAGGCAGAGCCGGGTGACCGAGCCTGGGAGTCGGGGGAGGTGACACGTTCCCTGGAGGCCAGGTCCACTGGGAGTGGGAGACTTGGCAGAAACAAACGCAGAGCCCGCGAAGCTGGCGGGCCCTGGGGGTGCCTCCTGGGCGTCTGTCCGGTAGGCAGAGCAGGTTTTAGGGAGGGGCCCGTCTGGGAGTGGTGCCCCCGAGGGTTGGAGAGTCGGGGGGCGACGTGACCCGGTGTCTGCCGGCCCATGGTGGGCCGGCTCCTTTGCCAGAGCCTTGTCCCTGTTGGCTGACAGCCTCGTGGTGCTGCTCCCTTGCCCGCTCTCTATACAGAAAAGGGCTGATGATTATCGTCCCCCGGGGAACCTTCTCGGGCTCAGAGGAAAATTCCAGCCCCTGATCTTGCCCCGTGAGTGACAGCTCCCTCCTGCAGGAGTGGCGTGGGCGTGGGAGGTGGGCTGCCATTCCCGCTCCTGTGACACTGGTGTTCCCTGTCATGCCTGCGGTCACGCCCAGCACGTGAGCTCCAACGCCCCCATCCCGCCCCCAGCCCGGGGTCACCCGGGGTCAGGCGAGGCCCAGGTCCCCCTCCATCCTCTTGCTGCCCAGGATCATGGGGGACTGAGGTCTGGGGTGCAGGCGGCCGTCCCCTGGGTCTCTGGGCCCCAGGCACAGAGAGGAGCAGGGGGTGGTGGCAGCAGCTGGAGCTGAAAGGCAGGTCCTCTCACCCGCTGAGGACCCGGGACCCGTCTGTGGTGGGCACGGGGCCTTCCTGCCGGAGGCAGAGCGGGCACCCGGGTCTGCACGGCTGTGCTGGGCCATGATGGCAGAGGTGGGGCCCGGAGCGCAGGCCCTGGACGGGGTGTGGGAGGTGGTCTCCGGGCGGCTCTGTGCGTGCCCGCGGGGCTGTCCCCTGCGGTGGATGCCCCCCTGCCCGGTGTTTGTGTGTGACAGTCGCTCGGTCGTGTCCGACTCTCTGCGACCCCATGGCCTGCAGCCTGCCAGGCTTCTCTGTCCGTGGGGTTTCCCAGGCGAGAGTTCAGGAGCGGGCTGCCGTTTCCTCCTCCGGGGCATCTTCCCGACCCAGGGACTGAACCTGTGTCTCCTGAGCATCTCCTTCACTGCAGGCGGGCTCGTGACCGGCTGAGCCGCCAGGGAAGCCCCTCCGTGTGTGTCTGAGTCCTTACCTCGTCTCTTCAGCGGACCGCAGCCAGGCCCACCCTAGTGACCTCCTTTTGACTTGGTCACCTTTGCAAAGACCCTGTCTCCCGATCCAGTCACATTCTGAGGTTCTTGGGGGCCAGGACCTCAACCTATGAATTTGAGGAGTGGGTGCCACAAGAGAGTCTCTCGGAGATGGGACCACCAGCCAGAGTCCTGTGGTTTCCTGCCTGGAGAGACCCCGGGGGACCTTCCCTGGGGAGCGTTCTGAGAACGGTGGGCCCAAACCCCGAGTGTTCTCTAGGTCCCCGTGCTGCTCCCCCTCCCCCAGCCCCACTTTTCTGAGAAGTGTGGCACCTGCCAGGGAGAAATCTGACTCCCCTCATTCTGTTTTTAAAATAACTCTCATTATTCCTCCTCTGAAGGTTATTTTCAAACCCTTTGTAACTAGATTTTTTTTTTTTTCTGATGCAAAGAGAAGGAATCAAACCCCCTGACTTTCTGCTGGAGAAACTCAGGTTTCTAACTCATAACTTGGGTTTCTATTTCTTCTCCAATATATGAACGCCTGGACTCCATGAAGTGCTGCTATTTCATCTCATACAAGTTTTGGGATAAAGGTGGACTTTCTTCTGGGAGTTAACACGGGGAATGGGGCAGCGGGGCGCCGGGCTCTCGTGTCCGAACGGCGGGCAACCCTGGGAGGAACAGGCGTGTCCCAGGTTCATGGGCGGGCGTGAGTCCAGAAGTGGTGCCTCCTGCAGCCCGAGGCCCCTCGGTCCGCGCCGCTGTCCAAGAGAAGCACCCCTCCCCAGCCTCCTGGGGCGCCTCCTCCCTCGCCTGTACTGTGAGCTGCACGGCTGGCCCAGTGGCCTGAGGCGGCAGTGGGCTCCTGGTTGTAAACGCCCCACGTTCCTCTTGGCATCTTGTTCCCTCGGTGCTGCTCGGCTGACCTGGGCGGTTCTGTCTTGCAGATCGAGGCCCTTGTGAAGGACATGCAGGACCCGGACACAGGGGTCAGAGTGCAGAACCAGAAGGTCACGGTCATCAGCATCCCTCACGCCATGACGGGTAAGGTATCTGGCAGTTTGGCCTTGGCCTGAACAGACCACACACAGGTGTTGGCAAACTAGAGCTCGCCGGCCAGAAGCGGCCCCTGTTCTGTATTTGCGAATAAAGTTTTATTGGAACAGATCCACGACCCCATTTATGTGTGGTCGGTGTCTGCTCTTGCACGGCAGTGCAGAGTTAACATGCACACCCCCCCCCGACACACGAGTCCAGTGTCCAGCCTCTCACCCCTTGTCTAGGTGTGTGAGCCGCTGTCCTTCCTGGCACCTGGGGCCCCCTCGGTTCCCGGATTTGGGGCGCTGCCCACCCAGCCACGGTCCCCCTCGTTTCTCCTACACGGGTGAATCCCAACCGCAGTCAGAGGCCCGGGGGAGCCTTGTCATGCCACATCAGCGCTGATCAGAGCAGACGGGGTCAGCGCCGCTACCTCCTCGGAGGGCAGGTGACCGGGACTTAGGGGACGACGGGGCTGACGTGCGAGCTGAGATCAGCACAGATCACGCGGTGGATGCCCCGGGAGCCCCCTAATCCCATCTGATCTATTTTAGGAAGTGCCCCAGTGGATGCGAAAGTCCTCGGCTCCTTGGTGGGGAGTGCTGAGCCGTCTGCTGTCAGCTGAGGGGGGTGCTACTTTTCTTGGTCTGCACACCTCTGTGTAGAGATGTGGGGTGGACCGTCTAAGAACACACCCAGTCTTGGGATTTTAAGTCGGGTTTTAGGGGAAGTCTGCATTTGAATAAGCAAGGGGCTGAATAAAGGCAAGAGCTACAGGGGCCCCTCTGGGAGCCGTCATGGTGGGCACGTGGACACAGGGAGTGGGTGGCTGGACGTGTGTGCCCCCAGGGCGTGTGTAGGAAGGGGCGGGTACGGGCTGTCCCCCCTCAGCCGTGCTGTGCCCCCCCACCCCAGGGCACAGGCTGTGGGGTTCAGACCCTGGCTCCCCGCCGTGGTGTGATTCATGGGCCGGTTTCCACTCAGGCAGGACACCCAGCTAAGCCCGTGGGAAGCAGGCTGGGGTTGTTAGAGAGAGTGGTGGTTGGCATTTGCACGATGGCGTCGGGGCTGGGGTGCATCTTTGTTCCCAGACGATGCTGCCACCTCCGAGGAGCGTGTCCTGCTGAGGGGCCGGGGGCCTGGCCGAGTAGGAGACACGCAGCTTCCTTGAGGTCCCGCGTCCACACTCAGCTGGCTGGTGGGACTCGGCCTGTCCTGGCCCTGGGATCAGTGTGAATCCTTGGGAGGGCTCCCCGTGCCCCGATCTTGTCCCCATCTGCCTCCCCTGCCCTCTTCCTCGTCGGCCTCCCGTCTGCATTGCTCCCAGGCCAGCCCTCGGGTGTGCGGGGCGCGAGAGCCCCCGTTACACGGCCTGCATTTGTAAACGAGACTCCAGAGTGTTCCTAAGAAAGTGTCTCATCCTTCTGCTTTGACAGAAGCCTTTACGATGACCTGAAAAGCCAGGCTTGCATGTATCTCCGACCCTCAGAGTTTTGCTGGGGAACTTAGGGGTATCAGAGATCCAGCACCCCGACCCCGGTGCACCCCCCTTCTCCTCCCATCCTGGGTTCTCATTTACTCCCGGGACTGAACTCCATCCAGAGCTCCATGGACAGCTTGCTTTGGGGCTGTTTTTTTCCTTTGGTCAAGACTTCATCTGTTTCCCTCTCTCTTGATGGATGACAGTCCAGGCACCCATTATTGTATCAATAAGAGAGTCAGTACCACAGAGAGGTGAAGGCTGGGGGGTGGCGAGGGGATGTGGGGTGGAAGTCTGGCTGTACTAACATCATGGGCGGCCCTGAATTATGGGCTAGGGGTTCGGACTGGACCCAGTTCGGGGGTGGGGTGCAGGGAGGTCCCTGGAAGATCTGAGCAGCAGGACAAGACCACGGCTGGACAGGGAGGCGGCCAGCTGGGTGGCAGCGTGGAGGCTGGTGTGGGTGTCGGGGAGGCTCAGACGTTGGCCAGACCCTTCTGCTTTGCAGGAAGTGATGTCCTCCAGTGGATCAGCCAGCGCCTGTGGATCTCCGGACTTGGTGAGAGCCCCTTCTGTCCTCAGCTGGCCGAGGGCTTCAGGGCGCGTCACCCCGGGGCGTATCTGGGCGCAGCTGGGTGAGGCTCAGCCGGTGTCTCTGAGAAACTGACCTTTTAGTTGGTGAGATGAGGCCTTCGTGGGTAAAACAACCAGACTCAGGATGGAAGGGGTGATAACCGGGGGCCACAGTTGTTTTTTCAGGCAAAACTCTGAGAGTGTGTAAGTCACAGTATTCCCTGGTGGCTCGGAGGGTAAGAATCTGCCTGCAAGGCCAGAGACCCAAGTTTGATTACTGGCTCGGGAAGATCCCCTGAAGAAGGGAATGGCAACCCACTCCATTCTTGCCTGGAAGAATCCCATGGACAGAGGAGCCTGGCGGGCTAGAGTCCATGGGTTTGCAAAGAGTCGGACACGACTGAAGCGACTAACACGACCACTACTACTGCTAAGTCAGAGGAGTAACTGGGGAGGAGTCAGCCAAGAAGGACTTCCTGCGGGGGTGATGCACACGTATACTTGGTCTGGAAGGAAATGATGCCTGTGAAGTGTGCAGGGGAGCTCGGAGGATCTGGACCCGGGGTGCAGGCAGAGTCCAGCTTGGGGCAGAAGTCGACCGCCCCTTCCTGCTTCTCACAGGGTGAAGAAGGGTCTGTTGGTCAGAGACACTTTCCCTGCTCCTGGGTTTCTCCAGACCCAACGGGCCCAAAAGTGTTCCTCCAGGAAGTCCCCATCTCTCACCCCAAACCTGGTGCCCATCAGCCCTGGGGTTCACTGGCTCCCCGCCAGATGCCCTGAGCTGTCACTGGGGCCACCAGGCTGGGGGACTCTGGAACCGTCTCCCCAGCTGGTACTTGTCCACAGCGAAGGTCAGGAACCGCTGTTCCCACTTCTTGGTGAAAGTGCCGATAGGATGGGGCCGCCCGTCCTGGCGTTTGGGGTGCTGTGGGGGGCGGGGCGGTGAGCTGCTGCCCTTGGCCCCTGCTCTCAACGTCCTTGTCTCACCTGCTCCTCCGCAGAGGCCCAGAACTTGGGCAACTTCATCGTCAAGTACGGCTACATTTACCCCCTGCAAGACCCCAAGAACCTCACTCTGAAGCCCGACAGCAGCCTCTACCGATTTCAGGTGAGCCTCGGCCTTGACCTGGGGCGTTCGTGGGGCGGGATGCCGTCTGAAGGTGTGACCGGTTGGCATCACGTCCTCCCAGATCTGCGGAAACGGTGGTGGAGGCGGAGGCCGTTTTATGTTTCGGGCTACGGGGCGGGGGGCCCGGGGCGCACAGCCTGCGTCAGCCTGGCCCCCTGGTTTCTCTCGTAGACGCCGTACTTCTGGCCCACCCAGCAGTGGCCAGCTGAAGACGTCGACTATGGTAAACCGCGCCCACCCCGGGCCTGGCGAGGGCTCCGCGCGCTGCCTAGCTGCACGCTGCGTCTTGGTGACGTCCGGTCGTCACGACCTTTACGCCCGCCCTCGTCTGTGTTAGCAGTGGCTCCTGGGGGATGGGCGCGGGCCTGGGAGCGTTGTCTGCAGCGCTGAGCACGGCCGCCTCCTGCGTAGAGGGGTTTCGAAATGTGGTGAGGGTGGAAAACGCCCTTGTTTTCTTTTCCAGCCATCTATCTGGCCAAGCGAAATATCAAGAAGAAAGGGATCTTAGAAGAATATGAGAAGGTACAGAGATGCTTCAAGTGTAGGTTCTTGTAATGGAGTGCAGTGTAGTCTCAGGCTGTTTCCCCCGTCACTCCACGCACACGTGCCCTCATCATCCCTCATACCCATCTCCCGTCCCGTGTCAGTCCGTCATCCGTCCATATGTGAATATTTGGAAGCAGCTGCTTGGAGTGAATTCTCCCCCAGGTTGTGTTACGGTTTCTCCTGCTGCAGTTTAAGCCCTTGTCTCAGTAACTCCTGGGCCCGCAGTAGTGACCACTTTCCTTTCTCTGTCCCCAAATAAGAGGACTTAATATGTGAGATAATACACATTATAGGATGGTCAGATTAAAAAAAAAAAAACAAAACACTTTTTATTTTGTATTGGAGTGTAGTGGTTTAGGAGAAGGAAATGGCAACCCACTCCAGTACTCTTGCCTGGAAAATTCCATGGACTGAGGAGCCTGGTAGGCTACAGTCCATGGGGTCACAAAGAGTCGGACATGACTGAGCGACTTCTCAGGACAGGGCAGGATAGTGGATTAACAATGTTGCGACACACAGACTTGAAAAAAACCACACTTTTTATTTTCTGCAGGAGTTTAGCGGATTGACAGTGTTGTGATGGTGTCAGGCGGGCTGCAAAGGGACCCAGCCGTACATGCACATCTGTCCATTCGCCCCCAAGCTCCTCTGCCTTCCAGGCTGGCACACGCCACTGAGCAGAGTTCCTTGTTTACCCATTTTAAATGAGCTGTGTGCACACGTCCATCCCAGGCTCCCTGACTACCCCTTCTCAGCATCCTTCCCGCCGGCAACCATAAGTTCCTTCTCTAAGTCTGTTGAGTCTCTTTCTGTTTGGTAAATAAGTTTGTTTGTATCATTTCTTCTTGGATTCCTCATATAAGGGGTGTCATTCCTGGGTGTTCATTGGAAGGACTGATGCTGAAGCTGAAACTCCAATACTTCGGCCACCTCATGCGAAGAGTTGACTCATTGGAAAAGACCCTGATGCTGGGAGGGATTGAAGGCGGGAGGAGAAGGGGATGACAGAGGGTGAGATGGTTGGATGGCATCACCGACTCGATGGACAAGAGTTTGAGTAAACTCCGGGAGTTGGTGATGGACAGAGGCCTGGCGTGCTGCGATTCATGGGGTCACAAAGAGTTGGACACAACTGAGCAAATGAACTGAACTGAACTGAATACACTATTTCTCCTTCTCTGTCTGATTTACATCTCTCAGTATGACCATCTCTAGGCCCAGGATGGAGAGATTTGAACCTGAGTGTGAGATGGGAAAACAGCAGTGCAGGCTTTTGTTTTGGGCAGAATAAGTCAGATTTCTCAAAGAACACACCCTCATCCTCAAAAGGCTAGATTTCTGGGCAGATGGCAACAATCTTGCTGTGTTTACTTTTTGAAAGTGAGAGTTAGTTGCTCAGTTGTGTCCAACACTTTGCAATCCCGTGGACTGTAGCCCTCCAGACTCCTCTGTCCATGGAGCTCTCCAGGCCAGAATACTGGAGTGGCTTGCCATTCCCTTCTTCAGGGGCTCTTCCCGACCCACGGACTGAGCCCACCTCTCCTGCATTGCAGGCAGATTCTTTACTGCCTGAGCCACGAGCGCAGCCCAGACACGTGTTTAGAAGGGCCAGCGTCACACCAGTGTCAGGCTGTAGCTCTGTGGGTCTGTGGTGCTCTGCTGTGGACTGTTAATTTTCCACATTCCTCTCCACATAACTCCCATCTTCCTAATCAAATCAGGATACATTTATTAAAAAAATGGAAAATCCAAGCCCACCTGTGACTTCTGTGTGTTGCGAAAGCTTGGTGAGAATTTGGCACCACCCTGTGAGTGACGGCCTTTGCACAGGGGTGGGAGGGGGTGTTTGGCTAGGTCTCCTGGTTGACGGGCTCCCTGCCCCACTGCACACAGCAGAGCGCCTGAGGCTCAGCGTTCTTGTTTCGTCCTCCTCCTCTAGGAAAACTACAATTTCTTGAACAAAAAAATCAGCTACAAGTGGGACTTCGTCGTCATGCAGGCCAGAGAGCAGTACCGGTGAGTCGGCGCTCACCCTGGTCCTCTCTGCCCTCCCTTCCTTCCTTGTTTCTTTAAAAAAATTAGCTTTTATTGGGCGTCTATGTGTTAAACAGCGGGCTGGGCATGGGGGAGGGAGAGGCGTTGTCCGGGGAGCCTGGAAGACAGGCAGACAGCCCACAAGGCCTCAGTGAGTGGAGGCGCACGTCTGGGCTTGGGAAGGAGCTGCAGAAGCAGCAGTGAGCCTGGAGGCAGCGGAGGGGGGTATCTGGAGGAGCAGTGGGGGCGGGGAGGGAGAGGAGCGGCGGGGTGGGGGGTGCCTGCCTGAAGCCGGGAGCTGGCACAGAGAATGGCAGGGGTGAGGCTGGATGTGTTAGCGGAAGCAGATTGGGAGAGGGTACTCTGCTCAGGACTGCCGGGTGGTGAGCAGCCTCAGTTCACATGTCATGAGCTCAAAGAAGTTTATCTTTTTAAAAAATTTTTTTATCAGAGTGTAGTTAGAGAAGGAAATGGCAACCCGCTCCAGTATTCTTGCCTGGGAAAGTCTACAGACAGAGGAGCCTGGCGGGCTACAGTCCATGGGGTCACAGAGAGTCAGGCCCGGCTGAGCGGCCACACAGCAGTGGTTGATATACGGTGTTGTGTTAGTTTTGGGCGTGTGGCGAAGTGAATCAGATACACATACTCATATGCCCAGTCTTTTTTAGATTCTTTTCTCATGTGGGTCAGTGCAGAGTATTGAGTCGAGTTCCCTGTGTATATAGTAGGTTCTTACTTGTTGTCTGTTTTATATACGGTAGCGTGTCTACGCCAGTCCCAAGCAAAGAAGCTTCTCTGATGAGCAGTTATTACTGCACGCAGATCGCCCTGAAGCTTCGTGCTCAAAACGGCAACAGTTGTTTTACCTCTCAAGGAAGTTTCTGTAGCTGTGGAATTTGGGACGGCTTCTTGTGTGGTTGCAGTCATGAAATAGTCACACAAGTAGTCAGGAAATAAACAGAAAATTACATACTGGGTCATGAACTTAAAGGACATGTTCTGTGCACTCTCATGCATAATCAGGGGTGGCCCCTGTGGTGCTTTTTAAATCTGTCTGCAGTTCTGAGGGCGTCCCAGCTGGCTCAGTGGTGAAGAGTTCACCTGCAATGCAGGAGATGCCGGTTCGATCCCTGGGTTGAGAAGGTCCCCTGGAGAAGGGAATGGCAACCCACTCCAGTATTGTTGCCTGGAGAATCCCACGGCCAGAGGAGCCTGGCGGGCCGCAGTCCGTGGGGTCACAGAGAGCTGGATGCTGTGCGCCTGAGCACACACGTACGGTTCTGCGACCCTCCTCCACCATGAGGAGGAGGGCTTGGAGTCATCCCCTCCTCCCCTCGGGGTCTCTCCAGGAGGTCTGCCTTGGGCCTTGCTCACAGCATCTGGCATCTCACCACCTACAGGTGGTCGGACGCTCTGAGGGCAAACACCACAGGGAAGGAGGGTGGCGGCAGCCCCCTGTGACGGCCCAGCCTCGGAAGCTGCGCGGTGCCGTCTTCCTGACGTGCTCTATTGGTCAAGACAGCTGGAAATCCCCACCCGGTCTCTGTGGGGGAGGACACGGACGCACCTCACCGTGGGGGGAACCACAGACAGATTTATAAAGCGCCGCAGTGGCCGTCCCTGATGTTGCATGCAGCACACGGAGGGTGTCCCTAGAGCACACAGCGAAACTTGTGATTTCACATTTGTTTCTTGACTCTCTCTGTAACATCTAGACCAGAAGCTATTCAAGGGCAAGACACATGTTTGCGTGTCATGCTGCTGGGCTGCCGTTGTGAAATACCGTTCCCTGGGTGACTTAGAAGACATTCATTTTCTTGCGGGCCTGGAGGCAGGGAGGTCAGGGTTCACAGTTCTGCCAGGGTCTGGTTTCTGATGGTGACTCTTCTCGGCTTGCAGGTGGCTGGTGGTCTTTTTGTTGGGGTGAGGGTGGTGGGGAGAGGAGGCTGGCCTGTGTCTCCTGTGTCCACGGCACCAATCCTATCCTAAGGGCCTCACCCACATGGCCTCATCTAACTGCTTCTAAACTCTAAGTGCTTCTTAAAGGCTCTGCCTCCAGGTACGATCACACTGGGAGCTAGGTCTTCAGTGTCTGAATCTTGGGGGAGAGTTGCTAACATTCAGACCTTCACAGTCTGGTTCTCCCAGTGCTTGGATCAGAGTGGAGATCAATAAATACAACATTGAATGACTGTGGGAGTGAGTGAATAATTGAATGATTAAGGAATACTTTTGCTTTAAAGATCATAAAGTGACAGACTAAGATAATCCCTTGCCCATGGTTCTCTTGGAGCCCATTCCCCAGGACTCCTCCAATAACCTCCATGCAGATGAGCAAGCCAGAGAGGACACGGCAGTAAATTAGACCTTGACTGTATTTCCAGAGCTGCCAGCATTACGGAAAGTCCCCAGTGCCCCAGGCCATCTGTGGCCCATCTTCCTGGCTAGTTAACCCAGTAGAAAATCCACTTAGGTTGGCAAGGGGACAGTGTTTGTAGTTAACTCCAGAGGAGCCTGCAGAGCGCCCACAGGAAGGGCCCTCCCCGCCCACCTTGCTGGCTGGGTGTGCTAAAGTTACTCACAACACGTGAGCTGGCACATGAACCCGCCGACCGAGTCTTGAGAGGGTGTGTGCGTCATCCTGCGTTGCCTGGGAGAACGAGCCTCCCCGAGCAGAGCGCAGGTTGCCGTGGAAACGGCGCTGACGGGCCCACGGTGGGATAACGAGCACGGCCTCGTTTCCTACCTGTGAAGTCAGGGGAGACTGCGATGGGAAGGAACACAAGTGACCTTTCCCAGGAATCTGGGGACTCAGGAAAACCCTGACTTGGCACAAATTCTCTGAAGCAGCAGAATGGAAGTGATGCTGGAAAGAAGCTGGGACCCCCCGTGCAGGCTCCCGCGTTGCCAGCCGCCCCCTCTCTCGGATGTTGATGATGCTGTTTGTCAGAACAGGGAAAGTCCGGAAGCCGGTGGGCGA
This sequence comes from Odocoileus virginianus, assembly GCF_023699985.2. NCBI lineage: Eukaryota > Metazoa > Chordata > Mammalia > Artiodactyla > Cervidae > Odocoileus > Odocoileus virginianus. The sequence goes on from NC_069690.1 coordinate 58,754,830, forward strand.
ATGTCAGCCCAGAAAGTCCTCCAAACTCCTGCAGGGGCGGCGCGGGTGGGGATGGTCTGACCCTCAGCTGGTCATGGGGCCTCTATCGCCTCGTGCCCCGTGCTCTCTGGGGGAGCTGGACTCTAGGGCCCGTTCCCAGTTCAGGTCTGGCCTCTGCCCCCTGCTGACCCCGTGACCCTCAGTGGGGTCTCAGCCTCTCTCTGCTTCAGTCCCTAGGCTGCTCACGGGGAGGATTTGATGAGTCAATATGTATAGAAGTATTGAGCAGGGTACTCAGCACTTAAGTGTGGTGTTAAGGTTTGCTATTTTCATCATCGTCATTATTATTATGGCAAATACAGCTTATCTGGGCAGATGGGGAGAGTGGTCCGGAATGGGGCCCATCGGGAAGGGGGTCCATTGGGAAGGGGTCCATCAGTGAGCAAAAGATGCAGCATCTTCCTGGCCTGCAGCGTGGCTTGTGGATTTTCAGGGCCGGGAAGGAGCGGAACAAGGCGGATAGGTTCGCGCTGGACTGCCAGGAGAAGGCGTACTGGCTGGTGCACCGATGCCCTGTGAGTATCACCCTCCTAGTTCACCCGCCTCTTCTCACGCTGCCTTCCCCGCCCGTACTCCCCACCCCGTGCGGCTCAGCCGTCTGGGGCTGGAGCTGAATCTTCAGGAGCTCAGTGTTGGCTAGCCCAGGGCCCTCTGGCTGGAAGAGGAAATTGACTGGATGGATGGAGTCTGCCCATGGCCCGCCCGTTGGTGTCAGGATGGAGCGAAGTTCCCTAACCAAGGGACCAGAATGAGTCTGTCTTGTGTGAGGGCTGGGACCCGATGCCTTGGAAAAAGAATTTAAGAAGAAAAAACTGCACTTCTCTGGGGGCCCAGCAGTTAAGACTCTGCTCCCAGTGCAGGGGGTTAGGTTCAGTCCCTTGTCGGGGAACTAAGATTGCACACATCGCACGGTGCGGCCAAAAAATTAAGAAGAAGAAGAAAGAACTAGAGCCCAGGCCTCACGGCAGAAGCAACCCCCCGCTGCGGGAACTGGAGCCGCCTCGCAGCGGTGGCCATGCCATGCCGTTTCTTCACCTCCTCTCCGTTCCTCGTCCGGGTCCGGTCCCGCTGGCGAGGACGGTAGGAGTGGGTGAGCATGTGCTCAGCCTCGTGGTTTTGAGCATGGGGCTTGGGGGCGGTAAGTGGCCGAGAGAGACCAGTCGGCTCTCTGACGGCTAGCTGATAGGCTAGGTGCCCTGTCAGCTTGTTCCCCGGAAGGCTGACCCCGTCCCCCAGCGCGGCAGAGGCTGTGCCCGCCACGGGGAACGCCGCTGTCTCTGTTCACGCCTGCATTGGACCCCGACTGCTGCAGGCGAAGGGATTCGAAGTCAGGTGTTCAGAATAGAGTTCCTTCTTGTCCTCCTTTGATTTTTGTGCCTGACCAGGAACCGAGTTCTCAGAACCAGGGTGACCTGCGTCTCCCACGGTGTCCAAGATCCTGGACTGTTTGAACTTGGAGCCCATCAGGGTTTGGCCATTTTGCTCATTTTCTTTCTGGATTCAGAACAGACAGCCCATAGATGTTCCATCTGTGAAGGCGTTGGTGTGGACGCCGTGCTGGCCTGGGCTCCGCGCTAGGCCTCATTATGCGATTTCTTTCTCCTTTAGAAGAAGCTTCTCTCTCTTTGGTTGTCTCAGGTCCTCGCTGCAGCATGCGGGGTCTTTGGTTGCGGCATGTGGGGTCCAGCTCCCTGACCGGGGGTGGAAGCCGGGCCCTTGCATTGGAAGCATGGAGTCTTGGCCACAGACCAGCAGGGACGTCCCTGCGCGCACGTTCTTATGTCACCTCTCGGCCCATGTGGGAGGCACTGTAGTTAGTCCTATTTTTCTGATGAGGGAGCAGAGCCCCAGGGCTGGTGCTGACTCCTGTTAGAGCTGGAGGCCCCACTCTTCCTCCTGGAGAGCTCCTCTGCCTCCCACAACAGCGTCACGTGGTGTCACTGGGTGTGCAACGCCTTTGTCACCTCCTTGGTCATTACAGCATCCTGTGATTGCTGCTCAGAGGTACCTGCCCCCTCGTGGATGGCCCTGGGGAGCTGTGTTCAGAACGAGGCCTGATGTGAAAGAGCAGATGTGAGCAGACATGAACAGATGTGAACACACATGAACAGATATGAGCACATGTGAACAGACGTGAGCACACGTGAAAGACGCGAGCAGACATGAGCCGACGTGAGCACACATGAGCAGACGTGAACCGATGTGAGCAGTCGTGAGTAGACGTGAACAGACGTGAACACACGTGAACAGACATGAGCAGATGTGAGCAGACATGAACAAATGTGAGCACATGTGAACAGACATGAGCAGACAAAGCCGCTCTTGCACCCCGGCCCCCTCCCGGCTGTCCTGCTCCATCGGAACTGGACCAGGGGTTGGGGATGAGACCAGGGTGTCCCTGAGTCTCCTCTTCCCAAGTTTTTTAAACCTCTCAGCCTCTTGGTGGCCTGGAGCATCGGGATGAGGAGCATTCGCTTTGAAGTCTGTCTCGGGCGGGGATGGAGCGATCCAATGGACAGGCCAGCAGCCCAGGCTGTCGGACGTCTCCAGGAGCACTCTCCGGGAGCACTCACTGAGAGCGCCCACCCTGGGCTGCACGCAGCCGCGCGGCTCCCTGTCTGCTGATGGCCACCCTCGCCCCTGTTTCCTGTGCCCTGACATCAGCTCTGAGGGGTCTCCATTCCAGCTGCCTCTGGGGTCCCAGAAACCGCATCAGAGTGTGGGTCAAGTGTGTATGTGTATGTAAGAGAGAAAGACTTTCCCGTCTCTCCGGGATGGGAGGTCCCAGATGGCTGCCTGCACCAAACAAACAGAGGAAGTGAAAGACCTGAACTACTGGCCCGAAGGAGTCCAGAGCTGGAGCAGGACTGGCCGGGGAGGCGGCCTGGTGGAGGCGGCAGAGCCGGAGACCAGCTCTGGGCCAGGCCTCTCCACTGGGCTCTCAGGGTGAACACGAGGCCTTGCCTGGTGACAGCAACCATCTCTTGTGAGCGTCCATTGTGCTAAATCCTCACAAGAACCAGACAGACAGGAGGGGTCACCTCTGGTTCTCAGGGCAGAGAGGAGCTGTTTCCAAATCCTCCTCCCAGCTGGGAGACAGCAGAATCCAGATCAGAACTTCTGGGTGCTTGACTGAAGCCTGGACTCTCCAGAGCAGTGAACCGTGGAGCAGAGCGGTCGGGAGGCCCCTGTGCCGATCCCATGAATTCCGATCCAGTCTGGTGTTGTCTATCCACCCACCCATCCTTCCATCCATCCACCCATCCATTTATTTATCCATCTATCCACCCTGTCCCTTGGACTGTAAGGAGATCAAACCAGTCCATCCTAAAGGAAATCAACCCTGAATATTCATTGGAAGGACTGAAGCTGAAGCTCCAATGTTTTGGCCACCTGATGCGAAGAGCCGACTCACTAGAAAAGACTCTGATGATGGGAAAGATTGAAGACAGAAGGAGAAGAGGATGGCAGAGGATGAGATGGTTAGATAGCATCACTGACTCAATGGACATGCATCTGAGCTAACTCTGGGATATAGTGGACAGAGGAGCCAGGCATGCTGCAGTCCATGGATCACAGAGAGTTGGACCTGACTTAGTCACTGAACAACAACCACCACCCATCCACCCACCCACCCACCCACCCACCCATCCATCCATCCATCCATCCATCCTCCCTCCCTCCCTCTGGGGATGCTGTGGTGGTGGAAGACACCCCCCCCACACACACACACCTGGGGAACCTCACACCCCTGTAGCTAACCAAAGACTGGGCCACAGCCCTCAGCTTGGTCTCATGGTGGGCAGCTTGGCCAGAATCCGAAGTTAATCAGAAACCGGAGACTCTCCCTACGGTGGTCCTTGCATTGTTTTTCCTCATTCAGCCGGGAGTGAACGACGTGCTGGACCACGGCCTGGACCGAGTGACTAATCCCAATGAAGACCAGGTAAACCAGGTCAGTCCCTGCTGCGTGCGTCGGGCGGGGCCTGGGTCAGGGGGCCTTAGGCTGGGCGGGTGTCCCTGTGTCTGCCTGCGTCTGTAGGGCAGTGGTACCTCCGCTCTGAGATGGCCAGGGAGAGGAGTGCTCTGGTGTCAGAGAGGGGAGGCCAGCGCAATGGGGTCTAATGGTTTTCAGACGCCTGAATTACTTCCCTCCTTGAAAATCTGATGAAACTTATTAACCCATTTCAGCCAGAGAGGCACAAACAGGCCTTTTGCACACCGTTTCCACTGATTCCCTTCCCCCTCAAAGACACTAGGCCCAGGCTCACAACCCTTGAATCAACTTTGGGTTTAAACCTCAATCCACACGACAGGACCTGGTCTTGTTTTTTTTTTTTTTTTAAAAGATCCCTTTCCCCAGTAGGCCACCGCTGATGATGAACCATTTCCTATGATGGGTTTTTATTTAAGGAAATGTGGTTCAGAAGCTGCTGAAACAGAGGACACCCCAATTAGGGCTTCCCAGGTGTGGCACAGTTATTTGGGGCAGATAGTTCTGTGGGGCTGTCCCGTGCCTTGTGGGGGGGGGGGTCCACAGCACCCCTGGTCTCTCCCACTGGATATCTGTAGCTCCGAGCATCTCCCTGATGCCTCCCAGTCCAGAAATGTCTCCAGACATCATCTGGTGGCCTTGGGGGCCAAGACTGTCCAGGCTGAGCTGAGAACACGGGTCCCAGTAAACCAGCCTATCCCCACTTAAACTAGCTGTGGGCGGTTCCCTTGCTTTCTGTCCACGCTGTCATTGGCAGCAAGCAGCCAGGGGCCGCGTTAGCCTCGTGTGTCACCTGTAAGCCTCAGCAGTGCCTGGAAATGCTGGCAGGAGGTCTGACTTGTGTTCTTAGCCCACGGAGACCCGGAGCTCCGGACGACTGTGGGGACTTCCACCAGTGCATACAGGTTTTGGGTGGGGTCTGCGTGGAGGGTGTCCATACCCAGAGGGCACCTCGGGGACTCCACTGAGCCCCCTGTCCCTAATTCAGAGCCCCCCTCCCTTGATACATGTTTGGCACCATCAGCGGCCTTTTTCCACATTCCCTGCGTCAGAAGACAGATAATTGCCCAGGCCTTGTCGGCTTGGTTGCCATGGAAACAGCATCATCAAGGAAAATACTGAATAGGGAAATTTGCTTTTGTAATGGATGACTGGCAGCTCTGGAAACCTGTGTGTGGGGGGAGGGAGGCACGTCACTCAGTCTGACCAGCCACACACCACACATGCGTGTGCGTATTGTGTATATGTGTGTATGTGTGTATTGTGTTTGTAGCTTTCTGTGTGTGTATGCTGTGTGTATGGCATGTGTATATGTATGTCTTTCTCTGTGTGTTGTATGTATGTATTTTATGTATATATGCATGTGTGTGTATGTGTTTGCATTATATGTGTATATGTGTCTCTGTGTATGTGTTATTATGTGTGTGTGTATGTATATGTGTGTGAGCATTGTGTGTGTCTCTGTATGTGTGCATGTATATGCATGTGCATGTGTTATGGATGTGTATATGTGTGTGTCTGTGTGTATTGTGTGTATATATGTATGTGTTGTGTGTCCCTCTGTGTTGTGTGTATATATATGTATGTGTATTGTGTGTATGTGTATGTATCATATGTGTACGTGTGTGTATGGTGTGTATATGTGTCTGTGTATATGTGTGTGTTGTGTGTCTCTGTGTGTATTTTGTGTATGTATGTATATGTGTCTCTGTGTATGTATGTGCGTATCTATGTGTATTGTGTGTATGTGTGTTTTCTGTGTGTGTGCGTGCTGTATGTATGTGTGTTGTGTGTATGTGCGCTGTATGTGTGTCTCTGTGTCTCTGTGTGTATGTATGTGTGTATTGTCTCTGGGTATGTATGTGTGCATGTATGTGTGTTGCGTGTATGTGCGCTGTGTGTGTGTATGTGTGTTGTATGTATGTATGTATGCATGCATGCATATTGTGTGCGTGTGCGCTGTATGTGTCTCTGTGTATGTTGCATGTATGTGTGCATTGTGTCTCTGTGTATGTATGCGTGCATGTATGTGCGTTGTGTGTATGTGTGTGTATGTATGTGTATGTATGCATGTATTGTCTCTGGGTATGTATGTGTTGTGTGTATGCATGTGTATTGTCTGTACGTGTGTATGCATGTGTTTTGTGTGTATGTGTGTTTTCTGTGTGTGTGCGTGCTGTATGTATGTGTTGTGCATGTATGTGCGCTGTATGTGTGTCTCTGTGTCTCTGTGTGTATGTATGCATGTATTGTCTCTGGGTATTTATGTGTGCATGTATGTGTGTTGCATGTATGTGCGCTGTGTGTGTATGTATGTGTGTATGTATGCATGTGTATTGTGTGTGTGTATGTGCGCTGTGTGTCTGTGTATGTGTGTATGTATGCGTGTATTGTGTCTCTGTGTATATATGCGTACATGTATGTGCATTGTGTGTATGTGTGTGTATGCATGTGTATGTTGTATGTATGCATGTATTGTGTCTGTGTGTGTATGTGTGCATGTACATGTGTTGCGTGTATGTGCGCTGTATGTGTGTGTATGTCATTGTGTATGTATGTGTGTATGTGTGCATGTGTATTGTGTGTGTGTGTGTGTGCTGTGTCTGTATGTATGTTGTATGTATGCGTGTATTGTGTCTCTGTGTATGTATGTGTGCACATATGTGTGTTGTGTGTGTATGTGTTGTGTGTATGTATGCATGCATATTGTGTGTGCGTGCACTGTGTGTCTCTGTGTGTATGTATGTGTGCATGTATTGTGTCTCTGTGTATGTATGTGTGCATGTATGTGTGTTGTGTGTATGTGTGTATGCGTTGTGTGTATGTATATGTGTATGTATGCATGCATATTGTGTGCACGTGCGCTGTATGTGTGTCTCTGTGTATGTATGTGTGTTGTGTGTATGTGTGTGTATTTTATGTATATGTGTCTCTGTGTATGTATGTGTGCATGCATGTGTGTTGGGGGTGTGTGTGTGTGTATGCATGTGTATTGTGTGTACGTGTGTATGTGGCAGAGGCGGGCCGTGGCTGGGGTGCTGTGAGCGGCTTCACGGGGGTGCTCTGTGGGGCGACTGCCCAGGGGGTGGCCAGCCCCTCCTGCCTGAGGCAGGGTCCTCAGGGCCCCTGTCTGGGCAAAGGCAGGCGACGCGCTCAGCCTGGAGCCCGAGCCGAGGCTGGGGAGGCTGCGGCCGCGGTGCCGGGGGGGCGGGGGCGCCCGGTGGGCTGGGGGTGGGGGTGGGCGGCGGGGGGCAGGTGTGCGCAGTGGCGGGGACGGCGGGGGGCAGGGGCGCCGGGTGGGCCGGGCGGCTGGGGGCGGGTGCGCTCGGGGGCGGGGCGGAGGCGCGGGGGGGGCGGGGCGCCGGGGGGGCGGCAGGGGCGCTGGGTGGGGGCGCGCGCTGCCGGTGGGCGTCGCAGCCGGGTACCCACTGTTTTTCTGTCTCTCTCCCACCAGCTCCCCGCCTCCGTCTGCACTGGGCTGCCCTGGCGCCTTAAGAAGAACAAAGACCTGTAACTCTCCTGCTTGCAGGCCCCTCCCCGGCCCTCCGCCCGGGCCCAGGGCGCCCTCTGCCTCAGCTGGGCCGTGTCCCTGCTCGTCTGGCCCGAGCGGAGGGTGCAGGGGGCGCGCAGCGTGTCCGGGGGCTGGGTGTCCAGAGGCGTGGGATTTCCGCCTTACTTCAGAGACTGTCTCGCGGTGCTGGTTTGAAGAGGGCTCGTTTCTGACAATTTGTAAATTCTTGGAAAGACTTCTTTTCCTTAAACAGAAGCAAATGACCCAAGAACTGTAAACACCGTGGAGAGAGGACAGAGGCTGGGGGTTGGCAGGTGCCCGGGGCCCTGGGAGACCCCCTGCCTCTGGCTGGTGGCCGTCGGCGCCGCCCAGCGTGGGGAGGAGCTGGTGGAGCGGGGTGACCCGTGGAGCGGGGTGACCCAGGGAGCGGGTCCTCTTGGTCCCGTCGCCCCAGGGCGGGTGGGGCGCCCTTTATCTCAGAGAGCACTTGTCCCCACGGGGAGCAGGCTGAGTGCCGGCCCGCCCCCAGCCTGGCTGTGGGCAGTGGAGCCCGGGCCGGCCCTCCCCTGGACTTCAGCAGGGTCTCCAGGTCGTTCTGTGCCGGGGCCGGTGGGAGCTCTGACATCAGGGTAGGCCTGCTCCCATCTTCTGCAGTTGTGTGATATCGGACAAGCTGTGGCTCAGGCAAGCTCTCGAGCGCAAAGCCTCAGTTTCCTTGTCTGTAAAATGGGAATATGGATAGTGCTTCCTTCAGGGACTGAGCGAGGTCATTTATGCCAAGCATTTGGAGCGGGATCGGGGTTTGGGGCCCTGGGCACAGCCGCGTGCACTGTTGTCACGACCGTCTCTCTGCTGCCGGAGACCGAATCTGTGGGGCCCGGAGACCCTTGGCCCTATCTGGGGGGCTCTCCCTCACCCCAGGTTTCCCCCTGCATCCTCGTCTCTTCTCATCCTTCTGCCCTGACTGTTGGCGGCTGAGGCAGGCCCGCCCCAGCGCCACCGCCCTGCCTGGCCCCGTGGACGGCTGCAGAGAGCAGCGCCGTCCACACTGGTGGCCCCTCCAGCCTTTGGGGGATGTGATGTGCCCTGCGGAGCCCCGGCCAGGCGCCCTCTGTGAGCGACACCCATCGCCCCGTGTGTCCCCACCAGCCGGGGACAGACAGCTGTCTTCCTCTGGCTCCTGTGCAGCCAGCGTTGGCAGGGGCATCCCTGGGTGTCTCGCCCCGCCGGGGCTCCTTGCGGACTCAGCGAGTGGCTCCTGACGTGGGAGCTCTGGCCTCTGTGTTCACAGTTGGGGAGACAGGCGTGGGGGTGGGCTGCTCGTCCTGGACACACTCTCGGGGCTGGTGAAGCCAGGTGTGAGGTGACGGGCCCCGAGCCCCCTCGGGGTCCTGTTGATGTGTCCCGATGTCCACTGTGCGGCTTCTGGAGGCTTTGCTGGAGTTTATTCTCTTCTCCCAGCAGTATGATGAGAAAGGTCACGCCAGTTCCATTTTGCAGAGAGACTGAGCCGTCTGCTCAGGCTGGGCCAGCCAGGGGGCGTGTGGGTCCTCCCAGTTCTGTAGCCCCTGCTCCTCCGGGTACCGCCTCCCCATCCCCAACCGCACCCTGCGGTCCTGCGCCTGGGGCCCCCTTCATGGCAGGGTCTGTGCTCAGGCCTCCAGCTCTACGCTCAGCAGGCCTGTGCTTGCTTTGGTGCTCTGCTGTTCTAGAACCTTCTTTAGGTCCCTGGTCCCCTGGAAGCCGGGCGGTTAATCCTGCCCCCATCGGGAAGGACACTGCGGCGCAAGGACTCCTTCCAATGCTCACAGCCTCGGATTCTCGTCTCCTTGGACGGCTGGCTGCCCCCTTCTCTTTTCTGGTCTGCTCTGCGTTAACCGCTGTAGCTCTCGGGTTTCCTGGTTTCTGGCTTCCTCCGCTCTCAAGGCCTGTGTTGCCGGCATCCCTGGGGTCCTCCCCACCTTACGCTTCACTCCACGGCTTGCCCGGCCCTCACTGCTGTTTCTGCACAGATACCTGCCTGCCTGACCCCAGGGCCCCGGGGTTGCCCGGCTTCAGTCTCCGTCACCCCAGGGCAGGACCTTGAGGCCTCCTGCCTGAGCCCATCGTCTGCAGCCTGCGTCTGGGTCTCAGGACCGGCACGCGGGCCACAGGGCTGTGTGTAAACAGGCTCTGGACGTGTCCCTATTTGGGCAACTCTGGAAAAATCCCAAGCCAGAATCCGAGGAATGCAGAGAATGCCAAGATCCCTCGGGTGGAGTGCTCCCCCTGTTGCAGCGTCCCCCCTGGGCTGTATAAAGAGGCGACCTCACTCTGGGAGGACCAGCTGCGGAGCCGGCGGGGTTTATGCTTGCCTTCCCGGGTGCAAGACGTGTTTGTCTCTAGTCTTCCCAGGAGACGGCTTTCTCAGAACTGCCTAGAAATACACGTGTGTGCTGTTTAATGGGCTTCCCTGGTGGCTCAGATGGTAAAGAGTCAGCCTGCAATACGGGAAACCCGGGTTCCATCCCTGGGTTGGAAAGATCCCCTGGAGAAGGAAGGGGCAACCACGCCAGTATTTTTTTTTTTTCATTTATTTTTATTAGTTGGAGGCTCGTTACTTTACAATATTGTCGTGGTTTTTGCCACACGTTGACATGAATGTTTCTTACCACCTTTTCTGCTCCCCTGGTGGCTCAGAGGTAAAGAACCCACTTACCAATGCAGGAGACTTGCAGGAGATGCAGGTTCGATCCCTGGGTGGGGAAGATCCCCTGGAGAAGGAAATGACAACCCACTCCAGCACTCTTGCCTGGAGCATCCCATGGAGGGAGGAGCCTGGCGGGCTCCAGTCCAGAGAGTTGCAAAGAGTCTGACACGACTTGGCAGCTGAGCACACACACGCGTGGCCTTTTCTGTATCGACAGTGATAATCGTGTTGATAGGTTTGTGAGGCTTAGCAGATAAAATACAGGGAGCCCAGTTAAGTTTAAATTTCACGTAAGCAGCAGATCCTCCTGTTGGTGTGACTGCATCCCCAGTATTGCCCGGGCATCCTGATTTGCCTCCTGACTGGGGCTATCGCGGTACCTGCACATTCTTGGCAGAAGCACCTGAGCCCTCATCAGCAGCCAGCGCTTAGAGTCCCGCCCCACGCCAGTCACTCCGGATAATGTCATTCAATCCCCATTTTCTGTCCCTCTTTACAGATAAGAAAGCAGAGGCTTTCAGATGCCAGATAACTTATCCAGAGTCAGGTAGCCAAGAAGTGACATAACAGGGATTTTGACCTTTCTGATGCAGAAAGTGGATACTCTTAATGACCCCCATCCTGTCAAATTGTCTCTCTGTCTTTTTGAGAAGTCCAGAACCCTCTCTCCTACTGCCAAGATACACACTCTCCAGACAGGAGAGAGACTCCCTGTATGTAAACCTAGAGGAGGCAGGTCCCATGGACAGAAGGTTGTTTTTTTTTAATGATGATTTTTTTTTCTTTTAATAGTTGGGCTTCCCAGGTGGCGCTAGTGGTAAAGAACCTGCCTGCCAATGCAGGAGATATAGGAGACGTGGTTTCTATCCCTGGGTTGGGAAGATCCCCTGGAGAAGGAAATGACAACCCACTCCATTATTCTTGCCTAGAGCGTCCCATGGACAGAGGAGCCTGGTGGGCTACAGTCCATGGGGTCACAGAGTCAGACATGACTGAAGTGATTTAGCACGCATGCAGTAGCTTCACAGTGTTGCATTTTTGTGTACAATGAGGTGAATCAGGTATCTGTGTACATGTATCCCTTCCCTCTCGGACCTCCCTCCACCCCACGCTGGACATCAGTTCTTAAAGTTAGAAATAAATGCTGACGCCCATGCGGGTGATCCAGGGTGGAGGTGGACAAGCTCTTAGACCCCAAGCAACCTGCTGCAGTCTGATTCCCAGGAGATCACTGGTAGTTTGGGGAAACCAGAAAGCCCACAGCAAGCCCAGTGCCCTGAAAGGGCAGTAAAGTCAAGAAGGGAATTAAAATATAAAAAAGTTTAACACCCTGAAGACCAAGATAATGGCCCCAGCAATGACAGGTATCAGGCCGAGGTCAGCCCACGCCGAGTAGACCAGAAGTGGGTGTGCTGGTGGCTGGAGGTGTGTGAGGCCAGCCCCCCGGGGGCCCAGAGACCGTGGGCAGGCTGGACCGCGTGTCTCGTCCGTGTCTGCCCACAGGGCGCAGGGCTGGAAACAGTGGCTCGTCCTGGGGCCTGGGCACCGAGGGAGGGTGTCTGAGACGCTGCCCGCTGGGCACCCCGAGTACAGTTGCAGTCTTTGCCAGCGTCAGTGTTTCCACGCTCCAGCCTTGTTGAGATATTATTGGTGTTATAACACGTGCAGGTCTCAGGGGTATAGTGGGTGGTTAGATGCGAATAGATACGCAAAGTGCCTTCCACCAATGTGGTCACACCTCCACCCCTGCCGTACTTGTGGCTTTGTGGGGTAATGGTTAAGATCTATGCTCTGCATGACTTCTAAGCGTGTGATGCAGTGTTGTTAATGATGGTCACTGGGCTGTGTGTGAGATCCCAGGCCTTATTTCTCTTCCAGCCGGGAGCCTGTTTTACCGTCGTTAGTGCTGATTAAAGAGCGCGTCAGGTGTGTGCTTCCTCTTGGATTGGGGCGCGCGCGTTCTTTTTTGGTTTGGGTTTCTCTTTTTGTTTTTCGTGTTTATTGGAGTGTAGCTGATTCACAGGGTGGTGTTAGCTCAGATGTACAGCGGAGTGAATCCGTTCAATGCACACACATCTCCTCTGTTTTGGATTCTGTTACCGTGTGGGCCACGACAGACTGCTGAGGAGAGTTCCCTGGGCTGCGTGGCAGGCCCTCATTCTTTACCTGTTTTATATGAAGTAGTGTCTCGTGGCCGGATGGGGGCATTCCATTCGGCACTTAGCCTCAGCTTCGGGGCACGTGAGGAACTGGTGAACAGAACAGACCGTTTTCTGATTCTCCAGGATCACTGCTCAGACTTTTTTGTTTGCAAACAGCCTTTTTTCAGCCTTTCTTGCTGTTATTCTTGTTTTCTCTTGGCCGCACTGTGCTCCATGTGGGATCTTGCTCTCTGACTGGGGATGGAACCCGAGCCCCCTGCAGTGGAAACGCAGTCTCAGCTGCTGGACCACCAGGGAAGCCCCACTTCTCCGCTTTGCCAAGGTCACATCTGGATTTGAATCCTGGTTCAGCCAGTTACCAACCAGGAGACTTCAGAACCTTGGTTTCCTTGGTCGAAAATTAGAATAATGAAACCTCCCTCCCTTAAACTTTCTAAGGGCTCAGAGAGGTGTAAATTGCTTTGTACCTAGCTATTTTTGTGTGATTATTATCACACAGAAGTCCAGCTTCTCTTTTGAGCAGAAGGCATAAACCAGTAGATACTCTTCTTAATCCACTTGCACATGACTTGAACAGAAGCATCTGATTATATTAGATTTGAATGCAAATCCACCCTGACCCTGGGGTCCTTTTCTACCTGAAATGTGTGTCTTCTCACCCAGCCCTGTGTTAGGAGAGCATAGGAACAGATAATTAGCGTAATTGCCAAAATATTTGGGCCACTTGGAAAGTGTTCTCAGTTTTTTAAGCAGAATAATATTCTCTTCACCTTAAAATGCATCTCCATTTTCCTCAGCCTCCAAGCACACAGCCGTCATCATTTGTCTGGTATTTAGTGGGCGTCTCCTCCATGCCCCACGTTACGCTCAGGAAGATGAACACAGCCTTCCTGCTCCTAGTAGTGCCTGATGGGTGATGCATGGGTTAAACAGAGAGCTGCACAAACAGTATCTAATTCTGGTTGTGATGAGTGCGACGAAGGAGGAAGTGTGTGTGGGGATGTGGGTCAAATCAGAGAGGTGTGCCCGGGCGCTCCCTTCCTTCATTAAAAAGTATTTACCTTTTCTCTTTGACTGTGTCCAGTCTCAGTTTGGCCGTGGCCCCCGGAGTGCACGGACTCTAGCTGTGGTGTAGGTACTCAGTTGCCTTGTGGCGCGTGGAATCTTAGTTCCCTGAGCAGGGATCGAAGCCACGTCCCCTGCATTGGAAGCTGGATTCTTAACCCCTGAACCACCAGGGAAGTCACATGTTGCCTTTCTGAGATCACTTGTCCTAGCTTCCCACCTTGAGAAAAGCAATCACATGAAAATAATTTAATGATGCAAAGTAAAAAAAATGATGCAGAGTAGAAAGGAGACTCATGTGGACGTTCCAGCTCAGACCCTCCTTCCTTCCTCGTCACTGGGCTCTGGCCCAGGACTTACTTTACTAGCCGGCTAAAGGACACCGTGTCATCCTTGGACTTTTCCAGAGATGCAAACCCGGTAGCACTCAGCAGCATGGGGGTTAGCCGCCAGGAATGGAGATGCTCAGCTTGACCTGCCAGAGTTACACTAGGCGGGCCTTGGATACAACCAAACCTAGGAAAACTGACTTCGGAAGCACCAGGTGTACCAAGCCTCCTAGAGTTGGATGGGGCAGACACGTGATACCAGGGACGCGTGTCAGATAGTAGGAAGGTTCAGGAAGAGGCAGGTCTGAGTGGTTTCCGGGAGCTTCCAGGATCCTAAACAGGGGGCTCCTCTCAGAGCTGTCCTTCCTCTGCTGTGAAAATCCAGACCGAGGATGGAGCCCGAGGTGAGAGCTTCCACATTAACGGCTCAGCTTGCAGTGGAGGCTGGTCTCGAGTCTTTGAAGTGTGTGCTTTCTTTTAGGTGGCGTGGCTTTTCCCTGCAACATCGAGGACTGGCCAAGTGGCTAGTTCCCCCACCGGGTGTTCTGTAGGCACCGTGGTGGATTGGGAGCAACCCTGAACTTGGTCTTCGGTTCATCTTGGCTTTTAGGAGAGTAGGATAAAGTTATAGTGGCAAAGCACCCCCTTCTGTCACCAAACCTCTCAGCTGATCTAATTCTCCAGCAGTTGTGCAGAATAGGGTGGAACAAGTGGTGATGGGGAAATTCTGTCTTTAAAGTAAAAAAACAAAGATGGGCAGTGTTCTCTTGGGGAAGGGTTTTTATGTTTCAAATGGGTATTTGGACTCTAATGATTTCATGACGTCTGTTTAATGGTTTTTGCTTCTTTGTTTTTACAGAAACAGACAGTGGTTTCTGTCAGGAAAGAGGTAATTAGCCTCCCAGTTTCAGGGAAGTCTGATTTTTAATCCTCTAACAAATTATATGTGCTTTGGCTTCCTGCTCTGCACTCAGTGATGAAATGAGAACCACGTGTAAGGTTCAGACAACTGTCTACAAAGTAATGGGTGGCACAGAACGCCAAAGCATGTCTTGTAAGATGTGCGTGGAGTTGAGCTCTATGCAGGACATGAAGCACCCTCCGAAGGTGCAGATCCGAGGGACGTGGGGTGGGTGCCCACGTCAGAGGAGTCAGAGGAGCTGAGCGTCTGTCCAGGGTGATGGGCTAACCACGTGGGCAGAACTTCTATCCAGGGCCCAGGACAGATGGGCCGGTATCGATGGCCGTGAGGGTAGATCTGTGCATCAGAGGCATCTGGGGAAATGCTGAGCCTTTGTCTCGGTTTGGAACTTTCACTTTTCCCCGGTGGTGTCTTTTCCAAGACGAACACACGAAGAGTTAAGGCTGCTCCTGTGGAGTTGTGTGTGTTGCAGACCTGATTCCTGTGTGCTGCAGACCTGATTCCTGGGGTCCTGGGGGGCCGGCTTGAGGGGGCGGGATGAGGTGCTGTGATGGGGAAGCAGCTTCTAGTTCAGAGTTGTGTGTAGGCGTCAGCGTTGGCGACACCCCGGGAGGGGGGGTCTAACCACTGTGTCTCTTCCAGATCATGTATTACCGACAGGCCTTGATGAGGTCCACGGTGAAGTCGTCCGTGTCCCTTGGAGGGTAGGTCTCTAACCTGTTGCTCTTGCTGAGGTTGGCACAGCAGGTCGTCAGGCAGGAGAACTTCTGCCTTAAGGAGGACTTGACAAGTCGTGGTTGGCTTGAGATTCCTGAGGACAGAGAGGGACAAAAGCAGTCTCACGGGGGTTAAGTTGGGTTGGCCTCCAGGTCTCAGGTGAGGAATAATCAGGTGGGTGAGGCGCTAGACAGTCTGTGGGTGGGGAAGTGGGAAGCGTTCACGGGCTAGATGGTATGGTTCAGCAGTACTGATAAACATCCATTGTTAGCCTTTGATTAAAATCCTATTGGGAGAGACTGGAAATTAATGTTTGATTTCTTACGCATTCAGACTGTCTTGATCCAGTCTCTCAGAGGGCATTACTACTCTGACCTGCTCCAGAAAGCCAGTTTCATGAAACCAAGTGGACAGTCCATTAGAGGAGGCTCAAAGGCTGCAGGATACTTTTAGACTCGCGGTCTTGGAGCCTCATTACCATAATTCTGACACCATTAGTGTCTGGGCCTGTGGGCCCGTGTCTCGCCCCGTCTTCCCGCTGTTGCCCGGCGGAGGTCTGATGGGAATAAGAAGGTCCTGTGAGAAGTGCGGCCCGGGGCCTTGAGTTCCACCCGGGACTCGGCCGGGCTCTGCTGTGTCTCCGGGGCACGGGTCCTGCTCTGCAGTCCCTCGTGGCGGCGGGCAGGCTTTGTGGCGGGCGCCTTGTGTGTATGTTAGGGATGCAATGCCCACTCTTAGGGTGAACACCTGGCAGCTTTTTTTCCAAACTACCAGACGCCAGGACATGTGTTGATTCAGGACGTCTAACCCAGCTAGAAGGGATTAGCGCTTGCCTGCCTTTGTCTCGGCGAGACCACAGTGTTGAATAATGGGTCTGAATGCCCAAAGGTGGGCGTCTTTGACAGAGGGTGGACCCCAGGGTGGTGACAGAACCTCACTGAGTCCGTGGAGACCTCGTGCTTCAGAGATGGTGCCGAGACCCCTGTTTGAATGCATGCAGAATCAGCTTTGCATTGTGAAGACTCACGATCAAGGGTAAAGAGGCCGTATTTTATGAACCAAGTACAGAGAAGTCGGGAGACGCCGACCTCTCCCAGATCGGGAGACGCTGTTTCGTTTCACGACTCGAATAGGACAGATACTCTTAAGCACCTGCCAATCCCAAGAACTGTTAGTGTTTCTCTGAGAAGATGGTAATAAGTGTATAACCACGTGGACCTGAGTGGTGATTGATTTGGTCTCTGGGGTGTTGAACTTCTAGGAAATCATGTCTTTTTTTTTTTTTTTTTTTTTTGCTTTTAAGGATCGTTAAGTATAGTGAGCAGTTTTCATCCAATGACGCTATCATGTCGGGCTGCCTCCCCAGCAATCCTTGGATAACAGATGACACCCAGTTCTGGGATTTAAACGCCAAACTGTACGTATTCGAGATATCTGTGTTCTTTTAAAAGAAACTTTTTGAGTTATAATTTTCATGTCATAGAATTCACTCACTTAAAGTGTATGTTTCGGTGATTTTGACTAGAATCATGCAACTACCACAGGTCAATTTTTAAAATATTTTCATCACCCAAATAAGAAACCCCCTACCCTTTAGAATCCACCTGCAATGCAGGAGGCCCAGGTTTGATCCCTGGGTCGGGAAGATCCCCTGAAGAAGGGAATGGCATACCCACTCCAGTATTCTTGCCTGGAGGATCCCATGGACAGAGGAGCCTGGCGGGCTGCAGTCCATGGGGCCACAAAGAGTCAGACAGGACCGAGCAACTAAAGGACACACCCTTTAGCTATTACCCCAAGTCCGCATCCCCCAAACCCCTCCAGCCCTACTCAGCCACTCAACTGTCTCTCCAGGTTTGCCTCTTCTGGATGTTCATATAAATGGAATCGTACAATATGAGGTCTTTTGTGATTAGCTTTTTTCCCTTAGCATGATGCCTTCAAAGTTTATCCCTGTTGAAGCAGATATTAGTACTCAGTCTCAAATTATGGATGAAAAATATTAATTTTATGGCTAGACCACACTTTGTTTATCCATTCATCAGCTGATGGACATTCAGGTTGTCTCTGCCTTCTAGCAGTTGTGAATATGCTGCTATGAACGTTCATGGGCTCGTTTTCACGTGGACATATATTTCTCATTTCTTGGGGTGTGTACCTAGGAATGAAACTGCTGGGTCAAAGGGTAACTCTGTTTTAACAATACAGAGATTGTTTTTGAAAAGAAAGCAGTCATCTCTATGGCTTTCCATTCTCGATTTCTAATTAGAGTGAAAATAAGTTCCGGGAAGGCAGAGCCCTCAACCTGCCTTGGGGAATTACACCGCTCATTCCTTCGCTATTTGTGAACTTTGAGGGATTGTTGCTGCATAAACCTGCTGTTTGGAAGAGGGGGCAAAGGGTGGACTGCAGATGAGAAAGCCAAACTGACAGAGGGAGAAAGAAGGGCCCTCAGAGGGGGGGGAGGAGTGTGGAGGGGCAGGGGTGAGGGCATGAGCTGGGGGAGGAGTGTGGAGGGGCAGGGGTGAGGGCATGAGCTGGGGGAGGAGTGTGGAGGGGCAGGGGTGAGGGCATGAGCTGGGGGAGGCGGCAGGGCAGGGGCGTTGGGAGCAAACCCGGCCGCCGGCTCCTGAGGCCTGCGGAGCACCCCGGGGTCAGACCAGCCGGGTGAGCAGGCCTGGGGGGCGCCCTTTCCCCTCCTCCGCGTAGCCCCGTGGTCAGCTGACGGGGCAAGGAGGGCGGCCATGGGAGTCGGGGGTCAGCTGCAGGGCCCAGGACTCTGGAACCATCTTCGGGCAGCTCTGGTTATGAGGATGGTCTCCTTCAGCCTGTGTGTCTCTCCCAGTGTGTTGAATAAGAGTTGTTGGGGTTCAGTTGCTCAGTCGTGACCGACTCTGCAACCCCATGGACGCAGCACACCAGGCTTCCCTGCCCCGTCTCCTGGAGTTTGTTCAAACTCATGTCCATTGAGTCAGTGATGCCATTCAAACATCTCATCCTCTGCGTCCCCTTCTCCTCCCACCTGCAACCTTTCCCAGCATCAGGGTCTTTTCCAATGAGTCATCTCTTTGCATCAGGTGGCCAAAGTATCGGAGCTTCAGCTTCAGCATCAGTCCTTCCAGTGAATATTCAGGACTGATTCCTTTAGGATCGACTGGTCTGGATAAGAGAGGCCACCTGAATCTGGGCTTGGTATGGTGGCCGGCCCTTGCCTCTGCAGGCCTTGGAGGATGCGTGCGTGTC
Source organism: Odocoileus virginianus (assembly GCF_023699985.2). Lineage (NCBI taxonomy): Eukaryota > Metazoa > Chordata > Mammalia > Artiodactyla > Cervidae > Odocoileus > Odocoileus virginianus. The sequence goes on from NC_069690.1 coordinate 58,773,501, forward strand.
GCTCTGTCCTGAAGGGTTAGCAGGGCACCCCCCCTCCACAGCGCCACCCTGGGCAGCCAGCTCCTGACTCCAAGCCCAGGGGACGTGTCTGAGGCTGCATTTTCCGAGCAGGGGGTTACTTGGCTTGTCTGTGCAGGGATCGGGGAGGGGCCACGTGGAGGTTAGCAGGGCCGAAGCCCCTCGCCCCACGCAGGGATGGGGGAGGGGCCACGTGGAGGTTAGCAGGGCCGAAGCCCCTCGCCCCACGCAGGTCGCCGCCAGCACAGCCCAGGTGTCTGGAGCACTTACATGTGGTGGTCCTTGCAGGGTGGACATCCCAACCAAGATGCGGGTGGAGCGCTGGGCCTTCAACTTCAGTGAGCTGATCCGGGACCCCAAGGGTCGGCAGAGCTTCCAGCACTTTCTCAGGAAGGAGTTCAGTGGTGGGTCTTTGATTTTGTTCTTAATAGAAATATTTGCTTTTGGAGACACTCCTGGACGTCTCGCCTGGGGCTGGAGGATGCTGGCAGGGGTGTTCCGGGCTCTGCTCTGGCCAACTCTTGGCGGGAGCTTTCCGGACCCGCCCCCTCCCTGGGCTCCCTGGTGGTGGAGGTCGCTTTGCTCACGGAAGCTGTGTGGGCTGTGACTCACCTTCCCCTCTGGCTGCCGGCAACGGCTCACCCTGAGCCCCAGGGTCACCCGTCCACGAGCCCCAAGTCCGTGCCGCCACGCGCCAGGCTCTCTTCAGCAAGGGCGCCCTGGCTGCCTGTTCAGTTCGCCTGGACCCCATCCCCGGTGGTTCCTTTCTGACTGGTTTGGGGCGGACTCTCTGAAGTTTTGATAACTCCCCCAGTGACTGTAACGTGGCCACGATCAAGGGCCACCATCTCAGCTCCCAGTCTGCTTCCTTAAGGTGCAGGGTCAGTGGAGTGGGTGGGGCTGGGGTGTCTGACGCCTGATGACCGGAGGTGGAGCTGACGTAGTAACAATAGACATGATGCGAAAGTGTTGATCACTCAGTTGCGTCTCTCTGCGACCCCATGGACTGTAGCCCGCCTCTGTCCATGGAATTCTCCAGGCGAGAATACTGGGGTGGGTTGCCAATTCTCTCTCCTGGGGATCTTCCCGGCCCAGGGATGGAACCTACGTCTCCAGCACTGCAGGTGGATCCTTTACCATCTGCGCCACCAGGGGAGTCCGCGGACATAAAGCGGACAATGAATATAATGCCCTTGAATCGTCCCGAAACCGTCCCTCCCCCTCCCGCCCCCAGTCCATGGAAAAGCTGTCTTCCATGAGATGGGCCCCCGGGAGTGAAAGGCTGGGGACCCCTGCTGGGCCCACACTTCATGTGCCGGCCGTGGGGGCCCTGCAGCCTCGTAGATACGGCGCGCAGGGCGGCACCCGGGAAAAGCGGAGGCCGGACTGGGGCCACGTCCCGCGGGTGGGACGTTCCGTGGGCATCAGCGCCTGCCCTGAAATCCTGGCTCTCGTGGTTCCCCTTACTTCCCGCCAGGTCCCGAGCCCCGGGGCACCCTTGACCCTCCCTTGCTCCCCGAGACCCGCTGGCCTGCGAGTTGCACCTGAAACTACCCCACGGGACGTGCCATGAGCCTGTGTGCCTGCCTGATGTGGCAAATCACGTTCTGATAGGGATTCTGGAAAAGCCTTTTTTCTGACTTAAGCCAGATTGCCAGGATGTAATAAACCCAGAGATGGGAGGGGGCTGCTTTAGGTCAGAAGCACGCCGCGAGGAAGTGGGCCGGGCGACATCTAGTGGCCGGCTGACGAACCACACCCTGAGCTTATCCCATCCGCTCCTTACTTGGCATCAGTGAGAATTCATCTCTAAGATTTCCTGCCGCTATTTTTTAAAAAAGAGCACTATTGATGGTCTCTGGATGAGGTCCCCAAGGCTTCTTGTACAGGAAGAACAAGTAAACAGTCCATTTCATTAAAATTTTAAAAACTGAGATATGCTTCACATGTTATAAATTCAGACCATATAATCCACCTGCCGTTTCAAACTGCAGTTCAGTGCTCTGTATTAGACTCACAGAGTTGCACAACAGTCACCACTATATAACTCTAGAACATTTTCCGCACCCTAAAAAAGGAGCCCTAACCCGTGTAAGTCGTTCCCTGTTCCTCTGTCTTCCTCTCTCCCCACAGCCCCCTGCCCCAGTCCTAGGCAACCGCTAATTTTCTTTCTGTTTTCATGGATTTGCCTGTTTCATGGATTTGGACATTTTCTATAAATGGAATCATACAATATGTGGCTCGCTGTCTTCTTTCACTTAGGATAGTATTTTCAAAGTCTTTCCATGTTGAAGCATGTAATAATGCTTCATCCTTTTTAATGGCCAAATAGTATTCCATTCTGGCTTCCTTGGTGGCTCAGTGGCAAAAATACACTTGCCGATACAGGAGAGGTGGGTTTGATCCCTGGGTCGGGAAGATCCCTTTAGAAGGAAATGGCAATGAACTCCATCCGGTATTCCTGCCTGGAAAATCCCATGGACAGAGGAGGCTGGCAGGCTACAGTCCATGGGGCTGCAAAGGAGTTGGACACGACTTGGCGACTAAACAACAAAAGTGTTTATGCCATTCTGTGAGTACGCCAGCTTTTGTGTGTCCAGTCCTCAGAGGGGAGACGTTTGGGTTGTTCCACTTCTTGGCTGTTGTGGGCAGTACTGCTGTGAACATCCATGTACACACTTCTGTGAGCTCATTTGTTTACACTGATAACATATCCACAAGCCTTGCCATTGTAACCATTCTAAGTGTGAGTTCAGTGAAATTAACTGTCACCACCATCCATTGCCAGAACTTTAAAATTTTCCAAACTGAAACTCTGTCCTCTGTAAACACTAACTCCCCACCCCCCTGGAGACCATTCTGCTTTCTCGTCCGAGTGCTCTGGGGACCTCGTATAAATGGGATTGTACAGGGTTTGTTCCTTTGTGTCTGGCTCGTTTCACTTAGCACCGCGTACTTCAGAGTTCATCCCCGTTGTGACTGGTGTCAGGATTTCCTTCCTTTTCCAGGCTGAATAACGCTCATTGTACGTATGCACCACACTGTGTTTATCCGTTATCGTGCTGATGAACATTTGGGTCGTTCCCACCTTTTGACTTTTGTGAACAATTGTGCATTTAATTTTACTCCTAAGCAATGAACTGTCTTTTGCTGTGGGCAAGGTGGTCTCCAGGGCCCTCGAGGTAAGGCCAGTGGCTGTCACTCAAGAGCATCCTGGCCTGTTTGCTCCTACGGGTGGTCTTAGTCCTAAGGACTCCCTGGATTTTACGCCAGAGAGGAAGGGTCTATATAGAGTTAGGGGACAGAGTCAACTTGCTTAGGCTCCTACAGCCTTCTCTGGTCAGAAATGCCCGGGAGGCTTCCAGAGAATATGGAAATGGAGCAGAGGGATGGTGTGGTGCATTTCCCCACATGGTGGCGGTCCCTGGTTCACTGCCCCCCACAGGCACACACACTAGTCATAGACACATGCACACGTGTCCACGCACAGGCACACACTAGTCACACACACACACGTGTCCACACACACCATACATACCATAGCCACACACATCCACACGTGTCTGCACACACACCATATAGACACATGCACACACATATGTGTGCAGGCATGCACACACACCATGCACACACAGACACAAGCACACACATGTGTCCACATGCAGGAACACATGCACACATGTGTATAAGACACATCATACACACACATGCAGGCATACAGGCACAGACGTGTACACACACACACACACACACACACACACACACACACAGACTCTTGCTTTCCCACTGCTGTGACCACCTTTCTTTTCTCAGGTGAAACTGCCACCTGGGGTGATGTACCAGGTGTTCACACTTCTGGGTGCCCGGGCACCAGTTAGAGAGCATCCAGCTGGAGGGACACAGGAGGGGGCACCTGGCTTTCCTTCTGGGCCCAGAGGGGCAGGGCCTCTGGTTCAGGTGGCCCTGCGTCTAGTCCCCCGCAGCCAGGCCTTCCCCGAGAGTCAGCCCTTCAGGATCGAGGCTTCAGCAGCGTATCTGTGAGGGGCTCTGGAGGGAACACGGCCGGCAGGGGCTCTCAGAGGCGGGATCTCTGTGCACCGAGGCGGCACCATCGGCGCACTCCCTGGGTTCATGCCCTCTGCCGGGCCCTGGCCGGAGCACCCAGGAGCCTGTGGTCCCACCTCCACCCCCGCGCTCATGGCTCAGGGCGGGATCCATGCCGGCTGACCGCTTCTCTTCTTTCCTTCCCCCCGCCTCCCATCCGGGCTCCCGTCCGGCTGTTCATGGCGTCCACCCTCTGCCCCTCGCAGGGGAGAACCTGGGCTTCTGGGAAGCCTGTGAGGACCTGAAGTATGGAGATCAGTCCAAGGTCAAGGAGAAGGCGGAGGAGATTTACAAGTGAGCATGAGCCGTGTGGGTTCAGAGCCCCCCCGCCCGGCTGCCCCTGCCCTGCGCCCAAGGTCAGACTGGACGGAGGCAGCCAGTGCACCTCGTGTGTGGGCGCCTCACCCCTGCTCTGGGGGGCTGGGGGTCACCCCACCCACTGTTTGCTCTCTAAGAGGTTGGGAATTCCAAAGTTAAGCACATTTCACATTCCCGGTGCTGGTAGGGAAGTCTTCTTGCTCCTAGGAAATGTTGCTTGACAACCTGTTCAGATGCTTGAGTATCTTGGAAAAGGACCCCTTTCACCCCAGGGTGTGTGTGTGTGGGGGAGGGGCGCGGCGAGTCACGTTTGTCAGCCCCTCTCTCCCGAGCAGCTGGGAAGGTTCCATTCACTGACTTGGTTTGGCTTTCTTTTTAAATTTTAAATTTAGTTTTGGCCGCACTACATGGCCTGTAGGATCTTACTTCCCTGACCAGGGATGGAATTCACACCCCCTGCTGTCGAAGCAGGGAGTCTTCACCACTGGACCCCAGGGAATTCCTGGTCTGGCTACTTTTGCTGACATTCTCCTCCCGGTCTCAGGCTGTTCCTGGCCCCCGGGGCGAGACGGTGGATAAACATAGACGGCAAGACCATGGACATCACGGTCAAGGGGTTGAAGCACCCCCACCGCTACGTGCTGGACGCGGCGCAGACCCACATCTACATGCTCATGAAGAAGGTAGGCAGGGCCGGCCGAGCGTGCGCCCGGAAGTCCTCCCGTCCCAAGGACCTGGATGCGGAGGAAGGGGGAGCGTGTGGTGGTGGCTGGAAGTCCTCCCGTCCCCCGGTACCGGGATGCGGGAGAAGGGGGAGCGTGTGGAGGTGGCCGGAAGTCCTCCCGTCCCCGGATGCGGAGGAAGGGGGAGCGTGTGGTGGTGGCCGGAAGTCCTCCCGTCCCCGGTACCGGGATGCGGGAGAAGGGGGAGTGTGTGGTCACGGCCGGAAGTCCTCCCGTCCCCGGATGCGGGGGGAGGGGGAGCGTGTGGTCACGGCCGGAAGTCCTCCCGTCCCCGGATGCGGGGGGAGGGGGAGCGTGTGGTCACGGCCGGAAGTCCTCCCGTCTCCGGTACCGGGATGCGGGAGAAGGGGGAGTGTGTGGTCACGGCCGGAAGTCCTCCCGTCCCCGGATGCGGGGGGAGGGGGAGCGTGTGGAGGTGGCCGGAAGTCCTCCCGTCCCCGGTACCGGGATGCGGGGGAGGGGGAGCGTGTGGCGGTGGCCTTGCTGCTGTCGGGTGCTTAGCTGTCAGCTGTGTCTTCCACCTGCCGCAGGGCTGGTCCCTCCCCGTGCTCCCGAGCCCTCTGGCCAGGGAGGAGGAGCAGCTGCTGAAGCTGAAGCCCTCTTAGGGCTTCTGACTCTGCAGCCGAAGGGCTGTCCTGACATAGTGACTGCACCGACTTACACTCCCACCACGCGTGCGGGAGGGTTCCCGTCTCTCCACATCCTCTCCAGCGTTTTTCGCTTGCAGTCTTTTTCATGAAGGCCATTCTGACCGGTGTGAAGTGGCCCCTCATGAGGGTTTTGCTTTGCGTTGCTCTGATGATTAGTGATGTTTAGCGTCTTTCCCTGTGATTGTTGGGCCATCTGTCCGTTAGTTCTGCCCGCAGTTCTCATGACTTTTGCTCTCACTATATAGTCTTTAGAATGATACCATTTCAAGAAATTAAAATCAATTCCCCATTGGTTGCTCTGGGCTTTCTCCTGTATTTGCTGGGACTGAAGTTTGCAGTTGGTTTGAGTGAGGCAGCATTCAGGAAGTGACTTCTCTGAACCTGCCCAGGGTCCCTGGAAAAAGCCACACAAAGGAGTCTGGGCTTCTCCGGTGGCTCAGACAGAAAAGAATCTGCTTGCCAGTGCAGGAGGCCCAGGTTCGATACCTGGGTGGGGAAGATCCCCTGGAGAAGGAAATGGCAACCCACTCTAGTATTCTTGCTTGGAGAATCCCATGGACAGAGGAGCCTGGTGGGGTACAGTCCATGGGGTCCCAAAAAGTCAGATAACGACTGAGCGACTCAGCACAGCACTGTAAGTGATCAGGTGAAATGGATGCTGCCGGCCTGGGGATCACACTTGAGAACCGTGGCTTTAGATGCAGATCTGAATGCCTTGAGCACAAGGAAACAAATCCTCTCAACTCCCATCTCGCTGCTGGGAGGAGGCTGGGAAAAAGGCAAGTGTGTTCTTTTGACTGGACCCATTCCTTCTCACAAGTCTCGTTTTTCTCTTGTTCCTGCCAGGACTCTTATGCTCGCTACTTAAAATCCCCAATCTATAAGGAGATGCTGGCCAAAGCGATTGAACCCCAGGAAACTACGAAGAAAAGGCAAGTGGAATGGGCTGAAATCAGTCATGGCCTGCTGTTTTGTTTATAGGGAAAGGAGGATCTTTTTCAGCCAAATGGCTATTATCAAGATATTTTCTGGATGAAAATATTGAGACTGGGAGGCATTCTTAGGGTCTGATCGCCTTACTGGCTTCATCACGCTCTGAAAGCATGCTGGTGAGATGCAAATAGTCATTACTGCCAGTCAGTTTTGTTCTCCTAATGCTGGTTTGAAAGAGTTTTGATTATCAGATGGAATAATGACCTTTATTACAGATGGAAGCAGGCATTGGCCTTTTAATTGGCACACTTCTCCACTCCAAACTGGTGTTTAGGAATTAATTTAGCTACGTCCGGGTAATGTCCTTTGTGATGGCTCAAGACTGTGGAGACGGGGGCAGATTGCTCCCAAAGAAAAGCGCTGGCCCTTCAGGGCAACGAACAGGGGAACTGTTCTTGCTGACCACAGGGGACTGCCTTTCATCACGTCCCTCCGTTCCTTTATTCCTGCTCACCTTCCTCACTGGAGATGTGAATGTCCGAATGTCCGTTTGGCAGCCCTTGGGCAAAGGATAAAACGTCCCGAAGGGCAGTTTGAACTCTCCGAGGGCGAAAAAGAAAACGCTAGAGGGATTTAAGATGCAGAAGAGTAACCAAACAACAGCTTGAACAAAGATTTGGGACTTTGGCAGAGTTTTCCCAGCCCCAGGGCCTGTGCTCCCTGCCCCTTCCCCCCACCCAATAGATGTTTCCCATTTGTCAGCTCAGCCCCACACCAGGCGCTTTTCCAGCGTCTCCAGTCAGTCCAAAGGAGGGGGTGGTTGGACCAGAGCCTTTATCAGAGGAGCTTTAAAAAACCCCAAGTTAATTTCATTTTTGAGAATAATGGCCTTGTTATGAAAAGGAGAGAAAGGAGGTCTTGGGTGCTATTCTCCTAGGTTTACGGGGTAAGGACAGGAGTTCAGTGTCCCTGGGGACTTGAAAGTTACTTCTTTAAGCCACAAGAAATGGCCACAATAGCTCCAGATGTCCTGCCAGAAAGTAGTGGGGAAGGGAGGGGAGCGTCATGTGCCTCTGTCCAGATGGTTTTTAGGTTGGCACAGACCTGAGGAATCAGCTGGGCTCTCTTGTGGGGTGCCTGGGCGCTTGTCTGGGGTGGCGCTGGACCGCGGGTGCAGTGCTCGGCTTCAGGGTCGAGTACCGCGGTCTGGTGATGCTGTTGGCGCTCTGGGTAGTAAGCGCACCCTGGGGACCCGGGAAGCCCGGCCGGTAGCTGTGCGGGGATGGCAGGGGTGTGAGTGTGTCCCGTGACTGTCAGGCGTGAGAGAGTGCACAAAACGGAAGTTTTCCAGGGCAAGTTAAGTGGCGCCCCAAGCAGGCAGGGCTGGGGGGTGGGGTGGGGAGACCAAGTCTCAGGCTCCGCTCCCAGGTGGGGGCGTGGTTCCTCCCCGGGCAGATACGGAAGTTCCAGGGGTTACATGCTCCCGAAATTTGGAGAGGTCCTAGGTCTGAAGTCGCCCTTTGCGGCTGAAATGCTGCTTCTGCAAGCCTGCTCACGGTCGCCTCCATCACACACCCGGACCTGTGTCCTGGCGTCCGAGGTGATGGTGGACAGCGATGCGTGGTTTGGCGTTGGCGGAAGAGGTGGACGGGTCGGCGCATGCGCACAGGGCCGCCAGCGCATCCCTTGCTCCTCCGGCCATTTCCCCTTCCTCTGCCGGTCCAGCCTCTCTCTGCGATGGCCTCGCACTTCCTTCCTTCCCAGAACCTTGACTTTTGAAAACAAATGCCCCAGTTCTCCCTGGGGGGCGAGAGCCCTTCGGCTTCCAGTAGCCAGGCCCCCTTGTCCCTTCTGTCCAGAAGAACCTCGAGGAAGCTAAGGGGACACGTTGGTTTCCAGACACTGTGGCGGGTGGTGTCTGCTCGGCGCTGCCCTTCTGGCGGCCTCTAAGAGTTGATGGCGGCTGGGCCTCACTCGGGCCCCATCCTCCCGCGGCTGGGGGCCCTCCGAGGGTCCCCCTTGCGGTTCCCCGGGAAAGGATGAGGGGCCGCCAGAGGCCAGCAGGTGTCAGTGCTGTCCTCCGCCGACCGCCCCCTCCTCCCTTCCAGCTCGAGCCTCCCGTTCATGCGGCGGCACCTGCGCTCCAGCCCCAGTCCCGTCATCCTCCGGCAGCTGGAAGAGGAAGCCAAGGCGCGGGAGGCGGCCACCATGGTGGACATCACCCAGGTCATGAGCAAGCTGGACCGCAGGAGCCAACTCAGAAAAGAGCCGCCTCCCAAATAAATCCACAGTTGCTCCCTCCCGGGGTGGGGGAGGCAGGGCTGGAGGAGGCCTTTCCGCGTTCGTGGGGCGGTGGGCCGCTCGGGTTCACGCTGATTCCTCAGACCCCCGTCCTGGGCTTCCCCTTCCCCCTCCAGCTCGCCAGGGGCCCGGGTGGGCAAAGGCAGGGTGTTGGGCACATGACTCCATAGCTGTGACACCTGCCTGCTTCCCTCCGGAGCCCTTGGGGTGAGAGCCAGAGAGAAAAGCCGCCTCCTGAACCGCCGTTGGCTTCAGGAAGTTCAGAAGGGCCCCCCCACCCCCGACCCCTTCATCATTCTTTCAGGCAGGTTTGTTGTTTCCAGTGGGTTCCTGAAACTTCTCCTCCAGTCTCTCCAAGTTAGATGTTGTCTCTAAAGCAGTAGGAGGCCGCCCCCCCTCCCGCCCCCTGCAAGGGGCTGCTTCAAGTTTGCTCTGTCAAACCAGCCCAGGGAAGCTCTGCTGACACCGTTCTGCTGAGCCTGTTCTTAGTCCCTGAATTTTGAGGGCCGGTGGGGCCTCTCCTTGGCTTTTGCCTCCTCGCCCCCTGTTACACAGTGCCAGGGGGAATTAGTAGCTTGTAGGAATGAAGGACTCAGGCTGGAGGCCTCTGGATTGGTCCAGGTAACACAGAGCATCTTTCTGGACAAAGGATGAAGGTGCTGACGTCTTCATTCATAGAAGGAGGGATGGTTGGAGGTCTGTGACATTTTCAAAGTGAGTCAGGATCAAAGGTAGTTCTCTTCAGGTTATTTTCTAGATGTTGGTGCTTCCCACCTTTGTAGCTTTAGTTTAGGTGAACCCGTGGCGGGACGGTACTCATTCTGTTTTTCCCCGTCAGAGACCAGTTTACACTCCGAAAGAGCAACTAGAGAGGTACTTTGTTCATCTCTCCTTTGAAGAATGTTGGAGTCCTCCTATGGGGGGGGGGGCACCTCAAGGAGGAATTTCAGGTGATGAACCTTTTGTAAACTGAGTGACATGAGGGGAGGGACAATACCTTACCATTGGAGTCTAACGCTTTAGACCTAGTTAATTCTGCATAAATGTATTATGTGACTGGATGGATGGATGAATTGATGAATGAATGGATGAATGAATGGGTGGATGGATGGATGGATGGATGGGTGGATGGATGCGTGGATGGATGTGTGGATGGATGGAAGGGTGGAGGGGTGGATGGATGGATGGTGGACAGGCAGATGGATGGATGCATGGATGGATGGGTGGGTGGATGGATAAGTTGATGGATGAGTGGACAGAGCCTTGGGTTTGGAGAAGGCCTCCTAGGCTCTGGTCCTCATTCTCCTGCTAGCCATGTAGTCTTGAGCAAGTCTCTTCACCTCTATGCTTTATGATTTGTGAACTGAGGGGTTGGGGCCAGATCCATGCTTCTTAGACCAGACTCAGTGAATTCCAGGAGGATACCCAGCCTGGGGCATCAGTTTTACTTGAAGATTTGGAATGGGAGGAAAGATAGATAATTTTTAAAATTTCACATTAAAATAATAATGAATATATTATGAATTAGACTGCAAGATGTACATGAATTTTTAAGATGAAATTTGAGACATCAAAGCCATCCCATGCCGAGCTGCGGCAGATTCAGGCTCTGCCCTCAGACTCCTGGGGCAGCGTGGTTCCCCGGCTCTCCTGCTGTTTGTCCTACTTTCACGGGAGAGTTTGTGAAGCATGATCTGGAGGTATTTGCCACCCCTCCTAGTTACCCTGTGTGATCTGAGGTTATGCACCCAGCAGAGGGGGTGGCTGGTGGGAGTGTCGAAATGCACCTTGAACCTTCAGGTCATGGAGTATGTCTTGTTCATCTTTGACTCAGTCGTTCACCTGCCTGTTCCTCACTGGTGAGATGTGTCTGCTTCACACGACTCTCATCCTCCAGCAGAGTACTGGGTGCTCTGGGTCAGACACATAGTAGGTCTGGAAGAAATGCTGCTGGAAACCTTCTCATGTCAGACACACAGGAATCCCACAGTCCAAGGAGAGGTGTAGGTATGTCCACAAACTAGGGTATCATTCTTTATTGGACATGTGAGCCCCATCTGAAGGAAGGCAGATGACAAATGTCTTCACTTTTGGATGGCAGCAGTTACGGTCCACACATGTCTTTTATTTATATTCTGTTATTATTAAAGCAGTTAGGTTGCAATATTATGGTGGTTTCAGGTGTGCGACATAGTGATTCAATATTTTTATAGATTATACTCTGGCTAAAGTTATTATAAAACGTGGGCTGTATTCCCAGGGCTGTATGTTACACCCTGGTATCTTACTTATTTTATACCCAGTAGTTTGTACCTCTTAATCCACATCCACCAATGGATTTTAAACATCCGCTTTGTGTGAGAGCCTGTGTTGGGGGCTCTGGCCCAGCTGCAAAAGCGGAGGAGATGTTTTCTGCCCTCACGGGGCTGACGAGGGTGCAAACAGCCACAACATGGGGCAGAGTGTGTCGAGGCTGGGCGTGTGCGGCACAGACAACGTGCTGGAGGAACACAGGGACGGGAGAGCTGTCTGGCCTAGGGAGTCGAGGGGTCCACTGGGAAATTCTTATGTTTGGGAGGAAGAAGCCGCAGGCCCCTCCCCAGTTTTCAGGTTTTGGAAGCACGTCTGCTTCCGGATTCCAGCCTCGGGCCCCTGCGCCTGCCAGCTTTGTCTCTGCTCTCCATCCCTGTCAGCCCCACAGGGCCTCCTTGACTCTCAAAGTATATAAAAAACAGTATTTATCTGGACAGTATTGCTGCTACATTTAAATTACTGTCATACTCCTTATTATGCCCTGTACTTAGGCCCCATCTCAATTCTCTTAATATATTTTAAACAGTTTGAGCTTCTCTACCCATATGGGATATACCTGATGCTAGAAGGTAAGTTGTGCTACAGAGTGCCAGGGTTCTCTTTGAAGAATTCCAGATTGAAGCTTGGCTTTTAGAGAAAAGACTGCTTTTGTTGTGAGCGTTGAGTGGAAATACAAGGGTTAGAGAGTCGAGTAGAGTGCTTTGGAAAATGCCCGGAGTAAGTGCTCAGCAGATTCTGGCTGCTGTGAGCAGTGTCACATCCATTGTTACATCCATTGTTTTTATTTTTACTGTCCTTACCATCATTCTCACCACCTGCACCAGGATCATCACCACTGTCACCACCACCACCACCATCACCACCGCCATCACCACCACCACCAACATCACCATCACCACCACCACCATCACCACCATTGCCACCAGCATCACCATCACCACCATCACTATCACCACCATCACCATCACCACCACCATCACCACCATCACTATCACCACCAGCATCACCATCACCACCACCACCACCATCACCACCACCACCAGCATCACCATCACCACCACCACCATCACCAGTATCACCAGCATCACCATCACCACCACCACCAGCATCACCATCACCACCACCACCAGCATCACCACCAGCATCACCATCACCAGCATCACCACCAGCATCACCATCACCAGTATCACCATCACATCACCACCATCACCAGCATCACCATCACCACCACCACCACCACCAGCATCACTGTCACCAGCATCACCAGCATCACCATCACCACCATCATCAGCAGCATCACTGTCACCAGCATCACTACCACCAGCATCACCATCACCACCACCATCACCACCACCACCACCAGCATCACCATCACCACCACCACCACCGTCATCACCACCGTCTGCACCATCACCACCATCCCTAGAAGCTTCGTGCTCTTGAAGCACATGCTCCCTTGCATGTCAGTGTTGCCCAGTGCAGTGATTCATTATTCTTTATTATTTAGGGCATTTCCTGAAGTGTGTTTAAAGCCTTTTTGACCCTAACCATCCTGCCTCTGTCCTCTCTGAGAATATATATATCCTGTTAGGATATATCCGAGGGGAGGAGAGTGGGGCGTCGATGTCCTGTGGTCTGTCCACAGCTCCTAGGAGAGGGTTGACCAGCAGCAGGCAGTGACCAATCAGTCCGTGGGTCCTGAGTCTCGTTTGTTCAAAGTGGGAAGGCTGGCGCTGGGTGGGGCAGAGGAGATGACTGACAGAAGAAACGGGGTGTTTGCCCGTATGGGTTTGCCTCCGTGGGGTCAGGTGTGCTCACTTGCTTTGGGGGACAGTGGAGACGGGGAGAATGAGGGGGCGGGAAGGGGGGACCGGTGCAGAGCATGCAGCCCTGGGAAGGCGGCCCCCCCCTCCTGCCTGCTCCCAGGAAGTGGCCGCAGGGTCTCCTCCAAATTCCCAACTGGCTTCTGGACGGACGTGAACTGCATTCCCGCACCATCTGCTTTACCTCTCATTAAAGCCCGAGCTCGTGTTCTCCTGTTGGCGGCCCGCTCCACGCCATGCTCCTTCTCCCGGGAAAATAAACGCAGCACAGAACAAGGCCGAGCTCTCCATCACTGCGTCTCTGTCGTGTCATTTCTCTGCCATGTGCCTTGCATGCGCTGCTTTGCTGTTTCACGCCCGCGGTGGGTGTGGCCTGGGCTGCCGGGGCTGTGGCGGGGGGGCGGGGGGGGGAGCATGGGGGGAGCGGCAGAAGAGCCACCTTGCTCGAGTGTCCAGGCTGTTCACCCAGAAGGAAGGACCTTCTCAGGCAGGTGAGTGAAGCCGGACGGGAGCCACTCTTTACCTGTCCTGTCGTTCATCCTGGGGAGAAGCAGGTGCTGGGGGAGCGGGGTGGGCTGGGGGAGAGCCCAGAGTCGGGGTGGGGTGCGTGCCATCATGTCCCCTGGGTCGGGCCGCATCCTCTCCGTGGGCCTCGGTGTTTTAGTCTGTGAAGTGGGGTCATAACAGGAGTTGATCACAGGCTGAGTGAGTGAGGTTTAAGGTGACGCCCTCGGGTGTCCTCAGTGAACTGGAGGAAGGAGAACCGTGCTGCCCTCTGTCTTTCTGAACAAAGCCTGGTCTCAGTTTGGCATTTTGGCCCAGCAGTCCAAGTCCTGCCCAAACCCCGTAGGCAACGGGCTGGCAACGTGGATCAGTAGGCAAGCAAAGGCTTCGGGGATTACACGGACCTGGGGTCAGAGTCTCATTTGGTCACCATGTGAGTTAACAATCGCTGAGTAACAAGTTAGCACCAACAGCCACCATTTATGAGCTTGCCATTGGCCGGGTGTGGCTTGGTAGTATTTCCTGGCACACAGTCAAGGTGTCTCCGGGCTCTGTGAGTTCTTACTGGAGGCTCAGAAAGAGTCTGCTTCCAGGTTGTTGGAAGGATCCCATTTCTTCTTGTAGGACCCAGAGCCCCATTTTTTGCTGGCTGCTCTCAGCTTCCAGAAGCGGCCCAAACTCCTTGCCACCTGCTCCCCACCCTCCATCTTCAAAACCAACCATGAAGAACCCCGGCTCGTTGAATTTCTATCCCGAGCCTCTCTGACTTCTGTTTCTAGACTCAGGATTGAAGGGTTCAGGTGAAGAGGTCAGTGTCACCAGAACAATTCAGAGTCAGCTACGCCATATCCCATAGCCTGCTCGTGGGGGCGACCACCCAGCACATTCATAGCTCACACCCATCCTGAGGTCTTGGTGGCCACCTTAAAGTTCTACGTTCTGCAGTCACTGGTTTGCAGTGGGAGCCTGGGGATGGTAGCCAACCGCTCCGGCCCTCAACATTCTGGTCTCTAAAATGGGGCAGTTGTAGATTCGCAGGGAACTGGCATGGAGTAGGTCTTTATAAACCTCAGGGTCATACGCCTGACAGTCATCTCCCAAGCCCCTCATCAAGGCCAGCCATCCCTGCTGATATCAGTATTCTCTGCAGACTGTGTCCTGCAGGGGAGACGTGAGTCCCTGTAGGTGGTGGCGTTAGAAGCACGGGGTTCGGCTCCTCACACGACCTGGCTCTTGCTTACTTGCAAAGCAGCGCCCTCGGTGTTTGTAAGGCTTTGCCCCCCATCTCAGGTTCCCCTCCAGTGGGTCTGGGGTGAGTCTGGGGTCTGCATTTGTAACGGACACCCCGTGCGATGCTGACCTGGAAGCATCCATTGGGCATCACACATATAAATTGTGGAGCCAGAGAGCACGGTTGCAAACCTGCTGACCGTCCTTGTGTTCCTGGGCTTGGCTCCTGGAAGTCTTCGTTTTCTCATCTGTAAAATGGGCACAGTAAGTGTTAGCTGCTCTGGAGGTACCTGCAAAAATTGACATAAAGTTTGCAGCCCAGAAACTCGAATTTCTGAGCTTCTTAAGCATGTTAACAATAATCACGATGGTGATTAGTAAGCATAATAACCCCATGGCCCTGGGTCAGGGCCTTGGCTCTGGTTGGTTGGCCTGTCTGAGCAGTGGATCGGCATTGGTGGCTCTGAGCTGCTGTTTCAGAATCTTGCTTGAGCTTCAGGGAGCAGGTGGGAGAGAGTAGGGACCCCCTCCCTGCCCTCAGGGCAAAGCCCTGGTGGTCTCCAGGCCTTGTTTTCTTCTGAGGGCTGCTGGGGGCTCTGCCTGCCCACCCCTCCCTCTTCAGGCTGGGTCCCACACCCTCCTCAAGCACGTGGGTGCCCGCAGCCACCTTCCTTCTGCCCCAGGGGATACCCAGGCCCCCGGGGCAGATGCCCCCTCTGGGCCGGAGGTCTGTGCGGCTGTGGCAGTTTCCCTGAGGTCAGCCCTCTCTTGGAGGCAGTGTTGGTCCAGCTCTCCCCGGCATGCCCTGGGACCGGCCCATCCCCCAGCCCCGTCCACACTGGGCTGAGAAGGGCCGCGGCAGGCCCTGCGGGACCCAAACCTGGCGGGGGAAAGCTGAGACAAGCAAGCCTCCCTGCCTAGGACTTGATCCTGATGCCCCATATGCTCGCGCAGAGCTCTCGGGCTGCTTCAGTCCACTGCGCCCGGCTCCCCGCTCCTGCCCCGCTGGTCGGGGACCCAGGGCCAAAGCCGCCCAGGGCGGTTGCCTCAGGGAGCCTCCTTATCTGTGTTTCCAGGCTCCTCCTCCGCAGTGGGCCCAGGCCCCACTGCGGTGCCCGTGGGAGGCCCAGGAGAGGGTGGCCATGGCCGTGTGTCGGGGTTCAGGACACGGTGGCTGGTCTTAGGCCTGGAAGGATCCACACAGGCCAGGGCTCCATATGGCACCTCCGGTGCTGTGTGAAGAGGGTTTTAAATGCCTGCAGACCACAGGTGGCACCAAGGCCGGAGCGGGGACGGGATGATGACCCGGGGGTGGAGCCCATGCTCGTGGAGGTGGAGTTGATGGGCGAGGGGGAACCCCAGCCGGGCAACCGGCATCCCAGGCCTGGAGGAGCCTCCAGGGTGCCCAGGGAGGCGGCCAGGGCTTGGGGATCCTGTGTGACGCCGTGCCATCCTCCTAGGGGGCTCGGGGCACCCCTCCTCAGTCCCCAGGGGCAACCAGAGGGGGCCTGGGCTCCAGCCTGGAAGGGGCTGAGTGGGAGGGGGCAGCCGGCGGCGGTGCAGCCGTGCCCTCACTCCGCATCTCTCTCCTTCTCTGCAGCCCGGCCAGCGCTTGGCCCCCAGCCCCCACCTGGCTGTGTACACCGGGACCTGCGTTCCCCCGTCTCCCTCCAGCCCCTTCTCCCCTAGCTGCCGCTCTCCGGGGAGGCCCTTCCCCTCGCCCGGCCGCTTCATCCGGCGGCCCAGCAGTACTGTCTGCCCCTCACCCATCAGCGTGGCTCTGGAGGGCTCCCCGGGCTCCGAGCGGAAGCGGGAGGCCGGCGCGTCAGGGGCGGCGGACGGGGCTTCCATGGACCAGCCCCGGCCCCGGGCCCAGCCCAAGGCGCGCGTGCGCCTGTCCCTCGGCCGGTTCCTAAGACGGGGCTGTTTGGCTTCCCCGGTCTTCGCCCGGCTCTCCCCGAAGTGTCCAGCTGTGTCCCATGGCAAGGTGCAGCCCCTGGGGGATGCCAGCCGGCAGCTATCACGACCGAGGTCACGGAGAGCAGCCAAGTAAGAATGGAGGGGGTGGTGTGTGTGCGCGCATGCGCACATGGAGAGTGTGTGTGCGCACACGAAATTGTGTGTGTGCACACGGGATTGTGTGTTTGTGCACATGGGGAGTGTGTGCATATGTGGGGATTATCTGTGTGTGCACATGGGATTGTGTGTATGTGTGCACATGGGATTGTGTGTATGTGTGCACATGGGATTTTGTGTGTGTGCACATGGGGATTGTGTGTGCATGCACACAGGATTGTGTGTGTGCGCGCACGGAAATTATGTGTGTGTGCGCACGGGATTGTGTGTGCACAGGGGATTGTGTGTGTGCATGGGGATTGTGTGTATGTGCACATGGGATTGTGTGTGTCTACACAAGGGTTATGTGTGTGCACCCATGATTGTGTGTGTGTGCACATGGGGCTTCTGTGTGTGCACACATGGGATTGTGTGTGTGCACATGGGATTGTGTGTGTGTGTGCACACGGGATGTGTGTGTGTGCACATGGGATTGTGTGTGTGCACATGGGGATTATGTGTGTGCACACAGGGATTATTTGTGTGCACATGGGATTGTGTGTGTGCACACAGGGATTATTTGTGTGCACATGGGATTGTGTGTGTGCACACAGGGATTATGTGTGTGCACACGGGGATTATTTGCACATGGGATTGTGTGTGTGCACATGGGGATTGTGTATATGTGTGCACATGGAGATTGCTGTGGGAATCTGTGTGTGTGCACACAGGGATTATGTGTGTGTGAACACGGGGATTGTGTGTGTGCACACGGGATTGTGTGTGTGCACACATTTGTGTGTGAACACGGGGATTGTGTGTATGTGTGCACATGGAGATTGCTGTGGGATTGTGTGTATGTGCACATGGGATTGTGTGTGTGTACACACAGGGGTTGTGTGTGCGTACACACAGGGTTTATGTGTGTGCACATGGGGCTTCTGTGTGTGTGCACACGAGATTGTGTGTGTGCACACGGGATTGTGTGTGTGCACACGGGGATTATGTGTGTGCACATGGGATTGTGTGTGTGCACATGGGGCTTCTGTGTGTGTGCACACGGGATTGTGTGTGTGCACACAGGGGTTATGTGTGTGTGCACATGGGGCTTCTGTGTGTGTGCACGTGGGATTGTGTGTGTGCACATGGGGCTTCTGTGTGGGTGCACGTGGGATTGTGTGTGTGCACACGGGATTGTGTGTGTGCACACAGGGGTTATGTGTGTGTGCACATGGGGCTTCTGTGTGTGTGCACGTGGGATTGTGTGTGTGCACATGGGTTTGTGTGTGTGCACACAGGAATTATGTGTGTGTGAACACGGGGATTGTGTGTATGTGTGCACATGGAGATTGCTGTGGGATTGTGTGTATGTGCACATGGGATTGTGTGTGTGCACATGGGGCTTCTGTGTGTGTGCGCACGAGATTGTGTGTGTGCACATGGGATTGTGTGTGTGCATGTGGGATTGTGTGTGCACACGGAAGTTGTATCTGTGCACATGGGATTGTGTGTGCGCACATGGAGATTGCTGTGGGAATGTGTGTGTGTGCATGCGTGCACACGGGTGTCTGGTGAGGACCCAGGTTCTGTGGTCTGGGGGCTGGGCAGACGGAGGGGTAGAGTGCTGGGTGACCAGGAGGATTCTGGGAAAGCAGACCCCATGGACAAACCTTTGGCCTCGGGACACTTTCCAGACTCAGCGCTGCCCTCTGCTGTCTTCCTGGGGGAAAGCAAAGTGAAGTGACGTGGAAGTAATTCAGCTGAGTCCGACTTTTCTCGTGCCCTTGGACTATACAGTCCACGGGATTGTTTTCCTTTTCCATCTTTCCCCTTCTGTTAACATGCTCTTCCAGGCTTCTCTGGTGGCTCAGTGGTAAAGAATCCACCTGTGATTGAAACCCAGGTTCGATCCCTGGAGGAGGGAATGGCTGCCCACTCCAGTATTGCTGCCTGGAGAATTCCATGGACAGAGGGGCCTGGTGGGCTACAGTCCACGGGGTCGTGAAGAGTCAGAACGACTTGGCAACTAAACAACAATACAATCCTCTTCCGCCCCCCCTGCCCCACCTAAAACCTGGGCCTAGTGAATTTGTTACATTTTTAAAGGTCAGGAAATCTCAGCGGCAGTGGTGGGACCCAGGGTGGTGCTGGGCCCCGCCCCCTCCCCTGCTTGGGGGGCCCTCCCCTCCCCTGCCCCCTCCTGCACACATCTGCCCTGGGGGGCACTCAGGGGGGCTGCAGGCTGCTGACCGCGCTTTATCCCCACGATGGGCGGCAAAGCAAGATGGACCTCTGAGACCCCCCTGCCCCGAGGCAGCTCTCTAGGTGAGAGCTCCGGGGTGCACTTGAGGGCTCCGGGATCTGGAGCAGAAAGAAGAGTCATGGACAATGCGACACAGAGACTCAGCCCCACCTTCGTTCCGTCTGGGGGGAGGCAGCGGGGAGCACCCCTCCACCCACCAACACGCTCCTGTGTTTTGGCCCTGCGTGGTATTGGAGACGGAGGCTCCGTGCTGAGGTCTTAGGTTGCCATGGATACCCAGGTCTCCAGCCTTGACTGTGCACTGTGCATCCCGGCTGGGGGGGATCCAGGGGGAAAGAACTTGTCGGTTGATTCTTCCCGACAGGCTCTGCTGAGGGAATGTTCTAGTTTGTGGCCACAGCAGGCTTGGGGCTTTTGAAAACCTCTGTGCTCAGCGGCCATCACGTCATTAGAAGTAAGTTTAAAGGGGCTGAGGCCTGGGTCCTGGTATGTTCCATAGGAACGTCTTGAATTCATCAAAACTGTAACAACTGAAGCCGCTTGCAAAGGGAAATAAAGTGTTCTCAGGAAAACAGGAGCCTCCCTCGACCCCCAGTGAAAGGGGTCCCTCCCAGCCCCGAGCCGGTCACTGCACACACAGCTTCCAGAAAGAACCTGAGTCTGTGCCTCCTCGGGGGTCGGGTGAGCTGGGTGTGGCGACCTCCCGTCCGCACTCACCTGCTCTGCTCCTGTGTTTGAAGCTTTTTCCAGATCAAGATGGACGTGCCCATGGGGAGCGGGGCTTGCCTGATGGACTCGGAAGACACGGACCCCGGAGCACGCGGGGACCAGGCCACAGAGAAGGGGGTCATCTGCCCCTGGGAGAGCCCGGCGGAGGGCCACGCTGGCTGAGCCTGGGGCCTTGGGCCAGGGAGCTGCTCCCACAGGCTCGGCAGGATGGGGCCGCGGGACCCGCTGGCTCGGGGACCAGAGTGCATGAAGATCACACGTGCGGGCCGGAGGGACAAGACGGGTGGGCTCTGGAGAGAAGTGCTCCGGGTGGGCGCCCCATGGCCAGCCCTTCCCTTGCCCCCATCATTTCTCTTGTCACCAGAAGAAAGGCATGTGGACCACAGGACCTGACTTGCTGCCTTAAAACCAATAAAAGGTTACCTTGTCAAAGTATTTTTGGATTGGAATGTTATTGTTCTAGTTTTATAAGCTCTCCATGAGTTCTTGCCTGCTCAGTCCCTCCAGTCGTGTCCAACTCTTGCGACCCCATGGACTGTAGCCCCCCAGGCTCCTCTGTCCAAGGGATTCTCCAGGCAAGAACACTGGAGTGGGGTGCCATGCTCTCCAGGGGATCTTCCTGACCCAGGGATCAAACCCCGGATCTCCTGCATCTTCTGCATTGGCAGGCGGGTTCTTTACCACTAGTGCCACCTGGGAAGCCCTGTATGAGATCTTATTTATGCGATAAACTCAGGTCTTGGTTTTCTGAACCAAGGGAACTGAATCACCTCCAAGGGCTCCCTGCGTGTATAATTGGTTTGTGCGTGTTGCTCTCATCAACAGAGCTCCCTGGGGGGAGCTTGGGGCTGGGCCATCACACGGGAAGAGGGGGCTGGGAAAGGCATCCTCCTGGAGTGCCAGGCTTGCTCAGATCCACCCCAAAGCAGAGGGCAAGGTGGGATGAGGTGGGCCAGGGAATTGCTAGGGGAATCGCTGGAGAAGGGAATGGGGCTCTCAGACCGCAGCACAGGGCCGACCTCTGGGGAGGCGGGGGGCGGGCCCCAGATGGCAGAGCAGTTCCGGGACTGTCTCGGCGAGGTTACTGGGGTGTCCTTGAGCCTGTGTCTTTCGAGGGTGGCTGTGCGTTTGGACCCCGCTGTAAGGGAGTTGGCCGGGAGCCTCCGTGGGCAGCCTGGCCGTGGCGTGGACACGCTGGGGCCGCTTCTAGAGGTTGCGCCCCGGTCGCCCCTCCTCCCAGCTCTTCTCCAGGTATCAACGCTGGACAGAGCGCCCCCACAGTGAGTCTCTGGGGGGCCCTGGGCAAGCAGCCCGGACTTCTCACTTGGTGGAATTCCTCTAGAGCACTGGTTCTCAACCCAGTTCTCACTGGGCCCAACTTTGTCACAGGGGACGTGAGCAGTGTCTGGAGACATTTTCAGTTGCCATGGCTGGGGTGGGCCTGTGACGGGGTGAGGGTGGGAGTTTCCTGGCATCCAGTTGGCAGAGACCAAAGTGAAAGTGAAAGTTGCTCAGTGGTGTCTGACTCTTTGCGACCCCGGAGTCCATGGAATTCTCCAGGCCAGAATACTGGAGTGGGTAGCCTTTCCCTTCTCCAGGGGATCTTCCCAACCGAGGAATTGAACCCAGGTCTCCCTCATTGTAGGCGGATCCTTTACCAGCTGAGCCACAAGAGAAGCCCAAGAATACTGGAGTGGGTAGCGGCTGTTCCCTTCTCCAGGGGATCTTCCTGACCCAGGAGTTGAACTGGGGTCTCCTGCATTGCAGGCGGATTCTTTACAGTCTGAGCCGCCAGGGAAGGTGCTGCCAAGTGAACTACAGTGCATGGCACAGTGCATGTTGCTCCTCGACAGATGCTGGCTGATGGGCTCCGCGGTCTCAGCTGCAGTGGAGGAACCCGGGACAGGGGTCACGGGTCACTGCCTGTGTGCTGGTCACTGTTGGTTTCTGCCCGAAGCCCTGAAGTGTTGCTCTAAAGGGCGCACTGGGATCATGCTTGAACTGGACAGTGGGTTGCAATTAAGGGTTTACGTGGTGAATAAAACATTTCTTAAAAGTTGCCTGGAGACTTCCCTGGTGGATCAGAGGTTAAGGCTTCGCCTTCCAACGCAGGGGGTGCAGGTTTGATCCCTGGTCGGGGAGCCAAGATCCCACAGGCCTTGCAGCCCAAAAACCAAAACATGAAACAGAAGCAGTATCATAACAAATTCAATAAAGACTTTAGAAATGGTTCACATTAGAAAAAACAAAAACTTAAAAAGAAAAGTTGCCTGGAAAGTCCTCGTAGAAAAGAAGGTAAGTGGTTTGCCAAACCACTTATTATGTTCTTCACCTTTAATCCTCAGAATTCAAGAGCCTCTCACTCTTAACCTCAGACACTTACCTTATTTGGCCCACAAACACTGGGGCTGCCGAGACACCTCTCTGCACATATCAGGAGATGAGTGGGGGGTAGGTTTGTTCCCTAAACCTGGATCCACTGCCCTGTGGGGAAGCTCAGAGGCTTCAGCTCTGAACTAGCATCTCATTTCAGATTCCACAGAGTCCCCTCTCTTGGGCTCAGAGGAGTCGCTTAAGAAGAGGAAGGGAAACTTTCTCCCAGAGAGTGAGCAGGCAGTCACGTTTCTTGGAAGGTGAGAAGGCCAACCCATTGAAATGGCTTTCCCCGGTGGCTCAGACGGTAAAGAATCAGCCTGCTGTGCAAGAGACCTGTGCAATGGTCCCCGGGTTGGGAAGATCCCCGGGAGGAGGACATGGCAACCCACTCCTGTATTCTTGCCTGGAGAATCCCATGGACAGAGGAACTTGGGCTACAGTCCATGGGGTCGCAATTGGATATATCTAATTGCAAAGCTGGTCTCAAAGGAGATGAAGGGCAAATCCATGTCCTACCGGCAGCCAGTGTGTCTGGAGACAAGGAGAATTTCAGCACTGGGCTTGCACACTCGTGCCAGGCGGCTTTGCTGCTGGGCGCCCGGAGTCCTGCGGAAAAACCCTGCCCGGCATCCAGTGATGGACGATGGACTTTGTGGTTGCCTCGCTGAGCACGTGTATGTGCTAAGTCACTTCAGTTGTGTCCGACTCTCTGCGACTCGATGGACTGTCGCCTCCAGGCTCCTCTCCTGTCTCCTGCATTGGCAGGCAGGTTCTTTACCACTAGCGCTGCCTGGGCAAGCCTGGGCAAGCCCTGCATTAGGGGACAGTGCAGTCACAGAGAGCCCCAGGAGGAAGGAAGGCAGTGGTTCACACATGAAGGAATTTCTGTCTCCATCACATGCTGTTCAAAGGCAGGGATGTCCCAGGTGGGTGGACTCCAGGGAAGAGAGACAATCAAGGGACCGGCACGGGCCCTTGGGTCCCGACAATGTGAGCGGGGTAGGGGTGAGGGGACACAGGTCTCGGGCTCCTCGGCCTCAGAGGCCCTGCCCCGCACTCTGGGACGGTCCCCTCCCGAGGCTTCACCAGAAGGGGGAGTTCCAGGCTCACGGATCCCCAGAGAGAGGCAGCTTTTCCTCCTGGGGACTCGAGACTGGACTGAGAAGGAAGCGGGCCAGGAGGAAGGTCCTCTCCTGGCTGGAAGCCAGAGAAGGGGACGCGGGGAGTGGAAGGGACTGGGCTTCCTCCTGTGCTCAGTCCCAGAGCCCCGGGGGCCGCTGAGGTGCAGGCTGACGGCGGCCTGCACGGGTCTCCTGGCTGCTGCGTCCCGGGGCGATGGGGGCCCGGGCCGTTTCTAGTGGCTTTGGTCAGTGTTGAGACTCTGCAGAAAAACTCCCGCAGGAAGAAAGCTCCCTCCTCACCCTGTGGACCATGGCCACGAGAATCCCTCACTTGGAAGGTCATCTCTGCGTGTCCACCCCCGACTTCTGGACTGCAAACTGATTAACTCGCTTCACCTTTCCCTGCGGGCTGATCGAGAACTCACCCGCCAATGCAGGAGAGGTGAGAGACGCGGGTTCGACCCTGGGTCGGGACGATCCCCTGGAGGAGGAAGTGGCAGCCCACTCTGGTACTCTTGCCTGGAGAATCCCGTGGACAGAAGTGCCTGGCGGGCTATAGTCCACGGGGTCACAAGGGTTGGGCAGCACCGAGCATGCACACACGCGTCTTTCCCTGCTCAGCCTGGGTGGCTTGCCAGCTCCCCCATGGAGCAGGTGAGGCTGGAGGCTGGGCCAGGCAGAGGCACCTGGACGGGGGGTGATACACAGGGCAATAAGCAGTCTCGGGGCTCTTGGCATCTTTGCGTGGACGCAGAAGACAGAAAGGTCCAGGTTCCTGGAGAACAGAGAAGCGAGGAGCTGCTTCCCTCCTTCTCTGGAGGTTCGGCCCTTGAGGCTGCTGATGCCCCCACGCCCTCCCCGGCAGTGAAGTCTGTCTGGAGATGTGCGTGTGATCCAAGCATCACACTTACCAGGTCTCAGCGTGTCAGCTGCCAGCCCGGGCCATCCTGACCGCAGAGAATGATTCAGGCCCCTCAGGTGCACCGGGCCCCTCGTGGTGTGAAGACCCACCCAGGAGAGGCTGGTTCCAGGCTTGCCGAAATCGAAGAAGCGGGTTCTGCCGACGACTGCTTAAAATTCATGTTGCCATGGCAGCGTGGCATCAGGCCACGGGTGATCCGGCTGCAGGGAGCTTTCATCTCGGGGAAGGCAGGGTTTCTTTTGCTCTTGAGCTGGCTCCAAGGGGACACTGCCTTGGGCTCAAGCTTTGGCTTTGCTCCTGCGCCTGGGGATTGTCCCAGCAGTGGACAGCTGGGAACGGGAAGACAAAAAGGGGGCTCTCAGAAGTCGGCTAAGCCCGGAGACTGCGATTCTGGTCGGGGGGAGTTGGCTTGAAACCCTCCGGGCAAGATCTGAAGAGAGAGCAGTTGAACGGCCTGTAAGGAGGGAGGCATCTGCTCTGCTCGGCTTGAGAGGGAAGCGCCAATGAGAAGGTGTGTGTGCGTTTAGCGGCAGAGCCAGGGAAGAGCGTGGCTTATCTGCAGATGTGGCCTGGCCCAGCTAGTCCCGACAACCTGAGTAATTTAGGGGTGCGTTGAACGGCCGCCATGAGGACTTACTGTGTGGCTGGCGCTGGAAGATGCAAGAACGAGTCAGGCGGCTTAAACCCTTACGGGCTTGCCGGGTAGTCAGGGCGCTAAAGACGCTGAAAGTGTCGGTCGCTCAGCGTGTCCGACTCTGTGCGACCCCATGGAGCCCGCCAGGCTCCTCTGTCCATGGGATTTCCCAGCGAGATACTGGAGTGGGTTGCCATGTTCTCCTCCAGCGGATCTTCCCGACCCAGGGGTCGAGCCCGGGTCTCCTGCATCGCTGGCAGACTCTTTACCATCTGAGCCACCAGGGGAGGCCCAGGGCACTAAACCTGCATTGAGTGGTGTACGCTACTGCGTATAAATCAGATAGCCAGCGAGAGCCTGCCGTGTAGCAGAGGGGCTCTCCTCAACACTGTGGCGACCTCAGTGGGAAGGAAACCCCAGGAGGAGGGGACACGTGCACGGCCGACGCAGGTTGCTGTAGGGCAGGCACTGCAGGATGTTGCCAAGCGGCTCCACTCCAATAAAGATTTTTAAAAATGATGCAAAGCAGCGGTTGCCTAGAGACTTCAGAGAAGGGAGAGTAACCGCACCGGTGCCGTCGGGGTTCTCATAGGTGACTCTAGGTTGGGCCTCAGTTGATGGGAGGAGGAGAAGGAGCGCATTCCAGTTGGAAGGACCACAGGGACAAACGGGTGGCCACAGGATAGAGGGGCAGCATCTGAGGATGGCCCAGGGCCCGGTTTACTAAGGGGCCAGGAGGAGGTGATGCTGCGACGTAGGCTGACCCCAGAGCTGCGCGCAGGGGGATGGCTGACCTCGATGGGCGACGGGGTCAGAGAGACTGAGCGCATCTGATCAGAGTCGCACTTTGGAAGAATGTGTCTGGGGGCAGCGTTTGGGGTGACGGAGCCACAGCGAGCTTGTGAGACCTCCACAGGGCTCGAGAGGTATGGGGCCCGCATGAGGGTGACAGTGAGGGGGTTCGCAGGGACAGAACAGCCAGAGGCCACACTGGCCTGGACATGTCGAAAGGGGCCGGGAGAGGTGGGGGCGAAGGCTGCTGAGATGGGGAGCCCGGAGCATCGAGAGGAGCTGCGCTTCGATGGGCCAGGAGGCCAAGAGGAGGTGGCGGGTGGGGAGACAAAGGTGCGATGCTGAGTCCGAAGATTCCGAGTGGGACCAGCAGAGGAGCCGGGAGGACCGGGAGCCCGCGTGGACATCCTCAGACACGACAGGGGCGTCGAAGGCCTGGTGTTCCGCGAGCAGATTGGCAGGCAGGGCGGAGGGAGGCGGGAGGGAGGCTCGGAGCCTGGGGCAGGGGGAGTGAGTGAGGGGGAGCTGGAGGAGCGTGGGGGCCGGCTGGAGGCCGCGGGTGCACGCTGGCGGTGCCGGGGCGGCCGCGAGCTGATGTCATGAGGGTCTTCACGGGCAAATGCCTCAGCCCCACCACTGACTTCTGTGTCTGTGTGTCCGATGGTGGGGGAGAGAGACGGTGGGGTGATCGGAGACGGTAGCTCGACACACATACACGAGCGCATGTAAAGTAGAAAGCCGGGGGAGTTTGCTGTCTGACCGAGGAGCCCACAGCCAGAGCTGTGACGACCTCGAGGATGGGGTGCGGAGGGAGGTGGGGGGAGGCTTGGGGGGCACGTGTGTGCCTACGGCTGATTCATGGTGATGTGTGCAGAAACCACCACAGGATTGGAAAGCTATTATTCTCCAGCTAAGAATAAAATTAAACAAAAAACAATGTGTCCTTTGGTCCTTTCTCCCTGGAGGCTGACGCTACATATCTGGCCTCATAAGTCACATTTTTGGTGACTTTCAACCCTTTCTTCTTTTTCCCAAGACATAGTTGAAATTCCCTGGTGTTATTACTTCTGTGTAGCACATAGGAAAAAATGCTTAGTCCTCAAACAGCATTTCCTTTCACCTTTGTGTTCACCCAGCTGACTCATTGTGTGACGGCTTGTTGCCGTCCTTCAGCCGTGCCTGACGGTGACCCCATGGATTGCAGCATGCCAGGCTTCCCTGCCCTTCACTATCTCCCAGAGTTTGCTCAAATTCCTTATTTTTTCAATCCCATGGATGTCTTGAATCATGTGACCAATCAAGGCCAGCGCTGGCTTCTGGGAAAATCAGAGCCACGTCTTCCATAAAAACGCAGCGTGTCTGAGCCGTAAAGCATGTGCTGTGTGAACAGAGAAAAAAAGGAAGGAGGTGAGCTGGAGCGTCAACAGCAACAACGCCGCTGTATTTCCTAAAAGCAGACCCTGAGCTGAAGACGCGTGTGCAGGTGATGCCTGATGGGAGTGCTTCCCGGAGGGCCTGGTCAGGGATGGGGAAGCTGGGCAGGGACACGGAAGCCAGGCCAGAATGTGATCTCGGGACACAGTCTCTGCCCGCAGGGGACTCTGGCATGAATCTGGCGTGTATGTTACGCCTCCGCACACTTTCTACCCCTTCACATACAGTCTGCCCACCTGCATCTCCCTTTCTGCACACTTGGGCAAAGCAGCTGCAGGACCTGAGAGAAGCCCTTCAAGGGCGTCACAGGGGCTGGTGGTTAGAAGCAAAACCACACTGAGCCCGGAGGAGGAGCTGCAGAAACACTAGCAGCGATCCACGCGTCTCAGGGCCGCTCCAGGGCCCGCTGCCCACTGACCGTTTCTGAGAAGCAAGCATACGTGTGATGATCACACCTTTAATACACTTCAGCAACGTTAGTTTCTGCGTGTTAAGAATATATTATTTTAGAACTGGAATAAAGACTAAAGTAAAATGTTAAACCGTCTCATTACTGTTTTCCTCCATCCATTAGTCTGTTTTCTTTCCCTCTTTGATAAACTCCCTTTAAAGAACATTTAAGAGAAATTTAAGATAAATTTGATTTATCTTTCTTATCAAAAGTGGTACAAGGACTTCCCTGGTGGTCCACTGGTTAAAGCTTTGTCTTCCAAGGCAGGGGTGCAGGTTTGACTCCTGGTCAGGGTGTTAAGACCCCACATGCCTCAAAGCCAAAAAGTCAAAACATGAAACGGAAGCAATAACGTAACAAATTCAATAAAAAGATTTAAAAATGGTCCACATTTTCAAAAGTCTTTAAAAATGTTTTTTAAAAAATAAAAGCACTACTAAAGCACTATATGTTCATTGTAGAAAACAGAAAATACAGATGAGTAAAAAGAAGAAAATAAAAGCCCCCAATCCTACCATGCAGAATACCCACTGTGATCACCTTCAAATTTATTTTCATGAGTGTATGTCAAATTCAATTAAGACAGTACTGTAAATATCTGCTTTTTAAGATATTTAGACAAACTTTTGCAATTGAAAATAGTTTTAGATTTACAGAAATGTTGGAAGGTAGTATAGGGAATTCCCATATACGTTTCATCCAGTTTAATACTTGCTTTTTTCACTTAATTTGTCATGAACAATAAATATTGTTCTCAACAATATTCATCTCAACATCATTTAAAATAATCAGATTGTATTCAGTTGTAAGGACATAGCATATTCATTGAACTAATCCCACTTTGTTGGATATTTGGGATATTTCTGATTTCTCACTTTTACAGGTGTTTCTCACCACAAAAAAATTCCTAGAAGTATTGCTTGCCAAATGAGAGGAAAAATCTGAATGCTTTTCATATCTGTTGGTCACTTGACTTCCAGGAATACGCCTTCAGCAGAATATGTGAGCTCCTGTTTCACCTACTGTGGTATTACAATTTAAAAGTATATTTTTAAAAAACACCACTCACTTGTATGTTCATCTACTACTCAGCTGTCTTCACAGAAGCATTTAGAATGAAGTTTAGAATTTAGAAAAGATTTAGAATAATGACTGAATACTGAGTACTGCGGCCCTAACCTCGGCACGGGGCAGGTCCCACGTCCTGACTTGGTCTTTGACCGGCTGCCTGATGCTTTCCAGGGCGCCCAGCTGGCACTGGTGGTCAAGAACTCAGCCGCAGTGCAGGAGGCGTAGAGACACAGTTTTCATCCCTGGGTCGGGAAGACCGCCTGGCAGAGGGCCTGGCACCCACACCAGTGTCCTGGCCTGGAGAATCCCACGGACAGCGGAGCCGGGCAGGTACGTCCACAGGGCCGCACAGAGCCGGACACGACTGAGGGGTGCAGCATGCGTGCAGGATGCTTTCCACTGGGGCTGTTTGCTTGGCCTTGTCCTTCCTTCAGGCCCTGATGCCCACAGTACCACATGCCACGCTGAGCTCAGTGGGTGCTCAGTGAGCCCGCTGTGGTTCATAGGCTGGTTTAAACTTCCCTCATCTGGGGGAAGCTCCTGGTAGGGCAGGGAGCTCAGCCTGGTGCTCGGGACAACCTAGAGGGGTGATGGGGAGGGAGGGGAGTTCGAGCGGGAGGGGACGTGTGTGTGTGCTGATGGCTGACTCATGTGGATGTGTGGCAGAAACCAACGCAATATTGTAAAGAAGTTATCTTCGAATTAGAAATAAATAAATTGCAAAGAGCTTCCCTCATTTTGGGTGGGACAACGCAGAACCTCCACAGGGGGATCAGCCCCAGGGGCCCAGCATCTCCGTCAGCAACTCACAGTTCATTGGTTTTCTCGCTTCTTATCTCATTTACCCCAGGGCCTCACAGAACTTTCTGGAATTACCGCCAAATAAGTGACCTCTGATGTCTCAGGCTTTCTCTGGTGAAGGAGGGGTGGCACTGATGATATACGGTAACCAAGGGCACTCAGATCTGAAACAGGGGCTCAGAGAACAGTACTTACCCTAATACATCGAATGCATTCTGGTCTTTTTTCTTTTCTCTGTGATTTTGCTGGACTCTATCCGCTACATTGACTTGATGATCCACTCGTGGGTCTCAGCCTGCAGATAGAAACACCACCATCCTGGAGGGTGGGCGTTCTCAGAAGAGCTGGTGTTGATCAGAAAGGCAGTGTGATAGCTGACCTCTTCCTTGAGAGGCAGTGAGCTGCTGAGGTCAGCCGGGGTGGCTTCTCGCAGCCCGCGGACGCCTCCATTTCATCCGATTTCAAACCAACGCTTCTTGTCAAGGGGCTACTATGCTGGCCTCTGCTGATCACTCTGGCACGACGCCAGATGGAAACAACGCCCCCCCTTCTCTCTGCAGTCCCTCGGGTCAGCTCCAAGAGGACCAGGGTTCCGAGTGAGGGTGGGGAGAGCAATTAGGAAGGAGGAGGAGGAGGAGACGTGAATTTTCAAAGGTCATCTCGAGTATGATCAGCCAACGCTTGGAGGTTTATTCCAAAGGCCTTTCCTGATTAGAAAAACAACAATAAAAGAAAAAAAAGCCCCCAACCCACAAGTGGGGTAGGAAGTCGAAGAACACTTTAATTCATAAGGAAAAGGACTTGAATAATTGATGCTGCCTCCATGCCAAAGATAATTTCAGCTCGCGCTCTATCTCACAAAGACATTTAGCATTGATTGAGATCAAAGCATCCAGAACCCCTGCTGCTAGGCTGAAAGGCAGAACTCGCAGTGGCCTTTCTCGGCTCTGATAATGTCGTCTTTATGTAGTTAATAAACTGCACACTTCAGTCAAACTATATCATTACAGAAGACTTAGGGAGCTAATAATTTAAAAGCAAAGAATTGCCTCTGTTCTTCACTTTGAACTAAACAACATTCTGTTGAATGAGGAGCACATCAAAGTCTTGTCACTATTACCAGTGTGGATTGAGCAGAAGGCCGCACAGAGTGGGTGCTTCAGTCATCAAGGAGAGGGGGAGAGAGAGGGAAGACGTTGGCTGATCCACCCAAAGGCAGTGCTAGATGCGTTATTATTTTTCCTACTATGCAAGCATCAGGTGGTCAGCTCATCTCGTGAGCATCCTTGTTACACAATGTACTTGAACGAGATCACAACAGCCGTTTTTCACCTTGGCCTCATTCTGAACTTCATCTCAGTTACCTTTAGTCTGCCCACCCCTCTGGCCACTCCTGGACTCCCAGGTTAGATCCCTGGGTCAGAAAGATCCCCTGGAGGAGGAAATGGCAACCCACTCCAGTATCCTTGCCTAGAGAACCCCATGGACCAAGGAGCCTGGTGGGATGCTGTCCATGGGGTTGCAGAGTCTTACACACACACCCCCCCACATACACACCCACATACACACACACACCCACATACACACACACATACACACTCACACCCACACACCCACACACCCACCCACACACACATACACACACACCCACATGGCATCTTTACTCTGTCATTTGATTCTTCTGGCCATTCTGTGAGATAGCGCCAATGTTTTATGAGTCGAGATGCTGAGGCTTAGAGAGGTGATGACCCTGTCTTGGAACCCACAGCTGACAGTGGCATGCCCATGGGGCGTGTGTGGCAGCGTTACATTAGTCATAAACTTTTGGAGGGTCAAACAGTTGCCTAATTACAATGACTTAACAAGATTTCTCCACTGCAAGATGGTGCGGAAGTGACGTTCATTCAGTAGAAACTGTGCTTCGAGTCTGGAATTTGGATTTCTTCCTGGCCCATGACATGTGGCCCGATCTTCCCTTCTGCCGCTGGGCACAGGCAGCTCCCGTGGCGCCCGGGCAGGCAGGGGGTCACGAGGGTAAAGAACCGGCGCACTGACAGCCATCCCGGACCGAGACAATCACCCTGGCTTCTCCTTTCAGTCCAGTATTAGTTCAGTAAATTACACGAGATATCCAACACTTCATTCTAAAATAGGCTTGTTGTTAGATGATTTTGCCCAACTGCAGGCTAACGGAGGTGTTCTGAGCATGTTTGGGGTGGGTTGGGCTAAGCCATAATGTTTGTCTATTGTTTAGTCGTAAGTTCTGGCCAACTCTTTGTGACCCCGTGGACTGTAGGCTGTGAGGCTCCTCTGTCCACCGGGTTCTCCAGACAAGCATACCGGAGTGGGTTCCCATTCCTTTTCCAGGGGCTCTTCCCGACCCAGGTATCAAACCCCTGTCTCCTGCATTGGCCGGCGGATCCTTCGCCACTGAGCCACCTGAGAAGCCAAGATGTTTGGTAGGAGAGGTGTGTTAAATGTGTGTTTGACTTAAGAGGTTTTCAGCTTACTCAGAGCTTGTTGGTACATAAACCAATGAGTCAAGGAAGACGTGCCATGTGTTTCTCAACACTGGGAGCTTAAGATAAACCACTGCGCCCCAAACAATGGCACAGCTGATAAAAAGCGGCCGTGGTGCAGGGATGGGTCCGTATGCGCCATTATGCAGAAAAATGAGGTCACGAAGTTGCATCCCACAGGCGTGCGTGCGTGCGAGCGCGTGTGTGGACAGTATCTCTTAAACATCAAGGGCTGTTTTGCACCTGCATGTCCCTTGCTGAGCCTCCCCCGAGCCCACTATCTCTGAATTAAAGTTCGCCTCTTTGGTGCTCGTTGCCTCGGGGAGGGGATTTGGAAGAGAAAGCAGTGGAAAAGGAGTGATGTCAGGGTTTGGGCTTGAAAATAACAAAGTCTTCAAGGCGGAAATAAGGAGGCAGGATGGATAAACTCCACACCCCCCTCCGCGCTCCACCCCAGAAAAAAAGGTACTCTGGGGTTAAGGAAGGGGGGGATGGAGGGAGGAGGGAGATGGAGAGAGGACGAGGGGCTGGGGTTCCTGAGATCAAACGTTGAGCTTGGCCTATCACTTGGGCTGAACCTGCCAGGGGCTGTGTGGAGGCTCCTTCAAATGTTCGGAGACCGCTGCTCAGAGCCCTTGACCCCAGCGGGGAATGCCACATGGAGAGGACCTGAGACGGGCCCCCAGCCCACCCTGTGGCCCAGCGGCCTCTCCCAGGCCCTGGGGACCTCGCAGCACATGGGTCGAAGGCTGCCAAGACCTACAGACCAGATGCCCGACCCCCCAGTTCCTCCCCTTCTCTCCTCCACCCGTGGGGAGAATTTGGCTGCTAATCCAGAGGAAAGGAGGGGATTGACGGATGGCAATGAGCTCCTGCCTGCAGCAGGTCGGGTTCACGACGAGCTGAACTACAGGAAATCAGCATCTCTTTCTTGCCCACCTGAAGCCACGGACCCGGGATTTACGGACAGGAGAGGAGTACGAGGTCGTCGCTGAGCGGTGTCTGTTTTCTTCTCGGTGCTTTCCTGTGTTTTCCACGTATTCGGCAATAGAACATTCATTAATATTGAAATTAGGAAAAAACCGTGTGTTTCAGGTCCTTCTCCGACAGCGAGAGTGAGAGTTCACCTTCGCTGAGGAGGCTCGGGCGCCCGCCCGGGGCTGGCTGCCCTGCAGTCATCCCATTCATCGCTCACACCCTCCACGGCCACATCCTCAGATCAGAATCTGGAGGCTCAGAGAGGTGATGCAACTTGCCTGCAGCGGCAGAAAGGCGCTCGCCGCACAGATCTGACTCCAAGTCCTGGACTCTTTCCGCCTCACCCCATTGTCTACCAGACAAAGTTTTTTTTCCCTGTGAAATGCGAAGTTAGCCAGAGCATCTGGGTTGGGGCTAGAGATTCCAAGAGAACACAGGTGCTGAACCAGGCTGGCCTCGCCAGTAAACAGACGAGTCCGTACAAAGGGCGGGCCAGCGTGGGGCCCGGGACACAGCTGTCTGTACAGTGTGAAAGGAAGGCTTGCCACGATGAATTATACTGATGCAACAATGAAAGAATCGTTTTTGAAAGAATTGAACTGTTTTTACAAGACAAAGGCACATGAATTCCATCAACATTGATGCACTCGGTGTAATTTTTGAATCAGGTGGTCTTTTTCTCTTTCTAAGGTACGTCTTCATTGAAGTTTGACATAAATAGAGAGGTTCACACAGAGAACCAGGGTGCAGCCTGGTGGATGTTCACAGGCATTTCAAGACCCCCAGGAGCCCGCCGGGCACCCTCTTCCAGATTCCTTACCCTCGACAAAGACAATAACTCCCCCGACTTCTAACACCTGAGGTTAGTTTTGCCAGATTTAAACTTTATGTGGATGGAACCTTCTGAACATTATATAAATGGATCATAAAGGATGTTTATGAGATTTACCTGCGATGTTGATTAATCTTTGTTCAAGCTCATTGACATTCAATATCCACTGGGCATGTATGCTCAGTCACTTCAGCCGTGTCCGAGTCTTGGCGACCCCAAAGACTGTAGCCTGCCAGGCTCCTCTGTCCATGGGATTCTCCAGGCAAGAACACTGGAGTGGGCTGCTACTTTATCCACTGAATGACTGTATTTATCAAATGTGAGTCTATACAGAAGGTCTCACCCATTCTCCTGCTGGTGGGCGTTTGGTTGTTTCTACTCTTTTTTGATGTTGTCTGGTGAATGTGTTTCTCTGGGGCAGATCCTCAGGAGTGGAGTTGCTGGGTCATGGGGTCTACACGTGCTCTGCTTGGTAGATTCCACCAGACGGCATTCCAAAGCGGCTGAACCAGGTTCCGTCCCAGCTCAGAGTGTCTGAGATTCCGGTTCTCTGCCTCTTTGCCAGCACTTGGTGTTTTCTGCTTCAATGGGCATGCAGCGGTGTGTTGTTGCCTTATTGAAGCTGAGTACCTGAACACCTCCTTGTATATGTGTTGGCCATTTGGATATCCTTTTGTGGTGAAGGCTTGTCCACATCTTTTTAGAGATTTTAAAGAATAATTACTGTAATTCTTTGTGGTGTAATCCTCACTCTGTAGGATTAACTGGACACATGGTCTCTGTGGTATGACTTTTTTTAACTGCACGCTTTAAAAAAAATATTTATCTGACTGTGCCCGGTTTTAGTTTTGACATACAAGATCTCCAATCTTCGTTGCAGCCCATGGGTTCTATAGTTGCAGCGTGCAAACTCTTAGCTGTGGCATGTGGGATCTAGTTCCCTGACCAGGCATTGAACCCAGGCCCCCTGAATTGGAGCGTGGAGTGTTAGCCCCTGGAAAGTCCCTATGGTACGACTTTTTATGTTTGCTTACTTAAAACACATGCCCCAACTCGTCTTTTCACTGATGCCTGAGATGTCTACGTCGCACTTTCTTTGGAGGGAAGACCTGAACATGTAGGCCGAGAGGAGGGCCTGACAGGTGCGTTGAAGTTGTGTGCAACAAGGATGTGTCCAGGTGGCCACATTTAGCTCGTTTTATGATAAGGGACCCAGGGAAGCTAGAGAGATGGCAGACATCTTAGCAGCTTCATGGCCACGGCCCACAAGGAACAGGAACCTCTCATCATGACTAGGGTTATGGCATTTCAACAGCCATGCTTTTTCAATAGGGCGGTTCAAGAGCTAGGTGGTTTCCATAGCAATGCCGGTCATCCCACTGAGAAACTTGGTCCTACAGCGGCCCTTGGAGCAGAAGGCATCTGTTACTTCCTGGCCAGTGTGTCCCTGCTGTTGCTGACAAAGTAGCATCAGATTTCTTCCTTCCCGTGTCCCTGATGACGCCCCGTTAAGGCTTCTAAGTCTCAGGTCATCCATTGCATCTCCTTTGCCTTTCAATGGTTTCCCCACCCCACTGATCATTCTCTCTCTCTCCTTCTCTACAAGACTCATTTTCCAGCGAGAGGCTCTGAGAGGCTGATCAGATGGCTACCGTGGGGCCCTTCTGATGAGCAGAGCTCTTCCACTAAGCCAGAGAAACTGAGGACTCAGTGAGAACTGCTGGGTGAGTCCTACCTGCACTGTGGCCTTTGGCTCTAAAGACCAAGCCAGCTTTGAGCTACCTGGTGTGCCGCATCTTTCTGAGGTTCCACTGTGAGAGCCTGAGAGATCAAGAGGGAAAGACTCCTGATCACGTTGTTATGGGCCTGGTTTCCGTTCTGTTGTTATTGCTAAGTCATGTCTGACTCTCTGCGAGCCCGTGGACCGCAGCACGCCAGGCCTCCCTTCCATCACCATCTCCTGGAGTTTACTCAAACTCATGTCCATTGAGTTGGTGATGCCACCCAACCATCTCATCCTCTGATACCCGCTTCTCCTTCTGCCTTCAATCTCTCCTGGCATCAAGGTCTTTTCCAGTGAGTTGGCTCTTTGCATCAGGTAGCCAAAGTTTTGGAACTTCAGCTTCAGCATCAGCCCTCCAATGGATGTTTAGGGTTGATTTCCTTTAGGATTAACTGGTCTAGGCAGTGGCAAACCCACCTTTCAAGCTTTTGTTTACGTGCACCAGTAAGCTCCCTTTGGGCCTCAAGTTGGGTTGGGTTGAGTTTCTGGCACTTGTAACCCAAAGTGTTCAATGAATGTAGTGAGTTTCCTACATAAATATTAGCATGAGGAAACTGGATCAGAAGTTTGAAAGGTGCTCTTGGAAAAAAGACTCACAGTTTCAAGGACATCAAATCATGGAAGAAAACTCTGTCTTGTCATCCTCCTCTGGAATGGATGAAACAGAAGCAAGTTTGAGCCTGAAAGAAATGAACCTACAGCCAAGTGAAACTCAGGGAGACTGGTTCTGCTGTGTTTCTGAACCTGCTTCTGACCATTTTTACTGTGATGCTGAACCCTGGGCAAGAGAGAAACCATCTGTTAGCCATGGAACTTCCCTAGTAGTCCAGGAGTTAAGACACAGCACTTCTGATGCAGGCGGTACTGGTTTGATCCCTGGTCAGGGAACTAAGATCCCACACGCCTCACGGCACAGCCAAGAAGTAAAAACTTAAAAACTCTTAAAGTTTGACAGCATCTCCTTCCATCCATTCCTCTATTCATCCATCCATCTCTATATTTACCCATTAATTAAACTAATATCAACAGTTTAAATAACTGACACAAAGAAGTAAGTCAGAGAAAGACAAATACCATATAATATGTGGAATCTAAAAAAAATGATACAAATGAACTTATTTACAAAACAGATTCACAGACTTAAAAAATTTTTTTAATTTGATGTGGACCATTTTTAATAATCTTTATTGAATTTGTTACAATTTTGCTTCTGTTTAACGTCCTCGTGTTTTGGCTGTGAGACATGTGGGATCGTAGCTCCCTGACCAGGGATCAAACCTGTGTCCCGTGCGTTGGAAGGTGAAGTTTTAACCAGTGGATCGTCAGGAAGCCCCAGACTCACAGACTGGAAACAAACTTACCGTTAAAAGGGGAAGGATGGATGGGAAAGGGGTAAGTTAGGAGTTTGGGGTTCGCAGATACACACTACTGTATACTGGAGAAGGAAATGGCAGCCCACTCCAGGATTCTTGCCTGGAAAATCCCATGGACAGAGGAGTCTGGAGGGCTACAGTGCATGGGGTCGCAAAGAGTCAGACACGACTGAGCGACTTAACTCACTATTATATATAAAGCAGATGATCAACAAGGACCTACTGTATAGCACAGGGGACTCTACTCAATATTCTATAACAATCTATGTGGGGAAAGAATCTGAAAAGCAATAAAGACATGTGTACGTGTAACTGAATCGCATCGCTGCATGCCTGAAACTAACACGACACTGCAAATCAACCATCCATCGATAAAAAAATAAAAATTAAATAAAAAACAACTGTCACAAGGCCTAACGAGGGAGAAGACTTTAAGTACTACGTCATGATCAAATTAGCAACACTCTTCCATGCCTAGAGGCTGGGACCCTCTTTTGCATTTAAAAAAAAAAGAGAGAGAAAATCTAGTTTAGATCCTTGCTCACGTCACTTTGAAGCTGTTCTGTGATGATTCAGATGGTTTTCCGAATGGACGATGACGTAGAAGTTTATATGGTCCGCTTTTATCATGTCTGGGATGAGAACACTCAAACTTCCAGTACCCAGGGCCCTGACACCCACTCCACCTCCCAGGACAGCATCACTTGCCTGTGGCGGTTCGGGCAGCAAGCCCGGAACGGACTCGGAGCAGCTGCCATGGTGATGGTGGTGTCGGGGGCCCCCGCCCAGAAACCAGGAGTGGAAGAAAATAGCTGGGGGCCCCAGAAAAGCTGCCTTGGGACTCTCCCCCAACAACTGAAATTCAGAGCCTGTCTGCGTACACACGGAGAGGAAAGGGTTCTGAGCGCTGGCCCCGGGAGCAGGGAAACGCCAGCTCCGGGCAGGCTCACGGGGGCGCAGGGCGGCTCTGCCCAAGAGCCGTTTCCCTGACTCCCTCCTCCAAAAAGGAAATTGCAGGCTTGTTACTGCTTCGCTCAGGACCGGGGATTATGGAGCTTAAACTCTCTCCTTCAAGCCATGTTCAAGTTTTTGACTTAAAAGGGAAATGTTTCATTTTGGGCCAAACGCATCCTCCCCCTTCCCCCCTTCCTGGACGGAGAACAAAGCAATTCAAATCAGAAAACAGAGGGGACTCCGAGAGCAGTGTCCACAGGGACCCGGCTCCCAACTGGATCCGACGGAATTTGATTGAAGTACAGCTGAACCCCTCCGCGTTTGTTCAAATGTCATTTCAATAGAAACGTTTCAAATCTCTGCCAAGGAGCAGCGCAGGGGGTGGCGGGCAGCTTGGGCCGGAGACCACAGGGGCGGACCCGGGAGAAACTGACTCAGCCCAGCCGGGGGTGGGGGGGACGTAGTGGGGAAGGGGAGAGGGAGGGGGAGAGGGCGGAGGTGGACTTTCTGGGCCGCTCTCACACTACAGATGCAAGATGTAAACGAGACAAGGACGCCTGGATTTTGGCATCGTATTTTCTTTTTTTTTTTTTTTTCAAGACGCAGATAAATTCAAAGCCTGGAAGGATTCATGATCGGAAGAGTGACGAGGCTGCAAGGTCTGGCTGGTCACCCCCTTGGTGCCACGGAGGTCTAACACCAACACGCCACGCTTGTCAGTTTGGAAAGGGGACTGTGTGTCTGGCTGGCCTGGGCTTTGTCAAGGCAACTGCATAGGATTTGGTTTGAGGTTGGGGCTGAGGAGCTGGGTCTTGGTTTCCTTACCCTTCGCTGTGAAGGTGGCCATGAGGATAGTGGTTCGATAGCCAAAACAGCCTTGAAAAGGAAGACCCAAGTTGGAAGACTGATACTTTCTCAACTTCAAAACAGCTGCGGAAATCGAAGATGTATGCAGAGCCACAGGAACCAGGACTGTGTGGTCCTAGTGTAGGATAGACCAGGGCCCCACAGAGTAGAGCTGAGAGTCAGAACAGGACCACAGCACTATATTTAACACGGGAAACCCGCAAGGACCTCCCGCAGAGCACAGGGAAGGGCGCTCAGCGCTGGGTGGCAGCCTGGACGGTGGAAGAGTTTGGGGGAGACAGACACACGTGTGTGCATGGCCGAGTTCTTCACTGTCTGCCCGACACCATCGTAACGTGGTTAATTGGCTACATTCCAATGTAAAATAAACAGTGTTTGAGAAGCAGTGAGAGCCTAGAAATAAATCCATATACTTACGATCAATTGACTTTAGACAAATACGTCAAGACAGTTCAGTGGAGAATGAGCACTAACCAACAAACAGTGCTGGAACTACGAGATCCACACAAAAAATGATGAAGTTGGATCCCTACCTTATATCGCAGATGCGAACTACCGCAGCGCGGCCAAAGACCTAAATGCAAGAGCTAAAGCTTTTAGAAGAAAACCTGGGTGTAAGTCTTCATGGCCTTAACTTGGGCAATGGCTTTTTAGATATAACGCCAAAGGGAAAGCAACCTCCTAAAAACTGATCAGTTGAACTTCATCAAAATTAAGCGCTGCCAAGGACACGATCAAGAAAGTGACAAGACAGCTCACAGCACGGGAGAAAATATTCGCAAATCTCATGCCTCATAAAGCGCTCACAGACAGCCAACCTGACTTTAAAGATGGACAAAGGGGCTGCTCTGGTGTCCGCCAGTTCAGGGGACACGGGTTCCATCCCTGGTCAGGAAGATTCCTCTTGCCGCGGAGCAGCTAAGTCCGCTCACCCTAGAGAAGCCACAGCAGTGCGAAGCTTGTGGACTGCAGCCAGAGAATAGCCCACGCGAAGCAGCGAAGACCCAGCACGGCCAACAATAAATGCCTATTCTAACGTGAACCAAGGATTTGAGTAGACATTTCTCCAAAAGGATGTGCAAATAAGCAGTAGGCATAAAATAAGCTTGACATCATTAGCCTTTAGAGAAATGCAAGTCAAAACCACAAGTGAGGTAGCACCTCACACCCACGAGGACGGCTGTAATCAAGAGACAGTAACAGACGCTGGCAAAGATGTGGACAGATTGGAAACCCCCTCCATTGCTGAGGGGAATCTGAAATCCCGTAGCCATTTCGGAAAACAGTTCGGTAATTCCTCAAAAAGTTAAATTTAGAGTTAGCCTATGACTCAGCAACTCCACGTTGAGGTCCATCCCAGGAGAACTGAAAACAAGCGTCCACACAAAGACTTGTACATGACTGCTCAGAACAGGATTACTCACAACGGTCAAAGAGGCAGGAAGGACCCACGTGTCCATCAACTGAAGACAGCAAGTTGTTCCTACAAGGGACTATTTTTCAGCCACGAAAAGGAATGAAACACTGATACCTGCGGCAACATGGATGAACTGTGAAAGTACTAAAGCCAGACACAACAGGCCACGTTTTATGGGCACACGACAGGTCCAGGTGGCCCAGCCGGCAAAGAACCCGCCTGCGGTGCAGGAGCCCTCAGAGACGCAGGTCTGATCCCTGGGTCGGGAAGACCCCCTGGAGGAGGACATGGCAACCCGCTCCAGTACTCTCGCCTGGGAAATGCCCGGGGCAGAGGAGCGGGGCGGGCTGCGGTTCATGGGGTCGCAGAGAGTCAGACAGGACGGAGCACCAGCACTTTGACAGCGCTGAGCAGAGAGGAACCCACGCTTCGGCTGCCTCCTTGCCTCTCCTGGAAAAATTCAGATTACTTGCCGATGGCCGGCTGCCTGCCCCGCTGCACTGGCTGCCTTGATGCCCCTGGACTGCCCCTGGAGACGCGCCCGCCACCTCCTCCTGAACGCCCGAGTGAGTCCTCGGCCGACGTGGACACTGAGCCCCACGGCCCCTTCAGGAAGCCCGCTCCTCCCCTCCCCGCCCTCCCCACTCTGACCCGCAAGCTGGTTCTCATTCTCCGACTCCCTCAAGTTGCGAGGGGTATGTCTTCCTGACACTTGTCAAAAATTAAAGTGAGACCCGCTTTCAAATGTTCTGTCTGTGCTCGCAGCCAGGAAGCCACGTCTGTCTCCAGAGAATTTGCGTTTACAATTCCAAATGTGCACTTGTGCTGGGACGAAAGAATGTCTTTCTGCTTTCAAGCTGGGCTTGGCGTGACCTCTAGGTTTTAATATTTTCAACAAAGTGCCATTGGACGTTGTCACTGCATGCAGAAAGTGGGGGAGGGAGAAGGTCCTTTCGCGGATGTGCCGCCTGGCTCGAGAGTCATCTGAGACTTGGCCCAGAGCCACCTACTTGGTTTTACCTTTTGCTCTCGCCTTTTATTTAATTTTTAAAAACCGCCACTGAAGCATTATAGTTTTCATTTCTAGGTTTTAACTACTTGAGGGTCAACACGCGTTTTCTGAAGACTGAAGTGTCGGCCAACCCTACACAGGAGCATCACGGCGGGCCTCCTTCCACCATCTCCATCCCTTGCCTCCAGCCCTCATCCCCACGCACCCTGTCCCCCGAGGCTAATCACAGCCACACCCCGAGGTTCAGATTTTGCCCACAGACTCACTGGAAAAACCCTGATGCTGGGAATGATTGAGGGCTGGAGGAGAGGGGGTGACAAAGGATGAGATGGTTGGATGACGTCACTGACTCATTGGACATCAGTTTGAACAAACTCCGGGAGGTTGTGAAGGACAGAGGAGCCTGGCATGCTGCAGTCCATGGGGTCACAAAGAGTCGGATGCAGCTTAGCCACTGAACAGCAACAACATCGTCCAACGAGTCCTGTGAGAATCCAGCTGATGGTTCTCTCTCTAGGGCTGCCCCGAAAGGCTGAGGAGCAGTGGGATTCTGGCTCAGAGTGGCAGGGTCTGCGGCAGGTGCAGTCCTGTGGGCGGCCAGGAGGAGGTGTCTTGTGCTTCAGAAGGTCCTGCTTCGGGGACACGGTCTGAGCTCTGCCGTTCTTCTTCCCCTTTGCACACAGAAGGCTCCGTCTTGACAAAGCAGTGGCGGGCACCCCACGACTCTGCCCGTCCATCACCTTGTCACAACAGTCAGCGCTGCCCCAGGCCTCCACACCCAGCTCCGGTGACTGAGATGGCGGCCCGATGGCGGGATTCCGAGGCTTCTTTAACAGACCACCAGGCCCGGGGGCGCCGGATGGGCATGCTTGCTCAGACGCGCGTGTCCCCAGCATCCCGAGCAGGTGTCTGACACCCTCACTCACCACCGTCCCGGGAGGAGCCCCCTCGGGCTGGATGGAGCAGAGGTTGTTTTGGGAGAAGACCTGGGGGGCATCACCCCTGCCGTGGGCTGGCTGGGCAGGGAGGACTTGGCTGACGCTGGGGGGCCGTGACTGCGGGTCCATTTTCAAGGAGCACAAGGATTTTCACAACGCTTCCTGGATTCATCAGGGCCACCCCCAGAGCTGACCCTTCTCCTGGAAAACAGGCTCAGATCCGCCAAGCGCTTCATCAGCCTCACAAAACCGGAGGTCTTGGAGCAGGCCACTAGGAGGCCCTCTGAAGTCTGCTCCAGGCTGTCCCCCTGCAGCGCCTGTCCAGACAGACGCGACGCCTCAGGGACAGAGGACAGAGCCAGCTATCGTCACGCGCTTCCAGCCCCTGAGAGCCTGTCCACTTCCACCCGTTACCTCGTCTCCTGCCCCCGGGAGGTCTCCGAGGCTGTGGTTGGGGTGGACGTGGGACCGAGAGCCTGTCCACTTCCACCCGTTACCTCGTCTCCTGCCCCCGGGAGGTCTCCGAGGCTGTGGTTGGGGTGGACGTGGGACCTGGGTCTCTCCTCCTTGCCGACCTCGCCCCCAAGGGACGCCCCCACCGCTCGCCATCCTGTAGGCCGCCTCCCGGGGTGTGTGGGTGCCACCCTCCCCTGAGAAGCCCGCCTGGGCTCAGTGTCCTCCACGGCCCGTGAGCTGAGGGGACCCGCCTGGACCCGCCTGGATCAGAGAGAAGGAGCTCAGAGGCCTGGAGCGGCGGGCACGTCGCCTGGACACACAGCTCAGGACAGCTCCCGCCCTCCTGCCTGTCCTGAGCCCGAGGGGATGGAGGAAGCCCAGAACCTTTATTTTAGCCAAAGAAAAAGCTTCCCGGAAAATTACCTTCTACTTCATCACCTGTTTCTCTTTTTTTTTTTAACAACTGTAGTAAAATATGCATAACATAAAATTGACCGTCTTAAGAGTTTTTAAGTTCAGTGTCGTGAAATGCATTCACATTGTCGGGCAACCACGACCATCACCCACCTCCAGAACTTCCTCATCTTCCCAAACTGAAACGCTGTCCCCACGAAGCACTAATTTCCCCCAGGTCCTGACAGTCACTATGCTACGTCTGTCCCTCCGAGCGGGACTACGTACCTCACTGAAGTGGAATAATCCTTTGGTGTCCTTTGGTTTGTTTATTTATTTTCTACTTTCTGGCCATGATTCGCAGCATGTGGGGTCTTAGCCCCCTGACTAGGAGCGGAATAGGTGCCCCTGCATTGGAAGCACAGAGTCTTGACCACTGGACCACCAGGGAAGTCCCCAGAATATGTCCTTTTGTGACTGACTTTTTCATTTAGTGTAACGTCCTCAAAGTTCATGCTGCAGCATGTGTCAGAATTTCCTTCTTTTCAAAAACTGAATAATATTCCAATGTGTGTGTGTGTCTGTGTGTGTACGTGTGTATGTGTGTGCACATGTATAAGTGCGTGTATGTGTGTGTGTGTATAAGTGTGTATGTGTGTGTGTGTGCGCGCATGTATAAGTGCGTGTATGTGTGTGTGTATGTGTATGTGTGTGTATATGTGTGTGTGTACGTGTGTATGTATGTGTGTGTATGTGTGTGTATGTGCGTGTGTGTATGTGTGTGTGTGTATGTGTGTGTGTACACACTGTAATTTAAATGTTCATCTGGTGTCTGTTTCTTTTAAAGAAGATGTCTTAAAATTACTTCCTGGTTAAACAGACTATACCCAATAAACCCTGATAACTAGGCCCAGGGGTCTGCAGGCTTCTTCATGGGCCAGAGAATAAATATTTTAGGCTTTGTAAGTGACTATGGTCTCTATTGAGCCCTGGTGGCTCAGCTGGTAAAGAATCTGCTACAATGCAGGAGACCCAGGTTCAATCCCTGGGTGGGAAGATCCCCTGGAGAAGGAATTGGCAACCCACTCCAGTGTTCTTGCCTGGGAGATCCCGTGGACGGGGAGCCTAGTGGGCTACAGTCCATGGGGTCGCAAAGACTCAGACACTAATCACTGACTAAACCACCCCAACCAGCAGAGTGACATAGCAGCATGATCACAATAAAGCCCGTTGTGGGTGCTTGAACTCGGTTTCACCAACCTCAGCTGCCACGAGAGCCAGCCCATAACGGGGGGCGAGTCGCTCTCACGCTTGGCGGCCCCGATGGGCTGTGCCCGGCGCCGTCTCCGGCTTCCTTCCCATGCTTCTCCACTGGGAGGGCTTAATGGAAGCCAGATCCAGGGTGGGGTTTGGTTAGGCTTGGGGGTCCAGGACTCGGAG
This sequence comes from Odocoileus virginianus, assembly GCF_023699985.2. Lineage (NCBI taxonomy): Eukaryota > Metazoa > Chordata > Mammalia > Artiodactyla > Cervidae > Odocoileus > Odocoileus virginianus. Next base: position 58,818,049 of record NC_069690.1, read on the forward strand.
TTTCTTGGTTTATCACTGAGCACACCCCCCAACCTGATGACAGATGAAGACCCAGGGGTGGCGAGGAGGTCGTGGTGACCCTGTCTAGACTCTGAACTTATTTTTAAGAGGCAATTTTCTTGGAACCAGGTCCCAGGCGGTTCTGTGTGTTCTGAGATGGTGCTAAAAGGATCTTCTGTACAGGGGCAATGTCCTAGGTTTACGGTTTCCTGACTAATTCCACCATAAACTTAATTGCCTTTTCTTTGGCTTTGAAGCCCTAAGACTCCCCTTGGCACAGGACTCCCTTCCCCACACACACCCAGGCTCCTGGCAGGAAGGACTGGCCGAAGACCCAAGTGCCAGGGCTCCCTGACTCATTCTGCAAACGGTTACTTCTGCCTGGACCCTCCCTCTGCAGGAGGTGATGTCAGCGAGAAGCCACGTCGCCAACAGCTTGCCGAAGCCCTTGGAAGCAAGCGCCTGGGAGCTGCTGCTCCCAGGCCCGGCCCCGGTACCCGGGGGTCCAGCTCACTGCCTCCCACACTAAGTCAACCCTGCCAGATTTAGGAGCTCCATCCAGTCTGCTGGGTCTAACCTGAGTGGTCGTAGCTCTCACTTCATTCTCACTACAACTCTAGAAACCTGTGTCAGTGTACCCATTCTACAGAGGAAAATACTGAGGCCAGGGTGAACGTGAAGGAGCTGAGTGAAGATTGGCTGGGAGGTGTTGAGCTAGAGCTCAAACTGGGGCCATCTGGCTCTCAATTCAGGGTTTGTTCCATCATGTTCCACACACCCGTGTTTGTTACTTACAGCTACCATGATAAATGGTCTCCAACCTCGTGGCTGAAAACAATAGGAATTTATTCTTTCTGCAGTCTTGCAAGCCAGAAGTCTAAAGTCAAGGTGTCAGTGGTTAGGTTCCTTCCAGAAGGAGATTCTGTTCCTTGTCTTGCTCCAAGCGCCTGACATTCGAGAGCCCGTGGGTGCCTCGCTTCCATCTGTGTTTGTCTTCTCATGGGTCGTGGCATGACCCTCTTCTCTGGCTAAAAAGGGAAGGAGGTGGAGAGTTGGAGGCCCAGTGGCAAAGATAATCCAAGACGGAAGGCAGGTGTAGAGCCAGGGACTTCTAGGCTGAGTCCTGGGCAATGACGGGCTTCCCACGTCTGAGCCCCCTTCGTGGCTTACAACTTGGGGCTTGTGACCACGCCCCACGGGCTTCTTTAAGAACCAGTTGTACGCACAGTGCTCGGCCCCAGGCCTGGCACCGAGGAAGAGCCTGATGAACATGGAAGAAACAGGATTGATAAGGAGGCTCCCATCTTGCTGTGGATACAACCCAGGGTCTTTATGACAAGACCTTGCCTGATGCGGGTCTTGTTCTTTCTGGTCTCACTTCTGCCCCCTCCCCACGCCGTTCTGGGCATTTCAGCTGCTCTGACCTCGCGGCCACCCCTGTGTCTGCTCAGGGCCTTTGCAGCTGTAGCTACTTTTGCCTGCTTGATTCTGGTCTCTCTTTAAAGGTCATCTGATCTGAGACCTGCATGGGTGTCCTACTTAAAATGCTACCCCATCAATCAAATTCCACCCAGGTCCTCCTCTGCGTCCCAGTTTCCACCCATCTGTCCCCCATGGATTGCTGCCCTTTTTCTCCACGCTTATCACTCTTGTCATTGTTCAGCTGCTCAGTCCTGTCCTTCCTTGTCCTTCACCGTTTCCTGGAGTTTTCTCAAACTAATGTCCATTGAGCTGGTTCAGTTCAGTTCAGTCGCTCAGTCGTGTCCGACTCTTTGCAACCCCATGGAGTGCAGCACACCAGGCCTCCCTGTCCATCACTAACTCCTGGAGTTTACCCAAACTCATGTCCATTGAGTTGGTGATGCCATCCAACCATCTCATCCTCTGTCGTCCCCTTCTCCTCCTGCCCTCAATCTTTCCCAGCATCAGGGTCTTTACAAATGAGTCAGCTCTTCGCATAAGGTGGCCGAAGTATTGGAGTTTCAGCTTCAACATCAGTCCTTCCATTGAGCTGGTGATGCTATCCATGTAGCCAAAGCTATGGTTTTTCAAGTAGTCATGTACCAATGTGAGCGCTGAACCATAAAGATGGCTGAGCGCTGAAGAGCTGATGCTTTCAAATTGTTGTGCTGGAGAAGACTCTTGAGAGTCCCTTGGACTGCAAGGGGATCAAACCAGTCCATCTTAAAGGAAATCAACCCTGAATATTCATTGGAAGGACTGATGCTGAAGCTAAAACTCCAATATTTTGGCCACCTGATGCGAAGAGCTGACTCATTAGAAAAAAAAACCCTGATGCTGGGAAAGATTAAGGGCAGGAGGAGAAGGGGGTGACAGAGGATGAGACGGTTGGAGGGCATCCCCCACTCATTGGACAGCTTATCATTGATCGATGTAGTAAACACTCTCGCCCCTTGCACAGTGCAGGTTGTGGGTGCCGCCGTGTGTAACTTTACAGTCACACCTCTGTGACCAGGCTCAGGATCAGAGGGTTCAACCTAGCGCGGTTGTGTCATGCTGTAGTGCTTACGAAAGAGTATCTGCTTACACGTGGGTCACACAGTTCAAACCTGGGCTGTTCGAGGGCCGACTATATTTACTGATCTGATCATTTGTTTCTGTCTTCTTCCAGCCGAGCATACGCTTTTAAGGCCTTGTTTTGTTCACTGCAAGTCCTTACGGTCCTTGACAGTGACCGGCAGGCAGTGGCTCTCCACACGCATGTCACGTTCATGCATGAAGTCTGCCTCTGGCTGGCAGAGTGACTCACATGTGCAGTCTTGCCCCATTAGGCATCTTTCGAAGAGGAAAATGACATTGCACATCTACCAGCTACAGCTGGCACTATGCTCTGAGCCTCAATTCACTTTACATCTCCTTTTAGAGGTGGAGAAGCAGGCTCAGAGAGGTTCAGTCAGTAGCCTAAGATCACACAGCTCATCGGCAGAGACGTGGGATTCGTATCCCTGTCCGCCTCTTCTCCCCTCCTACGCTGGGGCCTCCCTCAGCTTCTGACCCGAGAGGCGGAAAATGAGGAAAGATGGAATCTGCGCCCATCAGGGGGCTCCCTGGGAAATTCTGCAACCTCGGCTCCCAGAAGAGGGTCCTGGCCTCCGGAATTCTTGGCAAGAGGCAGGAAATGTGCCTGGACTCTCCTGTTGCTGGCCGTGAAGAAGCTTCTTCAGAAACTCTTTTAGTCTAAAACCCCCGCAGCTTCCAGCCACCCACATCTTAAGTCGTGTCTGCAGAGTCCGCCCAGGCCTGGCCTTCTTCCCGGAGTTCCTGATCCCGCCCTCCAGCTCTGCTCTCTGGTGCTCCCCCGTCCATGGTGACGGGGGCGTCGAGAAGGGTGGGGCGGAGGAGGGCAGGGACCAGGCTTCAGCTCCCAACTCCCCAGGGGCCGAGGGGCCGCTGCCCTCTGCCGCTTCATCTCAGAAAGTCCATCTCTAGGAAGCACTGCAGAAACTGCCGTGAAGAGCCGCGGGTATCAAGGGGCCATCCGGGGTCAGACGTCCCCGCTTGGGGCCGAGTACCTTCTAGACGGCTCACCGCCCAGGCCGGCAGAGGCCTCGTCAGGCCTCGGGGTCCTGTGCCCTGGGCCTCCGAGACCACCCTGCACGCCTCCCCACCTGCCACAGCATCTCCGTCAAAACTGAATCCACAGTGTGTGTGGAGCAAATGTACAACCTGTTTGGGGCTCTGGGCCCTCTGGGCCCATCTGGGGTGTCCCTCCCACCTTCCCTGCCCTTTCGTGGGGTGGTCAAGATCTAGCTCAGAGGTCAGAACCATCCTGAGGTCTTCCCAGCTTAACCTACTCCAGACTTTGACACCGATTAAAATATATGGGCATTTCCCACCACCTTCACCACCACGTGACCCTCTGCAACACCAGCTGGGAGTCCTACCGTCCAGCTCAGCCCTGACACTGTCTACCTGGAGACAGCATCATATCCCATAAGTGAAGGGCTCAGTCCTGTAAGAAGACCTCTGCCCTGCGGACACCAGTTGAAAGTCCAAATTGTCACTGCTGAGTCTGACCGATTTGCTGTAGTTTGAGGGTCCAACGACCCCTTCCTTGGGTTCAACTAATCTGCTAGAGAGACTCACAGGACTCAGAGAGACAATGTACTTAGTAGACCACCGGTTTATTGTAGAAGGATATGACGTAGGAACAGACCAGTGAAAGAGATGCAGGGTGCAGGGTAATGGAGAAAGCTTTCGTTCCCTCTCCAGCGAGACAGCCTACCCACATCTCCACCTGTTCACCAACCAGCTCCCCATACCCGTCCCTTTGGGGTTTTTATGGAGGCTGCATTACCTAGGTATGCTTGAGGGCTCGGTCAGTAAGTCATGTCCGAGTCTTTGAGACCCCACGGTCTGCAGCCTGCCAGTCTCCTCTGCCCATGGGATTTCCCAGGCAGGAATACCTAGGCAGGATTGACTGAATCATTCATCAACCCTCCAGCCCCTCTCCTCCTGGGGTAGGGGGTGGGAGCATGGGATGCACTCTTTTGGATCTCCAGGCAACCAGCCCCCATCCTTCGGGTGCAAGTCCAAAGTCATTTCATTAGCACAACGAAAGACACCTTGGTTGTGCTCACCATTAGGAAATTTAGAGAGTTTTAGGAGCTCTGTGCCGGGCACAGGACAAAGACCGACTGTCCGTTTCTTATTATAAAGCACAGTACCGCACGGCTGAATCGGATCCCATCGCGCTGCCTGCCCCCTGGGAGCCCAGTGTCTCTGTGGAGCAAAGACCCGCAGGGAGGGCTTGCTCCTGGCTCAGGATAAGCCCGGGCTCTGCAGGCTGTTGCATCCCCAGCCTCATCTCTCCAGCCCGTCTCCGCTCTTCCGGATCTCTGAGCTTCCTGGCCACTCCGGCCATTCTCTGTGGTCTGGCTTTCTCTGTCTTCTTCCTGCTGCCCCTCTCTGGGCTGGGGAACAGGGCTTCCTCAACGCTTGAGTCCTTTTCAGAAGCACGGAATGGAGCCTAGCTGGAAGTAGGGATGCTGATGAGGTCATTGGTTAAGATACAGCCATGCTGTGTCGGGGGGGCCCTGGGTCCCATGTGGCTCTGTCCTTACGACATGAGACCCAGAAACACACAGAGAAGTCTAGGAAGACAGAGGCAGAGACAGGGTGATGCGATACGGGCCAGGGGCCTTCCCGGCTTCCTGCCACCCCAAGAAGTTAGGATATGGGCAAGGGCGTCTCCTCCCCTGCAGCCTGGCCCTGCCAACACCTCAGTGTGAACTTCAGGCCTCCAGCACAGTGATAGAATACACTGCTGGGATTTTCAGCCATCCGTTCGTGGTGCTTTGTGACACAGGCCCTAGGGAGCTAGTCCTTCCTGTGGTGGGCACGACGTCTCCCCTTCCACCTCGGACCTCACCTTCCAACTCCTCACACCAGCTGAGCACACCTGCCCAGCAGCTTTGCGGTCACGTGGCTCCCAGGGAGCTGCATCCTACGACATGCCTTGCATCTCTCCCCCGCCCCCCCCCATCCTCACTGCCCTGGGCCGGAACCTTGCCCCTGAAGCATCAGCACTTCTCCTTTGGCTTCGTGCCGTTTTCTAGAGGGTACAGTCTGAACAGCGGTCAGATAGGATTCTTGCCTGGGAAACCCCACGGACAGAGGAGCTTGGCGGACTACAGTCCTTGAGATCGAAAGAAAGTCAGACACCGACTTAGTGACGAATCAACAACAGCAAGACCTGCTTTTACCCGGCTCCCTGCTTCCAGAGTCACAGGCCACACGAGCATGTCAAAGACTGAGCAACTCTGGAGTCAGAAGAAATCTGTCTTGAGAAGGACATATCATGTGACATCCCTTACGTGCGGAATGTGAAAAGAAATGATAAAAATGAGCTGTTGACAAAACAGAAGCACACTTACAGCCTTAGAGAAGGAACTTATGGTTGGTGGGTCAGGAAAGGATGAGGGGAAGGGACGGTTAGGAGGCTTGGGATGGACGTGGACACACGGCTCTATTTAAGGTGGAGAACCAACAAGGTCCTCCTGTCCAGCACAGGGACTCGGTCAGCGTTTCCTGGCAGCCTGGACGGGAGGGGGGTTTGGGGAGCATGGACACGTGTGTGTGTATGGCTGAGTTCCTTCACTGTCCACCTGAAGCTATCACAACACTGTTAACTGGGTATACCCCAGCACAAAGTAAAAAGTTTAAACAAACCTGCCTACCTAGCAGGCCAACATTTATTGAAAACTTCCTCTGTTGTAAACATGATTCTAAATGTCACATGCTGAAATTCCCACAGCCACCCTCTGAGGCGGGTCTTAGTATCATCCTGCCTTACACTCAGGGACGAGGCATGGAGCGTCTGCGTAACTCATCTAAAGCTTGCATTCGGATCCAGGAAGCCTGGCCCGAGCGTGGTCATGGTCGGAATGCGGCACGGGCGCCCGCCTTCACTCAGAACTACCTTTGTTTTGGGATGATGGGTTAAAAAAAAAAAATCATACCACCTATGAACATCGACTGAGCTGGTTCTACCAAGAACAGTTTGCTTCGGGTTTACCCTGATTTCCCGCAGAGATGCTGCTGGAACCAGCAGGGAGCCTTCTGCCTCAATCTGCTAGGAGACCCACCCCAACTCTCTATGAGCTCACAGCTTCGCCCTGTAATAAATATTTGCAGGAAAGGAGAGAAGGAGAAAAGGGGGGAAAGTTGTCTTTATTTAAAAAAAAATCAGCATCCTTGTTGCAAGAGCAGGAACCCTAAATTCAGTGGTATTTTCAATTCTTAGTTGTGGCTCCCACATTAGAAGACAGTCTTCTACTACATCATCAGTTGCTCTGCACTCTGTGGCTTCTAAACAGGGGGATGGCCGAGAAGAAAACAAGAAGAGGCGGGGGCGACCATGAGACGTGGGCCCTCAGCTTCTGGGAGTGGAACTGCCGCGCACAGTCGCACAGGTTGTGCACTGCACAACTGTTGGGGTGGCCATTCCCACGGTTGTCCACTGCAAGGTTGCCCTGAGCAGGAACCATGCAATCCAGCAAGCACAATGCTGAGGTCTGGGTGGGGTGGGGTGAGGGTAATTGCAGGGCTATAATCACTCTAAATACAATCTGGCTTATCTGAGTGCTCAGGGTGGAGTCCATGCCGTATCACAGAGCACCAGGAAGGTCTGACACTGGCGCCTGGAAGCCTGCCAGCTCTGAGGCGGGGCCCGAGCTCCAGCGGGAGTGTCTGCAATGGCATCGCCCTGACAACCTGGCCCAGCGTGCCCGCTTGCTCCCAGGGTCCTGCGGCCACTGTCAGCAGGTGGGGCCGGATCTTTCTTTGTTGTTGGGGCCAGGCTGCCGGGTGCCCTGAAGGCGGTTTAGCACGTCTTTGGTCTCTACCCTCAGATACAACAAAACTGCCCCCGGACATTACCAGGAATTTCTTGGGGAACAAAATCGCCTGGGATTTGCAGAGCTGTGCTTTCGAGGTTAACTCACTGTGGTCAAGGTGCTAGCTACTGGTACACGTGGCTCTCAGGCACTTGGAATGGGACCGGTCCAAACTGAGATGCCCTGATTCACAAGCGATTTCAGAGAGTACAAAGCAAAAAAAAAAAGAAACACCAAAAAGAGTGCCAAAGTTCTCAGTAACAATTTTACAGCCTTGATCACACATGCACATGATAATCTTCTGGATCTATGGGGCTAATTAAAATACAACATCCATTTCCTCTTTTTCTTTTTTAAAAATTATGACCCCCTAGAAAATGTAAAATGACCCATGAGTCTTTCTTTAGACTTTTAATCGGAAGGTAATTGCTTTACAACGTTGTGTTGATTTCTGCCACTCAACAACGCGAATCAGCTGTAAGGATACATGTGTCCCCTCGCCCTTGAGCCTCTATCCCACCTACCCACCCCATCCCTCTGGGACCAAAGAGTCTCGAATGCTGCTTCTGCTGGACCGCGCGAGGTTAGCTGTCCCTCCTGTTTTCCAGGGTCTTTCCCTACGGCTCAGCAGTGGCGAAGCCGCCGCCAGTGCAGAGACTGGGGTTCACTCCCCGGGTCAGGAAGCTCCCCTGGAGAAGGAACTGGCAACCTGATCCGGTGTTCTTACCTGGGAGAATCCCATGGACAGAGGAAACCGATGGGCTACAGTCCAAAGGGTCTTGAAGAGTCGACTGAAGAGTCGTGAAGACACGACTGATCAATTGAGCTCCACGCCCTCTGTTGCCGGGACTCCAGGGCCACCAGCAGTGACCGCGCTGGGCCTGCCTCCGTCCTGCCCCGCCGCCCCTCATTCCCATCCGGACACGTCCGTGCTCAGGCCCACTCCACTTACAATCACCCTGTGCTAGAGACCTCATGTTGTCACCAGCTCCAGGAAGAAGGGCCCAGCAGGCCTGCTCCTCCACACCTGCTGGGCAGGCAGGGACGCCCGCCCCCGACCAGCACTTGCATTCTCGGGCTGCCATTCTGGACCTATTCCACCGATTCCATAGCCCTTTTCCTTCTGCCGTCTTCCAAGTACATTGCTCTGATGCTATTATTCCCCCGTTTAAGAACCTTCTGTGGCTGCCTCACCATCCTGCCGACACCCAGACCCCTTAGCTCACAGCAAGGGGTGCTCACAGCAAGCTGGCCGCAACCCACCTCTGGGGCTGGGACTCACTGTCACGGGCTTTCCTTCCTGTTCTAAACAAATGGGTCTATTTCCTCAGGTCCCCTGCCCTTGGCATCATCCCCTCTGTCAAAGCCTATTCATCTTTAAGACCCTTTCCAATCCCTCCTCCTCTGAGAAGCCTTCCATGTTTACACCGTCCATGGTCATCTTTCTCATCATCAGAGCTTGTCCGCACTGAGCACTTGGGAACAGTCATCTGACTGTTCCTGAGGATGCTCTGGTGTCTGGTATTCTTTAGTGACTGTATCACTCCTTGGATTTCCCTGAGTTTAGATTGCTTTGGTCCTGTCCAACTCTTTGTGACCCTGTGGGTTGTAGCCGGCCAGGCTCCTCTGTCTGTGGGACTCTCCAGCATAGATACTGGAGTGGGTCGCCATTTCCTTCTCCAGGGGATCTTCCCGACCCAGGGATTGAACCAGCATCTGTTGCGTCTCCTGCATTGGCAGGCGGGTTCATTACCACCAGCACTGCCTGAGAAGTCCCTCTTTAAGCACAGAGTTTGTAAATTTTGTGGACAAGGCTTCAGGAGAATAACTAGTCCCAGTATCTTAAAATGAGAGTTCTCACTCTCCCATCGGAGATGCTGGGGATCATGTCTAAGCTTCTCGCTATTTCCTAAAACCCCAACCCTGTGCAAGACGCATCCGAGGATTCACACATGCTGGTTGGCGAGTAAGGCCCCCATTCAGAAGGACAAATCAGGACTTTCCTGGGGGTACAGTGGTTAAGAATCCGCCTGCCAGTGCACGGGACACGGGTTTGATCCCTGGTCCAGAAAGGTCCCACATGCATGCTGCAACTAGAGAAAGCCCTTGCGGAGCCACAAAGACCCAGCGCCATCAAAACTAAATAATTTAAAAATAAGAACAAGTCAGATGGGAGGTGGGGGTCGGCAGGAGAGAACCCGGGAAGTATTTGGGGTGCACGCATTGCCACCTGTGTGCTATGACTCAGGCACCCGTGGGTACTGTGCTATGTACCTGTGGGTGCTGTGCTATGTACCCGTGGGTGCTGTGCTATGTACCCGTGGGTGCTGTGCTATGTACCCGTGGGTGCTTGCCCAGCCCTGGAGCTCTCCTCTGAGAGGGGAAAGGTCAGGGGCATTGCCAGCGGGGAGTCCCCCATTCTCTGGCAGAACATCTGAGGCGCCGTCTCCCCAGCTGTCTCCTAGGTCAGTGGCTTCCTAGGAAGTGGCGAAACCCTCCTCCGGCCGCCTCATAGATCAATATTTGCGCTGGTGGATTGTGGCAATTACGCGGGGCGGCGGGGCTCGTTTCTGCACCTCTCGTGGTGCCGGGCCTTGCAGACGGGGCTGTAAACTTGACTCGGGGCGACGGGCTGCCGGGCAGGACAGTCCTCTGAACAGCGCGCCCCATGTCCAGCTGGCCCGCCTGTGAGGGGCTGCTGTCCCTCCGTTCGTCTGGCTGGTTTGGCTCGACTGGCTCTCCCTCTTCCTCCAGCCTGAGCGAGCAGGCGCTCGCCGGCGGGCACTGAGGCTTTGCTGTGAAGTCACCCCTTTCCCTTGGCTTCGTTCTCAGAGCAGGATGAGAGGGAGAGAGCTGGGTCTTCCCGGGCCCTCCCTAGCTGGCCTGAGAAGGGGCAGAGGAGCAGACGCAGAGCCGGCCAGTGGCCGTGCCCACCGCCCTCTCGGCCCGCGCCTGTCCTCGAGCGGCCGGTAGGTGGCTCTGTGAGCGCTGCTCACTCTGCAGGACCTTGGCCCGGGCCTCCTCCCTCTCAGCCTCGCTCCCCTGGCCCCGGGATGCTCTGGCAGCTCCTCCAGTCGTGTCTTCCCGGCTGGAGGCGGCAGCGGGCATTCTGGGGCTGGGAACAGCCTGGGAGGGCCAGACCACATGTGATGTGTTGGAGGGCCCGGGGAGAGGGCAGGTTTGTGCAGAGCGGGGCACCCTCTGTGCCTGGCGGCAGGTGGGCGGTGGTCCCCGCGTGCTCATTCATGTCCGACTCTTCGCACCCCCCTGGGCTGCCCTGCCCATGGCATTCTCCAGGGGAGAATACTGGAGTGGGTTGCCATTTTCTCCTCCAGGGGTCATCCTGATCCGGGCATTGAACCTGTATCTCTTGCATTGACAGGCGGGTTCTTTACCAGTTGAGCCACTGGGGAAGGAAGTGGGGGAGGCTCTGTAACAGAGATTAATCACACAACCCCTGGAGGAAGGGGTGGTCCGGGTTCGCATCCTAGCTCGAACTCCTACAAGCTGTGCGGCTTTAGGCAAATGACTCAACCTCTCTGTTTCCGTGGATTTGTCTGTAAATTGAAGACGTGCTCCCTCACAGCCTCCTTGAGATAAGAGCCCACACGAACAGTGCACTCGGTGAATCTCAGCTCTTTCTCATTAAATGGAATAGGCAGGCTGCACAGGCTGGCGCGAGCTTCTCCACTGCCCCACCCCCATCCCTGTTAACGACAAGAAGAGGAAGCCAGGAAAACAGGGCAGTGAGCAGGAAGCACGCTTTTCCTTCGGTTGGGCAGAAACTGATACCACCAGGGATTAGGTGTAGTCTCCACGGTAAAGGAAGCCTCGCTTGGAGACGGGAAAGGGCACTTGGGAGCTTGGGGCCAGGGTTACCTAAACCAGCAGGGCCTGTGGGGAGGCCCCGAGGGGTCTCCCAGGGGCTGGAGCGTGCACCGCTACCCCACGGCATCACAGAGGACCGGGGTCCCCAGGGGTGGGACGCAGCAGGTGACTGCTCGCCCCCAAAGAAGGAAAGGAGCAGATAAGCCCTGTACCCAGGGAGCAGCAGCTGGGCCTTTTCTGGGAAGATGCTAGAACTGTCTGGGGTCGGGGCCCAAGGGGGTGGCTTAGTGAGGAGCAGGGGCCCTAGGTCAGACCCTAATTCCCGAGCTGGTCAGTGCTCACAGGCAAGCACATTAACCCCTTCAGTTCCTACTGCGTGCCATGGGAGGGCCTAAGGACCCAATGAGGTCACCAATGTGAGGATGCGTGTTTCAGTGAGAGGAGGGAAAAGCCAGATGATGTCATAAAGAACACATTATCCCAAACAGATTTAATTTCACCCATCTTCACTTTCAGGGAAAGACATGGCAGGTTGGGCATACCAGAGGAATCCAGTACTTTGCTAAACTGAGGTTCAGACAGAAGTAACTTGTCCAAGGTCATAAGCTCATGAAAGGCAAAGCTGGGGTCTGGTCTCCTGACTTGAAGTCAAGAGCTTTTAAAAATTGTTATTATTCTTCATTCTAATGTCAAGATTTAATCAATAACAGCATTTCTACTAATGGTTTTTGAAGGAATAGTAATAGGTACGTCTAGAAACAGGGTTTCTAGCTAATTAAATTTTGGAAATTCTGAGTCTGAAAAAATTGCATAAGATTTTTTTTTTTTTTTTTAACCACGGGACTTCTCAGAGCCTTTACTATGTCTACACACTTTGGGAATCTCCTAGAGGCAAGTATAGTGAAAAGCATTTCTCAAAGGAATGAACAAAGTTATCCTTGTTTTCTTGGACTGTCTCATGGAGGTTATTCATGGAGTACACAGTTGACTCTTGAATAAGGCAGATTTGAGGGGGTGCTGACCCACCACGCAGTTGAAAATCTGAGTCTTTATAATCCCGCTTCCTTATCTGTGTCTATGGCTCCTCCACACCGCAGAGTCCTCCCATCTTCAGATTCAACCAACCATGGATCTTGTAGTACTACAATGTCTACTACTGAAAACAAAATCCTTGTAGAAGTGGATCCATGCAGTTCAAAGCCATGTTGCTCAAGGGTCAGCTGTAGTTGGGTTGCCTGTGTGTGTGTGGGTGATATAAATGCTCTTGATTTGGAGACGTCTGTGTAGTAGTTGAGTATGGACAGTCACTAGCTCTCTGATCATGCTATGTGATCAAGTTCACAAATAAGCTCAATGTATATCCTTTAATCCATGTTGATGAATGTATGTATATATGTATTTAACAAGAAGGGCCCACAGCAGAAGACAGCACTCATGCCTGCTCGGTGGGATTACTAGTTATTTTCATTTCCTTCTTATGCTTATCTGCACTTTGTAAATGTTCTACAACGAACGCGTGTTCTGTGGCCAGAAAGAAAAGCCGCCCTTTATTGCGTAATCAGTGCTGTGGCATCGACTTGAAAGGACGAGGCTCCTCTGGGGATTAAGTGCCGGGCCTATCTTTACTAATGACTTAAACAAAAGGATGGAACTTGTGCTCATCAGAGCCTCACATGATGCTAAATTTGGTGGGGTGGCTCCCACTCACAAAGCCAAGAATAAAATTCAAAACAACCATGACAAATTGAAAACACGACCCTACAAAAACCAGAGGAAATTCAATAGTACAATTAGAAGGTGAAATATTCAGGGCTAAAATCAGCCACCATATGTTGAGGACGAAGGCAGGACTGGCTCCCAATGGGTCACCAACTGCCAGGTGGGCACCTATGAGGCGCTTGATCCTGGACTCAGGACTGGGGCCAGACCGGGGGTTAGGAGGAAAGTCCTGGAGGCAACCGCTGTTCACGTGGCCGCACTTTCTGAATGCAAATGCCTAACGGAGCCGTCTGGCAGGAGGAATGGCTCTGGGTTTGCAACACGGACAGGCCTTTGAAACCTTGGCTTGCTGACGCCTGACCTTGCTGCAGCAGGAAGTCCTCTGTCCCCTGCCGGGCTGGGCGGACACTTTAGTGTCATGTCCTTGAGTCAGAGGCCCTCTTGGGTCTGCAGTGCGGAAGCGGAGAAGTCAGAACTTCTGGGACACGTTACAGGTTTATGGGGACCATCAAATAGAATCTTTGAAATCTGACGCATTTCCAGAAAGCCCATCCTGGAAACTCCAGGGCATCTGGTAGTCGTCATCAGGGTGTCTTGCCTTCTTCAAGGCTGCCTGGATCCCATAGGCGGGGAAGGCCCGTGATGTGCCCAGGCCCCTGAGTCGTCCCCCTTCTTGGATCCACGTGAGTCAGCCCCTCATTAGGCCTCCGAGTTGAGTCTGTGTCACCCTTCTGGAAGGATCCGGAGAGGCCGGAGGCTGTGCAGGCAGGAGCCACAGAAATGATCAGAGCAGTGGAAGCAAGGGCCAGTGAAGCAAGGTTAAAGGAGCTGGAACCATTTCTCCTGGAAAAAGCCGGGGAGAGTCTGAATTACCCAATGCACAAGACCCACCTTAGCTTCACAGTCCATGGCTTCCACCCAAGGGGCCAACCGGAAGTCATCCCAAGAGCCCCGGGTGGTCACGCTCACACGTCGCTCCGAGCTTCCTGATCAGAGCTGTGCATAATTACGACCTCACATCAGTAGGACTGCCGTCCTCCGTCGGCCCTGCCCCAGACGAGGCCCGGCACGGGAGTCACACAACTTGCTTGAACTCTGGCTAGGAACCGAGCTCAGTCAGTCTCACGAACTTTCAGACAGTTTTCCAACAGCGAGTGTCCTTTCTGGTGCCTTTACAAGAGGCATCTTGCACTGTATGGCGTGAAGCTTGTGGATGACAGCTAGTGAGGAAAGCTGGTTAAGTGACAGGTGGTACTGAGCAGTCACCAGATCGTCTTGGACAATGCATCTTCCACAGCGTGACACGACCTCCTCCCCCAGTGTAACGCCTGGGCTTCCAGATGGACCTGTGCACACCGCCTCCATTCGTATGTTGAAGTCCTAGCCCCCAGGACCTCAGACTGTGACCGTGCTTAGAGACAGGGCCTTTATTTTAAACTTTTTCGTTTGTTTATTTTTGGCCGTGCCGGGTCTTGGTTGCTAAGGGCTCGGTCGTCGCAGCTCCTGGGCTCCAGCGCCCACAGGCAGTAGCTGTGGCGTGCACGGGCTGAGTTGCCCCACCGCTTGTGGGACCTTCCTGGACCAGGGACCGAACCCGTGTCCCCCGCATTGGCGGGCTGATTCTTCTTTTTGTTAGCTTACTTATATTTAATGGGAGAATGATTGCTTTACAGTCTTGTGTTGGATTCTCCCGTTCATCAACACGAATCATCCGTGCGTATATGGATGTCTTCTTCTTGAAGCTCCTTTCCACCCCATGTGTGCTGCGTGCTTAGTCGCTCAGTCGGGTCCAGCTCTTTGCGATCCCACGGACTGCAGCCCACCAGGCTCCTCTGTCCCTGTGATTCTCCAGGCCAGAATACTGGAGTGGGTTGCCAGGCCCTCCTCCAGGGGATCTTCCCCACCCAGGGATCAAACCCAGGTCTCGTGCATTGCAGGTGAATTCTTTACCGTCTGAGCCACCAGGGGAGCCTTTCCACCCCGTGTGTGGTCACAGAGCACCAGCTTCCCGCGTTTTACAGCAATTTCCCACCAGCTACCTATTTTACACGCGCTAGTGTATGTGTTTCAATACTCTCTCTCCATCGGTCCCATCCGCTCTTGCTCCCGCTGGGTCTGTAAGTCTGTTCTCTCTGTCTGGGCTTCTATTCCTGCCCTGGCAGTAGGATTCCTAGCCACTGGACTACCGGGGAAGTCCCGAGACGGGGCCTTTGAAAAGGTTGCTAGGGCAGAGGGGGTCATGAGGTGGGTCCTCATCCAACACGGCCGGTGTCCTTCTGGGGAGAGGAGATGAGGACACAGACACGGCGGGGCGACCACGGCAGGACGCGGCGAGGTGGCCATCTGCAGGCCTCAGGGAACCCTGGCAACACCTGATCTTGGACTTCCGGCCTCCAGAAGCGTGAGCAAATACCTTTCTGCTGTTTAACGCCCGCCCTGCCCCCGCCACCGCCCCTAAGGCCTGCGGTGCCCCGTGACAGCAGCCTGAGCAAACTATCATACTGAGAAACTCTCCACCAACCGCCTTTTCAGAAGAGGAACTGTGTCTTGGAGGAGCCAGTAATGTGTCCACTGTGACAGAGAGAAAGAGATTCACGCCTGTTTCTGTGACCCGAGGAGCACCGGGCAGAGACGGAACACACACAGATGTTACTTAGCACACATTTCAGCCCTTTCTGACCCTAGTGTGGACTTGCAGCGTTTTTTTTAATGAATATATTTTTATTGAAGTATAGTTGATTTACAGTGTGGTGGTGGCTTTGTGACTCAGTCCTGTCTGACTCTTTGCAACCCCATGGACTGTAGCCCACCAGGCTCCTCTGTCCAGGGGATTTCCTAGCAAGAATACCGGAGCGGGGCTGTCGTTTCCTTCTTCAGGGGATCTTCCTGACCCAAGGATCAAACCCAAGTCTCTTGTGTCTCCTGCATTGGCAGGCTGATTCTTAGCCACAGAGAAGCCCTGATTTACAACAGACAAAGAAAAATGCTTCAGTTCATGCACACACACACACACACACATTCTCTTCTACATTCTTTCCTGTTGTGGTTTGTCACAAGATCCTGAACACTTCTCTGCACTGTAGAGCAGGACCTCGGTGTTCATCCATCCTGTCTATGGGGTGCGGCGTGCCCGGCGCCCGGAGGGATGGCAGAGCCTTGCTGCAAACTCAGCACCACTTGTGCCTGCAGGCGGGACAAGGGCAGAGGAGCTGGATGAGGCTGGCAAGGCCAGAGCTCATGTCACCGAGGTGCCCACGGGGCCCTGGGTAACCAGGGCACAGGATCCCCGGGGGCTTCCCATCTCTGGGGGCTTCCTGGGGGTGGGGGCGGCCCAGGACACCTACCCTGAGAAGCAGCGCTGGGGCGGGAGGGGCTGGCTTCTCGCCCTGCTCCATGAACTCGACGCGCCCCGGCCTGCTCTGTTCTCAACCAACTGAGCTCGCCTGTAAGTTCCCCCAACAGTGACTCTTGGTTCCACCGCTGAGGACGGCTCTGGGGGGCTTGGAGCCCACCAGCCCAAAGGTCTGGCCCCGTGGGAAGCAGGGACCCCCTCCCTCCAGTCTCCCCTTCTGCTCCCCAAAGCAGGAGCCCAATCCTGGCAGCTCACGGCCTCATGGCAGAGCCAGTTCAAAATATGTTTGTTCCATTCATGGGCCTCTAATGGAATCAAGACCAGGCTATTTATATTTACAGATGGTGCAGACTTCAGTGGGACATCAAATGTGCCAGATGTTGCCAGAACAGGAACATGGGGAACTTGGCTGATAGAAATCCAAGAGCCGCACCCTCCCCCTCCCCCACGCCCCGACGAGCCGCCCAGGACCCTGACCAGGAGACCAGGAGACAAGGAGAAAGGCGGGCCGCTGGGCCCTCGATGGACCCGGGCGGAGAGCCGAGCCGGCTCATCTCGCTGGAGGAGAAAACCGGTCTCGTCTCTTCCCGGCGTTCCTTCCGAGACCACGCGGGGGACCGAGCGGTGGGCGTTTCATCTTCAATTATTTTCAGCCAAGGGAAAAAGCAGATGGTAAATACCATTGAAATAAAACTTTTTGAGCCCTAATATTAATAAAAGATGTGCGGGTGGCTTTGGCTGAGTCCTGGGGAGCCAGGGCCGCCCATGCGTGGCGGGGGACGCAGAGGGCCCAGCGCAGGGCGCCCCGGGGGTCCCCGGGGCCAGTGTGGGTGACGGGGCACCCGCGGGAGCCCGGCCTCTGGAGGGGTCCAGCCACGCAGCGCCTGCCGAGGGCCTGAGCTCCGCAGGGAGGCACGCCCGGCTCCCGGGGAAGGCTGGCGCCGGGCCCCCCGCCCCCGTCCCCGGGCGGGGACGGCTCTCCTCTGCACGCACAGAGGGGCGGGCGGCGTCCTCACCGGCCCACGCGGCCCTGCTCGGCCAGGCCCAGCGTCCATCTGTCAGCAAGTGCTATCGGATGTCCGCGGGCCGCCCAGCTGTCCTCTGAGAGCCTGGATTCCACGTTCAAGCAGAGACACTGATCCGGCTTCTTGGGATTTATGGGCTTCATGGGGGTGGAAAGACCGACAGCAGGCGGGTCCTGGGTGCGGAGGCGGAAGGACCCTCGTTCGTCCCCGGAGCTCTGGAGCAGGTCAGGCGCTCTCGGTGGTTCCAGGAACAGAGCGGATGCGAGCCCTGCCCTGCAGCAGCTTCTGCTCGCAGTCGGAGAATTCACCGTCCCGGGCGCACTCGGTGTGTGCCGATGACTCTCGCGTTCAGCTAATTCACAGGAAGTGACGAGCGACGACAGTGCCGTGAATGAAGGAAAAAGAACGCCCGGAGAGCTACCCAGGGAGTCCGCTTCGCGCTCATCTACTTCGGTCCTGGAGCTCGGGGAGTTACGGGCTTGGAGGAGACGCTGGAAGAGGGGAGGCACCAGGGACGTGGACACTGAGCGCAAAAATCTGCTTTACGAGCCAGAAACCCCCGGCTGGGGCCGTTCTGCTGCCTTTGCAGCTGATCTTGTTTCTTCCTTTGCTTTGGCCACTGGGGAGCTCAAGCTGGCAGCGCGCTTTGTCTCTGGCAACAACCATGAAGGGTTTCACGTGGTCTCTTTCTGAAGTCATCTGGCTCCTGGTTCTAGTTTTCCTTCCCTTCTGCTTGCTTTCTTTCATGGCGTATTTTTAATCTGCATTTTCTCTTACTT